>NW_006271970.1:1514378-1680219 GCF_000225605.1 Cordyceps militaris CM01
TTAAAATCTAAATACCTTTAAAAATATACTAATAAAGTTATATAAGGCTTATACCTTTAGTAAAAAGCTTTTATACTAATAGCACTACTTATTCTAATATGCCTAACTACTGGAGGCATAGACAAGAGTTCCAGGTTTGTGCCATACTTTTGTAATACATTGATGTTCTTGCTGTTGATGTCGTACTGATAAGCGAGATACTAGCTGTTTGATTCAAGATCCGCTCCTCAAAGACATTGCAATAATAGTTTGGCTGGGCTTATGAACAAGGTCCTCTGAGCGATGGGGCCTTTGAAATACTGGCTTAAGAGTGCGGGGCTACTTTTATTCCATTCGAGTTCCGTTGGAAACAGGATCTGCACCAAGCCGCGCTTCCGTTAGTTAACTGTTAGGCCAGAAGTGGCTGGCTGTGTACACGTTGCGGTGCTGCGCAATTCATGCCTTCGATCATGTTGCCTGCTTGGCACTATGCCATCACCAGCACCAACTCATAAAGCAGTCCTACAGTTGGTAGTACCTGCGATTGCAATTCCAATTAGTTATCGCGAGGAACCAGGTTGCGCCCCGGATACTCGGACGGAACGATCCATATGAATTCCGGGAAAGGAACTGCCCTGCCCACTGCCAGCCCTTGTAGCCCAAGACATACATGCCTGTTCGCAAATCACGGGATTTTCTGTCCTCCCTGCTCCTGCCCGGAGCAGCAACTGATCGGCAAGAAACATGAGCCGCAAAAAATTGAGTAGGTGCTTATTAGTAGAGCATCGCGACGCGCCCGCCACCGTGGTGGGGCTTCGCTTGACATTGAAGCATGAAGAAATGACCGTTGAGGTGAAAACTGCAAACTCAACTAATTGTCATGACAAGGGGGATTGAGCAGGCCATACTGGTAGTGTTAGACTTGGAACCACCCAGTCCGATCGGCCACCCTTGACTTGTTCCCCGGGCTAATGTGATGTTCATGTGTTGTTCCATACCAGAAACCCCTCATCTATAGTATAATCGCGAGCATTTCAGCGATGACGGAAATGTTTCTTAGAGTTGGCCAACGGGGACTCGGCGCAGCTCCGCGCTGTAACGATCATGGACCGAAAAGGAGTCTATAATAGAAACAAAAAATCTCTGCCATTGTGTTCTAGGCAGGAGTCACAGGGTCCGCTTACCTCCATCTTGGCCGCATTGGTCGGTGCAACATTGGCGTTGTGGCGTGACGGGTCGGAAGAGCAAGTAGTCGACCAAAGTCAAGCAAGCCTCGACTAAATAGAGTGATGCAAGATGGAGTGATGGAGATGCCAGGCCATGATGACAACTTCTCAAGCGAGGGAGCAAAGTAATTGCACCGGAGTCTGTACTGACTAGTAGGCAGCCTACCTTTGTTGCATGGCATGACTGGCCGGCAATTGGATGCTGGGAATCCTCCAGCATGCTGGACACCAAGCAACAGACGACGCACCTTGTGGTTGAACTGTTACCGGGACTTTTGATAGTGGTATGAATAACTAGAGTCGCGGCCAGGCTGAGATGGAGCCAGGAGAATTGTTGTGTCTCAATGGTGGCTCGAGGTGGCTCGAGGTCCCAGCATTTACCGCATTTGAAAATATATGCATATCTAGTGAGCAGGGTCAACAGCCAGTGAGATTGTCGGACAGGGGTTGCGTTAGCGGTATGTATCAGTATGTACCAAGTATGTGCGCCAGTCTCTTGATCGCGCATCTGCACCTCGTCAGCTTCATACATGGGCCATGAATCAGGCCACCAGAGTCTCGAAACGCAGGCAGGGAAGCGGGCTCAACGGCGATGCAAAGCTCTAGTTGTGGTGCATGCATATGTACGGATAGAAAGAGACGAGACGAATCTTCTAGCCATGGTTTGATCGCGCTAACTTATTGTAACCAATCTGTGGTTGCGAGGGCAATATTAATGGTGATGGTAAAGAGCGGGCTTGTTAATATTAAGTAAACGGATACGAAGTCTGTCAAGCAGCATTGTGCCACAACTTCCAGCTCATGCCATGTCAATCAATAGTACTTATCTGAGCGCCTGGGGCTTGCAGCCGCTGGAGGTGGTAACCGAAGCGCATTCGAAGCATGTAGGCACTGGGCAGGGCAGGACGGTATGTCCGAGACTAGCAAGACCATGCTAGTGCAATAAAAGAGGAGGCCTGAAGGACGGGGGCTTGCATGATTGTCGTGAAAGCGGACGCCGCACATATCGACTGTCCAGAGTCCTTATTGGGAGGTGGGTTATTAACTATCTCTGTCGTTGTGTGCTGGCACATGAATATAAGAAACGTCCAGGACACGGCCGTTGCAAGACGTGTAGTTCTGTACGATATCTTCTTACCTCGTGGTAAGTCTTGGCACGAACCGGTTTCGCGTGTAGATTAGCGCGTATGAAGCATGGAAAAAAGACGGAAAGGGGGAACTCGGATTGGAAAAAAAAAGTTGGGATCAGTCCGAGCGAGATGAGAGTTTGCCGCGACAGGTTTAGGCTGTCATTGTAGGACCAAATCAAGAGCCAAGTCCCAGCACATCAGGCCAGCTCCCCACACTTCCCCACGTGAAGCCCTGAGACAATAGACGGCGATGCCAGCGAGGGTTCGAGGAGTTCGTAGCTGAGTGGCGGCAGGGGGGAATGCCAGACAATGAGGCCGGGATGAACAATTACATCCATGGCAAGATTTGTGCCTTGATTGGACGGCGGCGCCAGGGGAGGCGAGAGAAAACCGGGTGCGCGGACGATTCGGCATTGTTGCTGGCGGACATCGAACTGGCAGTTGATGGCTGCGGGCTCATCGCACGGACAACAACTGACAAGCATAATAAATGTGGCGTCTCGATATTTTTGTCTCTTGTTCGTCCAGTCATGAATGTGCCGATATCAGCATGTCTTTCGGATACGCAGTAGCGGTGGTACTCTGGTATTACTGTGCGACATGGGACATGCGACACATCATTGATCGATGGGATCGTGGGCGGACAAGTTGGTGGTGAATCTTGGCATTGAAGACTCCGAGTCGGGCTCACTGGCCTATGCTAGTTGGTGACCTACTCGCCCATGTTGATAGGTAGGTACATGACTGAAGGCGTGCATCTCAACCCAGCCGTCGGGCAGGTTTGCTGCATAGCCGGAGAAGCAACCGAGCACAGTAACAGTGGCGCGGGCGAGGCCAGTGCACTCGGCACTGTATTAGTACCAATACGGGTGGATGACGAGGCTGCGAATTCTCCTTGCTGGTTGCTACTCGTGGGCCGGCGCCGGTTAGAGTTTTTGTTCGGGAGGGGGCTTCCGAATGAGTTTGGCGTCGTTATTAGTTGTTCTACTGCTGTCTTTCCGCGGCGGCTGATACAAGGTTCTGGTCATTGAGCACAGACAGCCACAGTCGGTGGGAGTTGTCAAGTCGGCAGATCATCTTGGTCAATACGGCGGTGTTGGCCAGAAGCAGGATCCGTTCCCGAGTAGACTGGGAAAAGAAATAGTAGCCGAGAAGACTATTTTGTTTCTATTTCGTCTATTTCGTCTATTTCGTCTATTTCGTCTATTTCGAGGAAGAATTGGTTGGCTGTAGGCACAAGGCGTTAGGGCGAGCCTGACCGTTCGATGGCGTCGAGTGTCGTCTGGTGTTTTTGCGGCTCGATGCATAATGTGCGGCAATGGCTGTCAAGAAGTAAAACGATGGATGAATGGCCAACCGATCGGGACTCGTCTTTGTGGTTGTCGTGGCTTGGCTTAGCTAGTATTACCAGACGGTGGATGTGATGGAGACGCTTGCGCACAGTTTCAACGTTAAACAGTGGAATGGGGTTGGAGGCAGACGTAGAAGCGAGGCGGAGAGGTACTTTGGTACCTGCCTTACATCAGCCGTCGTGGCACAACCAACGTCCACCAGAACCGATTGAGGTGAAGAAAAGTATACAGTGTTTATTGTATGAAATTTTTTCATTGAATGCAATTTTAATACTGGCAACAATATAATTCATACAAGATGCTAGGTACTGCACGAGTAAATGGAGATGCGCAGAGGTGCAGCTGCATTGCATTGCCGGAAGCCTACCTACCTACCTAGGTACCTAGGTGAGCGGAGGCAAGAACCACGCGACGGGTACCTGGTAGTGCTGATCGTGCTGATGATATCATAACTGCCCTGATTGCCTGAATAGCAAAATTGACTTGGGGGTGGTACTTTCGAATTGCGTTGTAATGTCGACATTAATTTGTTTGTTTCATGGGAAAAGAGATTGACTTGTGAATACATAGTACATTTGTCAGAGATGGTTTTAAGGCTAACAAGAGACTTTCATTATGCCCAATAAATACCTCTGTTACGGCGCCTAGTTCACCTGTAAGCGCATTTAGCATGTTGTGCGTTGTGCATGCACTGTGTACCTATGCTGTGCATACCAAGAATGCATGCATTTACCTACCAACATAGCCGCATGACTTGCAGCGTTTTCCCCAATTTTGCCGAGTACTCTGTAGCCGAAGCGAGTTGCGGCTGCAAGGCAGACAGGTGAATACTGGTAACTACCAGTAACTATCCGTATTAGGCAAGATACCTAGGAATTTGTAGAATAGCTACTAATAAGTCGAACTGAGCAGGTTGGCAAGCCGAGCTCGCCAGTCCGGGCCCTGGTCCGCGGCATCCCCACCAACTCCACTGCACTCGTGGTGGGTGGAAGACGCAAGAGGGCCAGGGGCCAAGGGGCTTCGAGGCGTCAGGTTGCTCGTCAGCTGCAGCCAAGTCGGCAAGACAGATTTCCATCTTTCTGTTTTCCGTGATGCTAATAACGACAGCCTTGAAGGATTCTGTCCGACACAAATTGTCACACAACCACAGCCTGGTAACCGTTGGTAATACGGTGGCTCTGCTTACCAAGGAAGAGGTAACGTTAGGTCAGGTAATATGTGCAATTTGTAACTACCTACCTACCTACCTGTAGGGACGGACAGCCAGCCATTCGGCCCCCTCCATGAAGCCCCTCCAGTCCAGTGGCCACCAAAACAGTGGCTCCCAGCCTCAAAGGCGAACAGGCTCGGCAGGAGACAGGCTGTTCATGGGCAGCCACTGGCCCTTGCAGCAAACTCGGCGGTACTTGGTGGCTGGCTGTGGCTGCATGGAGACTGCATGTACTCCGTAGTAATAATACACCAGAAGCTCTTGCTTCTTCTTTATCTTCTTTTGTTTTGCTATTTTGCGATTTTGCTATTTTGGTATCCATACTCCCCAGTCTGTATTACAGAGAGTACGGAGTACTTCTTTGTGTAATGTCTACTTTCTTCATCAGCACACATCAACACGCCACAGTCGCACAGGCATGAATGCAGATGCGCTGCAATGCATGTCATCTGCTCTCCATGACTCTACCGGTATGTATGTACTATTTCTCTCAACCACTCTCGCTACCACCCACCCTTGCCAGTCCAGTGACTACTAGGTAGTTGACTATCAGTATCAGGAAATACCGATAGCTACCGATTCCAGAAGGGATCCATCCTTTGATCAAGGCCGACCTTGTTCTCACTAGCGCAAAGGGTCGCCAGGGGTGGCTTGTCGATTGTCCCATCCCGACACGCCCGTCCATGATCCCCCATCAACCCACTCACCATGGATTCGTTTTCGACTTTGGCAACTGGCCATGATCCTTGCCCCAGCTGCCCCTGTTCGCTTTATTAGCCTATTGGGAACTAAACCGCCTCGCAGCAAGCCATCCCAAGCATCTACCTGCCGCAAGCCGCGGCGGACGAAACAACAGCCTGCCTACGAATTACATAGCAGCTCCGTAGTAGGCTGCAGGTACCTGTATTGTAGGTACCTACCTGGCAGGCCACTTGGCCCATGGACCGGGCCTCCGCCACCATCATCCACCATCCACCCACCATCCACCCATCATCCATCACTGACCAGGGAACAACAAGACTCAACCAGGGCCACCACCATCCACATCCCGTCCATGCGCCGCTGAACCCCTTTTGCCTCTTTTCTCTTGGCCTTTTTGGCCCTGCAGATTCCCCGTCCCGCCATCCATCCAAACTAACTACCTTTCGTACACACGGCTTGTTCCTTTTTTGTTCTTCTCTTGTTCTCCTTGTCCTTTCTCGTCACTACTTTTCCCTGGCCGTCGCTCTTCTCTCCTCCAATTCGCCCGGCAAACGAACGACATACTTTCAAACGAGACAAAAGGCAGAGGAAAACCAAACGAAGAACAATCCCGTCTTGTTCAGTTCCGCAATCTCTCTGGTCCAGCCCAGAAATCTCTTCGTTTCCTGCTTTGTCGGCAAATTCCTCTCTGCCGACGTTGTGTACAAAGCGCCGCTCACACCACGAATCGCCTCACCTCCCTACCCGTCCATCCACCAATTGCTTCTTCTTCTTCTTCCACCACCACCACCACCACACCTTTTTTCTCTTCTTACGCTTCCGCTCGACTCCTCCGTCAGCCAAGCCAACCCTCTTTTCCCATTCGGCCTGACACTGTAATCATCATGCGCAACACATCCCCGCCTGCTCCCAACTAGCATTGTTCACCAGCCCCAACGTGAAACGCCGTCCAGACGTCCAGACACCGGCCACCCCCACAATTCTCTCGACCACTATTCCTTCGCCCGCCCAAATTCGTCCGTCTTGCTATCCCGACTCCCATTGCTTCGGCTTTTCCTGCCGTTTTGCTCACCTGCCCAATCTACTTCTTTTCTCCCTTGGCTTACTTGTGCCGCACTTGCGCCTCTTTTCTCCATGTTCAATCGACTCCTCTCCAGGGCCTCGCACCATACTGCCAGCGCTCAATACACCCCTGATAGTTTCAAAGGCAACAAACACGCTCCTGGCCGTGCCGCTCCCATCGATCCCTGGGCTGCTGGTCCCGCTCAACAGCAGTCAGACTATACCAGCTCTTCTTTGGCTGCCGATGGTGAGTTTTCCCTCAACTACTTGCCTCTTCTCTTCCTTCCTACTTGGATCCTCATATGTCCTCTCCTTCTCCGGCTTCCCGACTCCTTGCCTTCTTCTCTACTCAGCCCTGTCGCATCTGTCGCGCTGCCCAATTCGCTAACTGCTTTCTCCTTCCCAGCTGGGCCACTGCAATCACATCCTACCGGCACCTATTCGCGTGGGAGAGGCACTTCTGTCGGCTCCAATACTTCGGCTCGCAGAGTCGGAGCCCTCGAGAACAACGTCATGGCTAGCACCACCGAGCGAAGCCGCCTGCGTCGAGAACGAACATTTGTCGGCAGCGAATGCGCCGTCTGCGAAGAGCCTCTCGAACACACCTTGCAAGGCGAGCGCATCCTCCAGTTCTCGTGCTCCCACGTCTCCCACGAGGCCTGCTTCTACGAATTCATTCGTGAGATTGAGTCGCAATACTGCCCAACATGCGATGCTCCCTTGCATCTCGATACTAGCCGTGGCGGCAATGTCATTGACATCAGTTCGTCTTCCACGCGCGCAACCGAGTTGGTGCAAGTCGCTAACTCAACTCCAGACAAAATTAGCAACATGGTTCGCTCGGCAGGAAGCGACAGTCGCTCTACAAACACGCCCACTCCCACCTGGGATAGCCAGACCATGAGACCGCCAAGTGTTGACAGCTCGCAGCGCCGTCTGCCTCAGCAACAGCAGCAACCACTCCCGCAACAACCTCAGCTGCAGCCCCAGTCTCAGCTGCAGCCGCCCCTACAGCAGCCCCCCGCCCCGAACGGTGCCAGAGAGAGCGGTACCCGTGGTAGCCTGCGCGACAGTCGTGAGAATCTCTCAGATCGCTATGGTCCCTCTAGACACACTCGCAGCGACAGCGATGTTACTGGCATTACGGGCGTCACTTCATCTGCTGGCTACCCGGAAACCACCCAAAGCGGCCCTCAATGGCGCCACGACTACGATGTCCAGGCTATGGAAACCTCACCCGGAAGTCCTCAGCGTGCCATCACCCGCAACCCCATCCCTGCTCCTCTGGTCACCGTTCGCTCCGAGTTCCCAACAATCAGCAGGTCGCGCCAGCAGCAAACTCTTACCTGTCTCATCACCATTGAAGTCCCAGACAACAAATGGAAACCGGACCCAGAAGATCTCAGCTCAAACAGCGTCGCTCGCCAGCCTTCTCTTGGTCGCATCGACGATATTGCAGCGTTCGCTGCCTCGCCTCCTCAACCCGCACCTTCACCCGCACCCAAATTCTACCCATATGAGTCACCAGTGGCGCTCGAGGAGGCTAGACAGAGCCTCAATCGTCGAGTAGAGAGTTGGCACGGTTTGGACTTCGAGAGATTTGGTCAGCTTCGACTTTACGGGACACTTCATGTCGGCAAAGACAAAAAGTCGTGGCAAGAGCTTGAGTGCTTCCTTTTTGGCGAGATGCTCATCTGTGTCAAGGAAAAGAAGATTACTGGGGGCCCTCCCCAGCCTCAGTGGGATGAGAATGGTAATCCCCGCAAGACGAGTCGCGTTGCGCTCAAGGGCTCCATCTTAATCAAGAAGCACCTCCAGGAAGTTTCCGAGACTGGCAATATTGACGAAAACATCCTCACCCTCAGTTTGTCGGTCAACGAGTTGCCGCAGTTCCATCTTCGCTTCTCAAACCGCAATCAACTCAAGCTGTGGAACCAGGCTTTACTAGATCTCAACGCCGTTGAGCCCTCCTCTATCCGAAGCCCGGAGTTTGAGCGCGCCGACATGTCAGAGACGGACGAGGAGACGGAATGGCAGCGCTCTAGACCCCAGCGAGTCTCGTCTACAACCTCATCTTGGGGCCCCAAGTCTGTTACCACCGCACCTACCGAGTACACCAACAACTTCACGTCCAAAGTCAGCCGCATGTCAGCATCCATTCACGTTCCCGTTGATATCGTTGTGGTTGTTCCCATTTCCTCCTCCATGCAGGGCGTCAAGATCAACTTGGTCCGCGACGCTCTCAAATTCATGGTTAATACTCTGGGCGAGCGTGACCGCATGGGTCTCGTCACTTTTGGCTCCGGCGGCGGCGGTGTACCCATTGTAGGCATGACGACAAAAGCTTGGCCAGGTTGGGGCAGTATTTTAGGATCCATCAAACCTGTTGGACAGAAGAGCCATCGCGCCGATGTGGTCGAGGGTGCCAACGTCGCTATGGACCTGCTGATGCAGCGCAAGCACAGCAACCCTCTCGCCACCATTATGCTCATCAGTGATGCTTCGACCTCGGACGCCGACTCGGTCGACTTTGTCATCTCGAGAGCCGAGGCTGCCAAGATAACCATTCACACTTTCGGTCTCGGCATGACTCACAAACCCGATACCATGATCGAGCTCTCCACCAGAACAAAGGCCTCCTACACCTACGTCAAGGACTGGATGATGCTCCGTGAATGTCTGGCTGGTTGCCTGGGCTCTATGCAGGCCTTATCGCACCAGAATGTCAAGCTCAAGCTTAAGCTGCCCGAAGGCTCACCAGCCAAGTTCCACAAGATCAATGGCGCGCTGCAAACTACCAAGCGCGCCACTGGCCGCGATGCGGAGGCCGCTCTTGGTGATCTGCGGTTCGGTGATAAGCGGGATATTCTTGTCCAGCTCGTCATTGTTTCCGACAGCTCATCACAGGAGCAGCTACCTCAGGATGCCTGGGACAATATTGTCTCTGGACTGGAGGCGCTGGGCGGCTCTATGGACAATGACGGTGAACGTACATTGTCTGTGGAAGAAGTGCCTCTAATCCAGGCCGACCTGAGTTGGGGTGACATTCTTCGTGACGGCAGCGTCACTCAGATGCCACGCCCATCGCTCCTCGCCATTACAATGCTGCCCTCCTCGGGCCAGAAGAAAGCGTGGGGCAATACACCGCCCATTCCACCTCATCCAAGCATCGTCCAACGCCGGATGGAGCTCCTTACTTCCGACATGCTCTCTCGCGCGTTGACGCTTGTCAGCCGCGGACAGCACGACAGGGCCTTTACACTGCTCAACGAGACGCGATCTATCCTCAAGGGTCTCGGCAAAGGCGGACTTCCACCTGTTCCGGTCCCCAAGTCGACACCTTCAACGCCTCACCCCGGCACTGAAGCTTCTGTCATCCCTTCTGCATCTCCCGACCGCAAGCGCAGTCCATCGCCGCCAACCTCCGCGACCTCATCGACAGGGAACAGCAACGGACCTGCATCCGCACAGATTCTCCGCTCGCGATCTGGAGAGGGTCTCGCTCTGGGCACCGGCATTGATGTCAACACAGTTTCAGCGCTCGATGCTGAGCTGGAGAGCAGTCTAGAGTGGATCAACCACCCAGCCGTCTTTGGTCGCGACAGTCGCAAGGCTGTGCTGCAGGCCATTGGTGTCATTTCCTCGCAACGCGCTTTCACCTTCCGCAGTCCCATTGAGAGTCTCTGGGCCAACCGCGTCACTGGTATCAAGCGACTGGCTGACAAGAGCCGCGAGTGGCGCGAAGAAGGCGGTGGTGAGGGTGGCATCATGGAAGAGGCCTAAGTCACATGTTCTCAAATCGCATTATCTTCGCATAGAGCGCTGATATATCTTGCTTCGCATTCATTACGCCCACTCAACAAAACCCACCAACCCCATTACGACACAGTCATGACTACCCAAGACATTTGTTCGTTCTAGCCCAAAGATGTGGCACCCAAGAATCCCTATTGTATCCCAGCTGGATGGATTTTACCAGCTCAGTCACTAGACTATGTTTTTTCCTCCTTTTTTTCTTTTTGAATTCGCTTGTCTATGCGCCCTTATACCCGCCTGGGCTGTATCATGCGATATGTTGGCCTTGTTACTGTCCATTGTTGCGGTTTTCTCCTGTTCATTTTGGAATTTTGTTTTTGGATCTTGATTCTGTCAATGACTTGACCAGTTGTTTATATTATTTGTTTCTTATTTACCTGGGTTTCTTGGAGGATTCTTAACTGTTGGTTCTTTCCCACTCCCATTTTCTTTCCTGTTTTTCCTGTTTTTCTGTCCTTCTTGTTCCGTTCTCGGATGTGGAGGAGGGCGAATAAATGAATCAGCAGGTTACAGCACGCCCTTTACCTTATTGTATGATTACAAGACTCTGCGTCTGATGCGTTTCTCATAATGCCACGTGCGTTTTTGCCTGCTTCTCTGCTCGTTTTGCAAGTTCCTCCAGTGATCTCGCGTAGCGGGGCTAACCAATCGCCAGCCTTTCTTCTTTCTCTCGTGTTTCCTTTTTGTTGATAGAACAAGAAATCGTTACAGAACCGTTCAGGTGCACAACGTGTCGTAATTTCAATCTAAAGCAAGGGCACAATTCACATGATAGAACGATAGATCAGAATAAATAGTCGGACTTCTTTGGTCCCTTTCTATTTTCAGTACGCCGCTCTCCAGACCCGAGCCTTTTCTAGGGGCTTTTCTTTTCTTCCTCGACAGCCCTCCCAGCCAGCCTGTTTCTTTGCCCGCGCCAGGTTGTTTATAGGTATCGCCTTCTCACGTCTGTGTACATGTTGTGAAATTATACTCGTCTCCTTGTCCACCAAGTTTTAGACATCCGCCACCTTTCAATCTTTACTTTCATCGCGGGTGCGTTACACTTAGTCATCGTCCCAGTTCTGACATGGCGGTTAGCGAATGTGATTGCAACGACAGGAGCTTACAGAGGGCAACTCACAGGGTTGGGGCCCGGGGGCTTAGGGCCACCTGCTTGGCGAGCGACGATGATCTGGTCAACAGAGAGAACTGTGCGGGCCGCCTCGGTGGCAAGCTTGATGGCCCAGTACTTGGAGGCCAGCAGGTCGAGGATGCCTTCTTCTTGCGAGTCGAGAAGGCCGGTTCCGTCAGAGTTCTCTATATCCACGCCAGTATCACCATCCTCTTCCTTGTGGTGGGCGGCGTATAGTCTGGATAGCACCTCGGTGGCGTCGAGGCCGCAGCTCTCGGCGAGTGTGCGGGGGATGACCTCGAAAGCCTCGCCATACTTCTTGATGGCGTACTGACTGAGTCCGGAGGTCTTGTCACCGTGCGCCTGAATCTTGGTGCTTAGCTGAATCTCGGTGGCACCCGCGCCAGGGACCAGGCGGGGGTCCTTGGTGATAGCCTTGACCACGTTGACGCCATCATCGACGGCGCGCTCAAGGTCGTCGAGGTGGTTCTGCGTGGCACCGCGGAGGACCAGCGTCGCTGTTCGGGTAACCTCGTCCTCCTGGCGGAAGACGGTAACACGGTCACCACCAATCTCCATGGTCTCGACAACATCAATGTTGCCCATTTCGTCGGGCATGGGGGCGCCGAGGCGAGCCAGGGGTGTGGCGCCGACGACGCGGCATATTCTACGGAGATCAAACTTGGAAAGAATCTTGATGGCGAGAAGGCCGAATCTGTTCAGGTAGTGGAGAGCAAGATCTCCAATGCTGTCGCCGCAGACGACGACACGGACACCGGCATCGTAGAGCTCCTTGATGGCAGTCTCAAGCTGGTTCTCCTCGCCTTTGGTGAAGTCCATCATCTCCTTGGCGTTATGCAGTAGCACTGTGCCCTTGGTCTCCGTCTTGCTGGTATCAATGGGGCAAGTGAAGACGGCGACCTTGGAGCGCCGGGCCTTCTTCACGGACCCGTGAGGCTCCTTGGGGAAGACCATGCCGCGCACCACACGGCTCTGCTCCAGATTGCCGCCCATGATCTTGACGACGCGAATGTTGTCGACATTGAAGTTGGCGGGGTTCTTTGGGAGGACAGCGAGGACAGCCTCGGCGACCAGGTCAGCTAGGGTATCCTCATTGCCGTTTTGCTTGCTGGCAATGACGGTGCGCAGAGCCTTGGTGAGCTCCTCCTGGTCGCGGATGTTCTCGACCTTGTCGACGGCCAGCTTCTCAAGGGTATCGAGGGCAAACTTTTGGGCCCTCTCGTAGCCCAGAACAATGTCGGCGGTCTTGAGGCCCATGCGTAGCAGATCCTCTGCCTTGCGGAGCAGCTCACCCGCGAGGATGATGACAAAATTTGTGGCGTCGCCCATCTCAGCCTCCTGCTGCTGGGAAGCCATGACGAGGAGCTTGGCGGCGGGGTGGACAACGTCGAGCTCGCGGAGGATCGTGGCAGCATCGGAGGTGAGGATCATCTTTTGCAGATGGTTAATGACGACCTTGTTGCGGCCATACGGACCCAGCGAGGTCTGGACGGTCTGGGCGATGGCACGGCACGCGTCGATGTTGCGTAGAACAGCGCCATCTTCCGAGTCGTAGCTAAAGCAGAGGGGCGGTAGAGTTAGCAGTTGTGCGCGCTGGAGGAGACTTGTTGTGTCTAGATGGCGGGGCATAGGGGTCGCGGGGAGAAGAGCTGGGAGAGGCGGTGCGCGTACTTGTTGTAGCCCTGCTTGAAAAGACCCGAGTTTGGGGCCTGGGGAATATTTAGGGACATGGTGATGGGATCGACCGGCGTCGAGGGGTGAAGCAGTGACGGGGTGCTGTCGTTGCTTCGGTGGTGGTGATGCCGCTTCCAAGAGCTTCCACCCAGAGGCTCTGTCGAAAATATTGGGAGTGGGTTCAGTTTGGAGGGGAGGAGGCGCGCCGTTGGTGGGCGGATTGCCCGGTGGTACTGATACATGGTGGCACATATTATTTTAGCTGTCGGATGAGGTATGACTACTTGGGGAGCTCGCCGCCTTTTCCAGAGCTCGCTCTCTTGGTAAGGCTCAAGGACCAGATGCAATTGAAGACTGAAAGTGTTCAATTTCTACGTGTACGTGTTTCCCTAAAGTACGGCTGTCTCTGGTAGCGCTAATTGCTACTTTTTTCCAGCATTTACTAAGCTCTGTGTGAGTTGGTCTACACGTGAACACTGAGTTGCTGCCTACAAGTGGATGTCATGCCCTTAGTACCTAGGGTAGGTAGGCGAAGTTACCCTGTACGTATTCGAAGGGGCGTTTAACGGTGTAATATCTCGAGGGGGC
Organism: Cordyceps militaris CM01; assembly: GCF_000225605.1. NCBI lineage: Eukaryota > Fungi > Ascomycota > Sordariomycetes > Hypocreales > Cordycipitaceae > Cordyceps > Cordyceps militaris. The sequence continues at coordinate 1,528,253 of NW_006271970.1, forward strand.
ACGTAAACAAGAAGATGTCGCGTTCTCGTGGGGGGAACTGCTCTTGGGGGTGATGCTTTTTCCGCATCCTCTTGTTACATGAGGTTCTAAGCCTAACTATGTTGAGATCCAAGGATATACCAGGCATGTAAGTGCGGCTGCGTACCTACCTAAATAGTCACACCCGACAGTTCTTGCAGTCTCAATCCGTTTTTGGCGCTGGGCCTGAGCTGTCGCCGCTTTAACCTGAGCAGAGTTGGCTCTCTACACGAATTCTCACCTGCATCCTTCTCCTCCAACACTCGATGTCTCCACGACGCGCTCTGCGTGTTAGTACGCGACAACCCAGACGCGGCCTAAGAATATCTACCGGTACGAAACTAATAAAGTCACGTCAGTGCCCTATATCTTCCTTGCCTGCTGAGATTATTACGATTTTGGTGTCGCTTCCGGATCTGCACAGCCTTGAATCGGCCCTGCAGATGCCCTCAGACAAAGCCGTAGTAGCATGTCTCCATCGCGAACCCTTGTGAGGACAGTCTCGGCATCCGCACCACTCTGTATATGGCGCAATATCTCCTCGCCTTCCATGGGAGGTTTCATTTGGAGGATATCGAAGAGCTGTTGACAAACTGATGCGGAAGATTGTGGCTCCGGGTATTTACGCTTGATAGCTTGGCTGTGCGACTCAGACGGCGCACCAGCCTGGTACATTACAGGCCAGTACAGACAAAATAGGCTAATAGTACAATACTATGAGCCAGCACACTGGACAGGCTAGAACATCATGGACCAGCACATAGATTGGGCTAGTAACCGAATGAGCCAGCACATACTGCGATTGCCTACGCTCGATTCCACAATACAAAGTTTCAGGAGGTGACGATGGCAACCGCCGGACCTGAAACTGGCCTTCCCCATGGTAGTAAGGGCGCAATGTATTCAACGACAGAGGGATCGCTCTCATCATTATATCAAAAAAGCTGTGTGATAGCCCAAATTTGAGGCGGTGGGAACCTGATAAGAGATCCGATGTCGGGTGCTTCAGCTACCATTTAGCGTGCATTGGGTGCACTCGACCACCCACCAGGTACTAAGGCGGGGTAGAGGGGGGAATTGAGTCACTCTACTGGCAAGAAAAGCAAGAAAATTTGAAGCTCTTATCTTCCAACTCTTCCTACTGCCACTGCCACATTCTCCTGCTGCCATTGTCTCTCTAACGTTACGCTTCGAATCACGCCGCACAAGATGTCTGACGACAAACGAGTCTGCCTGTAAGAGATACAATGTTTGATTTTATGATGCAACTTGAGCTGACCTGAGCTGACCTGTTCCAGTGCCTACTCTGGAGGTGCGTGCTACCCTCGCTGCTGACCTCCACCCACCACACTCTCCGACCTCTTCTCTTCTCTCCTACCTCTTCGCTCCGACCTCTGCTCCCCGACCTCGACTCTTTTGACGAATTCTAATACAGCACAGGCCTGGACACATCCGTCATACTCCGGTATCTTATCAATGAGGTCGGTCTCTCTGTTTTATCACCCTGTACTGCGCCATTCTTGCCATTATCACAACTCGACCAGAGCGATGGTGCCAGACGAAGGATACAGGAAAACTCTGGAAATCATGTCGCTAATGTATTCTGTTTATAGGGCTACACCGTGGTTGCTTATCTCGGCAACGTCGGCCAGGACGAGGACTGGGCCGCCGTCGAGAAGAAGGCTCTGGCTCTCGGTGCCGAGCGCATGGTGATCGATGACCTTCAGAAGGAGTTCCTTGAGGAACTTGTTTTCCGTGGCATCCAATGCAATGCCATTTACGAGGACAGATATCTTCTCGGAACCAGTCTTGCCCGGCCAGTATTGGCACGCGCCCTCGTCCGCACCGCCCAGAAGTACAACTGCAAGATTCTCAGCCACGGATGCACTGGCAAGGGGGTGAGTCGAATCTACCTCCCAAATCTTTATTGGATCTCTACTAACTGCGAGTAGAATGAGTATGTTCTTGTTAAAACCATGGCCCTAAGTAGATGGCCACCCCATTTATATATTTGGTCCCTTGATGGTATGGCTATGCTAGGCCAGGAGCAGAGCTGCTGGTCGGGAGCAGTACTGGCAAAGGCAGCATTTGGTCAAGGTCATCACAGCTAGCCGCGAGGACCGCAGTCACAAAGGCCAGAGCTGCTGGTCAAGGTCATCATAGCTAGCTGTGAAGACCAGGACTGTAGCTGGCAAAGGTCAGCCTGACCTCTACCAGCAGCCTTGGCAACCTTTCATCGGCAGCTGCGATCCCGACCTTCGCAGCCAGCAATGGTAATGAGTTTCAACCTTTACCATTGCTGCGGTCGGCCCTGACCTCCGCTGCTAACAATGATGACCTTCCGGGATCGGCTTCACTCCCGTCTCTGAAGGCTTCCGGGACCCACACGGCGCCCGGAAGGTTCTCAACACCATCAAATGGTCAAATACACAAATGGGATGACCATTTACTTCAGGTCGAACATCACTATTGTTACGGAAGCTAATATTCATCAAGCCAGGTTAGATTTGAATTAGCTTGGCGAGCACTCGATCCTACTGTGTCTGTCATCGCCCCGTGGCGCATGCCGAAGTTCTTCAACCGCTTCCAGGGCCGACAAGACCTCCTCAAGTTTGCTGCCGAGAACAACATCCCAGTTTCGTCCTCTCCCAAGTCTCCCTGGAGTCTCGATGCCAACCTGGCGTAAGTAGTCTTTCCAACTGGAAAGGGAGGTCTGGAGGCTTGGTAACTTGACGATGGCCTCCCTTTTTGTCTTCCTCAACTATACTGCTTTTACCGGCTATTTCTTCTCTCCTTCATCACCCTCTGCTTTACCTTTCTTCCCATTACCATGAGGGAGTTCAAGTAAAACTAACAAGTATACAAGACATACCTCAGCCGAATCGGGCATCCTCGAAAAGCCCGAGGTGGTTGCGCCCAAGGATGTCTGGACCAAATCTGTTGGTATGTTATACTACACTGGCCCCGGTTCACCGCGGTAGACTCCCGAGCTAATCCTTGCGCTACCCAGATCCGCTCGATGCGCCCGATGTCCCGACCAAGTTCTCTGTTACCTTCAAGGCCGGCATCCCCGTCAAGCTTGATGTGGAAGGCGGTGAAACCTACACCGACTCAGTCGAGCTCTTCAAGAAGCTCAATGAGATTGCAGGCGCCAACGGCGTTGGTCGAGTGGATATCGTCGAATCTCGGTATTTTACCATCCCCGACCAGCACCCCTCAAGACTCGATCTTGTACTGACAATATCACAAGCTTTATCGGACTGAAGAGCCGAGGCTGCTACGATGCCCCTGCCCATACGGTGCTGCGTCTAGGTAAGTGAGAATTCTACCCCTCAATCGATGATGCTAACAACCCAAAGCCCACGTTGATCTCGAAGGCATGACCGTGGACTCCAAGGTTCGCGGAATTATGTCCTGGATCGGAAACGAGTGGTCCCAGTGCCTCTACAATGGTATATCTTCTTTGGATAATCTTGACGGTCCTGTCTAACAAATGTCTTAGGCATGTACTTCTCCCCCGAGCGTGAGCTCCTCGAGAATTCCATCATCTACAGCCAGAAGCATGTGAATGGCACAGTCAACATGATGGTCTACAAGGGAGCAGCTCATGTCCTTTCCCGCTCTGCGCCGGACAGCAACCTGTACAGTGAGGAACAGGCTAGTATGGATACTCTCGAGGGATTTAGCCCAGAGGATACCAGTGGTTTCATTGCCATCCAGGCGATTCGCCTGGAGAAGTATGGCGCGGCCAAGATCCAACATGGCGAACCCCTGGTTTAGGGCGCATAGAGGAGCCGCTGCCTTGGCCTCTCTCTACCTTGATGAACGGGGAGGAGGTTTATAGAGGTGCAATAAGGAGTGCTATGACTTGGGTGCAATTATCCCAACTCAGAGATAAAGATGCAGTCAGAAATTATATAGCGGGAATTCCAAATTGGTCTATGCAGTCATGAATTACTGAATACATGCACGCACGCACTCGCTACATTGTAGTCGGGGGATCATATACTGCATGCGTAGGTAAGGATCCTCATACTGGGCATAAACAAGTGAATTAAATACTCTTTCAAGACGACCGTCTATCGCGGTGGGAATAAAATAGCTACCTTATAATGTACCTTGTTACTACGGATAGGTGTTAATCACTTGCTGCTCCTACAGCTACGGAATTGGCCCAGCCTGTCATATGGCGCGTGGAGTGGCGCATCAGGCATCAGCCACAACTCCAAAGACCCGTAAACCACCAACTTGCCCAGGGACGGGCGCTGGGACTAGTTACAGCGAGCGACTCTGAAAGGGCGACACACCTTATTCACCCGGCTTCACCCCGAAACCAACCAATTTTTCGTCCCTCCTCGCCCACGCATCCCCATCGCGCCATTGCACGGTCGACCCATCGCTGAGCGCATCCTTTGGAATCGCGATTTCGCTTTCAAAGCCGGGCATTCAGCTCCAATCGCACCAGAAGCGCCAAGCGCGCTCCCTCTGCATACTCCAAATTCGCAGCTGCCGTCAGAGACAACAGAATGGCACCACAGACTGGTGAGTACCTACCTACCTATCTCGCCGCCTCCAAACCCCTTGCCAGTTCGCCATCAGTTGTAACATTGCCTGCATGGCGGCTATTCCAAGCAACCCTTTGCACCTTCTCTGCCGCCTTCGGTCCCCCAACATCATGCCATCGCGAAATACCTCCCCCATCCAATGCTTGAAAGCATCACCCTTCGCACGTTGCGGCTGCCACCATGAAGCAGACGGAAGAAATTCTAGGCGCTGACGTTGAATCGTAAACAGCCATTCCCGCATCACTTCCGCCCTCGGTCGAGGAAGCATACCGACGAAAATGCGTCCAGCTCAAGAACCGCACAAACGAAGTTGAGGAGGCTAACGACGCCGCCCGGCTCCGCCTGACGCGCATCAAGCGCCAAGTAGAAAAGCTGCGAATCGAGCGCGCGTTTCTGCTCGAGCAGCTTTCGAAGCGCACGAGTGCCAATGTCGAGGACTCAGAAGGCAGCCCTAGCCCGCCACCAACAGTACGTGTCACCACAGGCGCTGTTTCCATCCGAATCTGTAGGGCTATCCACCCCGCTAACACGAGAAACAGCCCAAGGAAAAGCCTCTGCGCATAAAGCGCGGTCACCGAAAGGTGTCCACCATTGCCGAGGATGGCAAGGAGGATGGCGGCCCCGAGTCGCCGACCCAGGAAACCAGCGCGCGCGGGAGCAAGCGAAAGTCCGCTAATGGCGTACGTAAGACGAAAAATATCGCCATTGTCAGGTCGGCATTTGATCTCTTTTGCGACGAGACGCGACCCATCCTAGAAGCCAAGGATGCCGACAGCAATATTGTGGAGGAGCTTGTCAAAGGCTGGGAAGAGCTCCCTGAGGTGGACAAGGAGGTCTACCAGAAGCGGGTGGAAAAGGCCGTGGAAAAGGACACCGAAGAGAAGGAGGGATCTCCCGAGGCCGACGTGGCACCCGGAAAAGAGGCCAATGATGACAAGGAGGATGACAAGGGAGACGACAAGGAAGATGACAAGGGCGAAGACGGTGACGATAACAAGGGCGATGGCGAGGATGAGGATGTCGAAATGGCCAACTACGATACCGACGACCAGGAAACACAGATGGACTAAAGACGGATCACAAATACCAACACCCTAGGGATGACAGGGGCATATGTACTTTCTGGCGTTTGATGCTGCTATTCGTGTATTTTGACGCTCACAAGGAATGTGATTGATTGTTCCTTATTTTCTTCATCTCAGAAAGGTGGCACACTCGAAATGGGGCAACGAAAAGAATAACATACAATTTTTTTTACATATTGACACATCTTGCGTAGTTTATAGGCCTTCATCATGCCATTCTACAGCACCGCGGACTCTGTTGAAAAAGATTTCCTCCAACCCCCCTCCCCTGAGCACATGGCAATATCATAACGAGCAGCTATAGTGAAGAGAAATATGCCAAAGTAAAATGAAGAATGACGTGCATAATGAGTCAGTGATATAGTCGCTATCCAGGAAATGAAAACTATGCTGTTCCATAAAGTAAGCCGCGAGGCGGCGCCACGCAGTGGCCTACTCGCCAGCGTACAAGTCGACAATAATGTTGATACCAGCAACGACGATTTCCATCGCGATGAGGACAATAACTGAAAAGAAAAGCCAACCTCGTTAGCTATTGTGTTTTTCGAGCACTGGGGCAGAACAGGGATTTGTTGGCACTCACCAATCCATTCCAGCTTTTCGCCGTGGCCATGACTGAGCTGGTCCTTGAGCACCGCGAGGAGATCGGCAATGACGTCGAGGCGCTCCGTCAAGAGGCCGACGCGCTGGTCCATCTCGAGGTAGCTGCGGACAGCCTGGTAGACGGGTTCGAGCTGGGGCTCGACCCAGAACAGTTCGGGTGTGTCGAGTACAGAGCCGTTGAGATGGATGTTGATGCGCAGGATGAAGAGCTCGCCAATCTGCATATTGATCTGCGACCTGCTCAGCGCAATCTTGCCGGTGAGGGCAATCTGGGTGGGAATATCCTTGCACGTCTCGACTGTCGATGAGATGAGCTCTTCGAACAAGGATGTCTGTCGGCTGTTAGCTTCTGCGTCAACGAGAGCAAGGAAGCGAAAAGTCACGCGGAAAACTCACTTTGACACTCTGAGCCAAGGCATGTGAAATGGCTAGCTTGGTCATGTAGTTGTTCTTGTCACGTAACGTGATGAAGTCGTTGTAGATGCGAGCTTGGTACTCTTTCGTGTAGTAAAAGTTGAACTGCTCCGTTTCGACATCATCTGGCGCCAGCTTCTCGAGCTCGAATTTTGAAATGTACTTGAGAAATCTCGCTTCTTCGCTCTCCGACATGCCCCATATTACCACGACACCATAATCAAAGAGAAACACTTCAGGCGTGTGGATCTGTGTATCAAAGTCGGGCACCACGTCTCTATCGCTGACATTGTTCATGTTGGCGCCGAGCAGGTCCTCCTCTACGATATGGTCTGTGGCGATATCGTGCTCTACTGTCGCAAAATCGTCGTCGGCGTAGCCCGAGTCGTGGCGATCCGAGGACAGGGCGGCTAAGGCGTCGTCGGCGCCACCGGTCGAGTGTCGGCGCTGATATGACATGACGGGGTCGCGCCGGGTCTTCGGCGGCGTCTGCTCCTTGGCGTATGCGTAGGGTGTGTATATGCACTCGTCGATGAGCTTGGGGTGGGCGCCGCGGGACTTGCCGCGACCCTTGAGGAAGCGCATGAGGCCGTCCATGTCGTAACGGTTGGCGGTGCAGTAGGCCGTAACGCGGGGCAGCTTGCTCCGATCCGACTTGCCGAGGCGGGCCGCATCACGTCGCGCGGTGGGGTCCTTGATTCGAGTGTACTGCGAGTAGACCTCGCGGCCGCTCTCCTCGTCGGCGCCGTCCTCGTCGAGCTCCGGGTTCGGAAGCAGCTTCAACTTCTCCGTCTTCTTGGTACTCCGCTGGGGACCGAGCTTGGCCCCCTGCGGCACCGAGCTCAGCATCGGCACAGCCGTGTGACTGTTGCGTCGTCGAAGCTTGTTATTCAGGGCCGCGAGCACCGGCGGAGCGCCCGCGGTGCCAGGCACCCCCCCTGCCGCCCCCGAGCTGGCTGCGCCGCTCGGCACACCAATGGCGATGCTGCTCGGTTTCGTGGGCGCGACCCGCGTCTCGGGCTCAATGGTGCGTGTGACGGGGTTGGCGCTAAACTTGACGTTGCGCGGCGCTTTGGAGCGAGATTCGACGGCTGGCAGCAGCGGTTCTCGCTCGCCGCCGGATGATATTGTCGATGAGTCCATGACGTCCCAGGAGCGCTGGGAGAGACGGATGAGTGGCGTTGATTGGTGCTAGCCCTTCCTCTCGATGAACCAACCTGTATCCCTCAATTAATCGTACACATAGCTAAAAATGAAAGAGAAATGCGTCGCGCGATTGTGGAAGCACGGCGAAAAGAAGGCGAAGAAGCAGTAATGTTGATGGGTCGTCAGACTCGTCACTGCTGGCGAGACTTTTTAATTATTAAAGTGGCAATGATGCGCTGCTTGAGTACTAACGAAAAGAGCACTGACACTTGTCCACATTCGGCGGCGCCACAGCTCCACCAGCCTCAGTGCAAGCCTGTAACTTTGGCACGCCATGGCGCTACTAAGGCATGAACCACTCAATATATTACTTCCACGTTACATGATCCAATTATCAACTTCCATCACAATGTTGACATGGTACATATTGTACACTACTGACACGCTGAATGGATCTCGTGAATCCCTCGAACAGTTTCACGCCATTTATTTTGCCACTGTCTCGACCTCGAAATGGAATCCAGCACTGTCCAGTCGGTCAATGAAGGACTGTCCAAGACAGGCAGGGGTGTAGATGCCGCCATCAAGCTTAACATCATCTTGGAGTACGGTAGCAGCAGCTTCTGCAAGCAGAATAGCCGTCACTTTATGGTGTTAGCATCAAGTATCAGGTGCAGTCCAACACTGGAGAGACTCACAAACGTAGGGGCTGCCATCGTATCGAGCCGTGGCAAACGCTTTCTGCGTCGTCTCCTCATCGTCGGGCACAGCGATGCCTCGGTATTCCAGAAGCTCCTTTGATCTAGCCTGGCGATCGGGGCCACCTCCTGGCTGAGTGACGAGGCTCTTCAGCAGGCTCCGGACCGGTGGCAGCAACGCGAGGATCACAGAGCCCCATACCAAGCCCCAGTGGACGAACAATCCTTGGAACCAACTATCTACTTTCATGTACTGCTTCCACACAAATTTGTCTCCGTAGAATTCTCCCTTGCGAGATGGAATCTCGGGGAGAAGGCCCCAGGTGCGTTCCACAATAGCAGCGTCGGTCGAATCCGCCAGGGAGGTCGTGAGGCGGCCGAGGTGCGGATCATAGTGAGAGCCAAACAGCGCATGCGCCAGAGGCAAGCTCTGTCTTTCCGGCTTTTCAGTGTGAGGCGTCGGCGAAAGTGCATATGGTGAGAACGCGGCACGAATTTCGGAGAGAGAAAAGACATCAAAGAGGCCGAGGACGGTGGCGAGAGTGCCACCCGAGGGTGCTCCCCTAAAACTGTTAGGTTTACACGCCGAATTCACCAAAAATACCAGTAATACGTGAATAACATACTTGAGCTTGTGAATAGAAATGGTGACCTCCTTTGTATCGGCATCCAGCTCCTCGCGAACATGCTCAGCCAGCAGCCAAGTGGTGAGGTCAGAAGGAGCAGACTCGACACCAATTTGAGGGACCATGATGGCACCAGAGTTTTTTGCCACGCTGTCGTACTTCTTGATCATGCTGCCCACCCACACAGACTCGCCGGTCACGTCAAAGTAGTGAGTGCCCGACTCAGCGCATACTTTGAAGACCTTCTCGCCATACTTGCAGTAAGGACCGACAGTGGATAACAGGACCTTGGTCTTGACAGCAAGAGCCTTGAGGCCCTCTTCGTCGCCAATATCGGCAATTTCAATGCCTGTCAGAAACATTCTTGTCAGTGGCCGTTCACCAGCGCATAGTCATAACAAGTATTTGAGCAAGCCAGGTGCTAACCAGGTGGTGCGCGGTCCGCGTTGTATTGCTTGCAATCTTCAACGACAGCCTGCAGCTTAGCTTCGGATCGGCCTGCGACAGCCCATTTGATGTTGATTGGGAGGTTTGAAGCAATGTGCTCAGCCGTCAATTGGCCCGTGTAGCCTGTTGCGACATTAGTGGTGCTCGGGCAGCTGCGGCGACATGGGTGAAGGTACCCGTGGCGCCCAAGACGACAATGTCGTATTTCCGATTTTGCCTGCGAGGTGCCATTCTATCGAGGGTACACAGATGGCGGGGAATCTATTATGCTGTGTGATGGCACGCGATCAGAGAATGGTGTTGATGAGGCGTGGCCCTTGAGCTGGAAGCTTAGGGACAGGCACCTAGTAAGTATGTGTAGGTACGTCGGTCGGTACCTACCTGTAGCTGTGTATCAGGAATCCTCAATGATGCGCCCGGACAAGACAGGCGGGGTAGAGGTGAACTTATTGTAGAAGGGATGTTTAGACTAAGAAATAACTCGACTGTTCGTACACCACTAACTAACTACATTCTACGATGTCATGATTGAATCACGGAGCTATTTACGCAATAGGCCACATTGGAAAACGTGGTGGTGGCGGGTAAACATCATGCTACCTCGGTAGCTTCATCGCGTTGCAGCTCCGAACACGGCTAGCCGCATTCGTGTCTCAAAAGCACGTGATCTGTCCCGTGACCCAGAGGCGGATCTTTTGACCACAAGTACCACCACACAAAAAAATCGCTTGGCCACCCACAACGACTCACGTGCTTGCCCTAAGGAAAATCACAACTCGCAACTTTGCAAGCCATCTTGGTGGAAACGGTTCCGATAGCCATTTGCACTCACACCTCAACAACCCAAATCACATACCACCGCCAAAATGACCAAGCGCACGAAGAAGGTCGGAGTTACGTATGTATACCATTTAAAAGAACCAATTGAACTATTTGCTAATTACTCTCTGTAGCGGCAAGTACGGTGTTCGGTAAGTCGATACAAAAATTATACCTCGTGTCTTCGATGCTCGATTCGATCCGGCAACCTCTCGGCGTCTACCCCTACTGCGATAATCCAGTAACTTGGTGTACCTCGAAATTTCTATTCGTTATCCGACCGCGACAATTGCCACCTGCTGTCTGTTAGTTGCTACGGCGTTCGCCGCGTTTGGAAACAAGTACACACCGACGAACTTTTAACATGAACCGGAAATCGGACCGCACACGCACCGTGGCGTCGCTAGAACTCGGATAGCTTACGCATGGATGACACACGAATGATTGCCCGGAACGAATCGAACATGGGAGACAGTCTTTGCAGACAATTAAAAGCTAACTCTTTGCCTACAGTTATGGTGCTTCCCTGCGTAAGCAGGTCAAGAAGATGGAAATCAGCCAGCACGCCAAGTACACCTGCACTTTCTGCGGCAAGGTCACCGTCCGCCGCCAGTCTACCGGCATCTGGAACTGCCGCTCTTGCAAGCGCACCATGGCCGGTGGTGCTTACACCGTTGCGTACGTCTTTACTCTACCACGAACCCACGACGACAAAATCACCCGAATACAATTGAAGATGGAGGAACCGAATGAAGAAATAAAAACTAACATTTTCTGCCACAGCACCCCTGCCGCGGCCGCTATGCGCTCGACTCTTCGTCGTCTGAGAGAGATTGCTGAGGTTTAAAGGGGATGAGGAGTTTTGGGTTGATGGAAAAAAAACTGGTGGACATATATGGCATTTGCTTTTCGGTCTGGTGTATGGGGAACATGGCTTTGCGTGCCTGCACTACGAGTCGACGAATTTTTGTATGTTCGACACATCGGCTTCGACCATGGAGGTCAAGTCGGTAAAGCAATGAAAAAAACAACAAACTTCTTAATGACCAGTTTCGGATCGGATCGGATCCTGCGTACGCGGCGCGCTCTGGGTCTCGACGTGACTTGCTAACGACAGTGGATTTTGGGTTTCGATATTCGCTAGCCATCTGATTTGGAGTATGAGTCGTCGCAGTCACCACAAGGTGAATGAATCCACTGTCTCAGGCTGCGACACTATCGAGCGTATATCCGATTCGATAACGGTACTGGATTATTCACGACGCGCTCAACCGAAAGTGACGCATATTCGGGCTGGAAATAGCTGCGCAAATCAAGTATCACAACAATTACCCAGAGGTAGACTGATGGGCTCTGCCTTTTGCACTGTTACGCCTGGTCGTTTCTGCTAGCCGGATGGTCCACGTGACTGAGTCTAATTCGGTACGTGTTAATGAGCGCTAACACGCACCAAGCACCAAGTGCCACGCTAGTGCCGCTCTTCTCTAGTCAACATCCTCTCGTGACCGTTGAATGCCTTTATTATAAAAGAGGGGGAGAGTTGTGATGCAATAACAAGAATAACAAACGAAGATTCATCACTTGATTCAATAAAATAAACAACCTACCCACGATGCCCACCTCTGCCGTTGCCAAAGCCAAGTACGAAGCCATGCTTGAGCAAGCCAAGATCAATAACGCGCATCGTAACTAAAAATCAGGGTGAAGCATCACTGCGGGGGGCAAAGCAGCTGACTGGAACCCCAGATCGGACCAACCGCGTCATGACCACTCGTCACCCGTCGACGGGCGGGTGCGAGGTGACCAACTCGATTGCTCGTCGCACCAGTCACAGCAGTGTCGATGCGTCGCATGGTCGTTTCCGTACTTTTGTCAAGAATTTGATTTCTCCGCCGGCGTACTGACGAGTGGGATGGCTGCCTGAGAGCAGGTGCCTGAGCACACAAGTGGTTATTGTTGACTGCGCTAAACGCGCCAAATTGCAAGAGAAAGTTCGTGTCGTGATTTATTTTCTTTTCAAGTACAGTTGTATTTTCGTCATTTAATTTAATTCATACAATTTCCCGCTCATGAAAACTCCCCCAATCACGCGATCCAGCTAACACCCCACCCCCAACCCAAAGTGGTTCTAGTTAAAACAGCGGGAACGAGGCAATGTCATCATAGTTGACATTGTTCTCCTTGCACTCGATGCGTTCCGTACACGTACCAAACAGCTTGTCCCACACGCGCGACTGCTTGCCGTAGTTGTGGCTGCCCTTCCAGCCGGTGCGGTGGTGCAAGTCGTGGTCCTCGAGCGCCAGCTCCATGCCGAGATAGACGAGCAGGCCCGAGATGGGCGACGCGGCCTGCAGATGGACGCGCAGCCCCGAGTGGCCGAGCAGCTCCGTGAACCAGACGTACATGTGGCACATCCAGAGGGCGTAAAAGTCGAGCTCCAGCCCGATGAGCTTCATGGTCAGGATGGCGAGCGCGGGGATGACGGCAATGTCAAACACCTCCTGCTCCGTGTCGGCAAAGATGGTGAGCAGCGCGTTGGGGTGCTTGGTGAGGTGGTGGGTGCGGTGAAACTTCCACAGCAGCGGCACCTCGTGCATCAGCCGGTGGTACCAGTAGAACCAGAAATCCGTCACGATCGGGTACGCGGCGGCCTGCAGCGGCAGCCAGTACAGGTTGATCGACGCCGGGGCGCGGTCGGCGCGGTACGCGAGCAGGATGAGCACCGCCGGCCGGAACAAGACGGCCAGCAGCAGCGAGTCGGCCACCTTTTGGACCGTCGCGTCGGGCACGCCGTCGCGGCCGTGCTTGTCGCCGTCGAGGTAGCCGTACCGGTGCCCGAGCCGGCGCAGCATCCGCAGCTCATGCACCGCAAACGCTACCATGGCCAGCGCGTAGTAGGCGTACGCGAAGACGATGTGCACGTCCCGGCCGCCGCTGAGGCTGTGGAACGCATGGTGCGCGAGCAGCGGCATCGCGCCCCAGAAGAGCACAAAGGCGTTCATCTGCCAGTTGGGCAGGTACGGCACCGGCTCGCTCTTCTGGTGCACCGGCACCGGCACGTCGAGGAGCGATTGGTGAATGTCCATGAAGCCAAAGAGGTGGTGCGCCATGGTCCAGCCATCCTTGTTCGGATCCAGCCGCCACGTCGACTTGAGCGAGTCCTTGGGGTTGCGCTGTATCGTTGTCGTTGTCGTTGCTGTCGCCATGTTGACTTGAGCTGTGTTGATATGTGTCAAAGGACGAGCTTCTGTTTCCGTCGACTCGGTGACTTCTGAGGCCAAGACACCGTACCCAGTAGTGGCCGAGGGGGGGCTATTTATCTGACGCCACCCTCCGTGCCCATTCTCTCGCCACAGGCTTCAGACAAGGGGCTCCCGGAGAAAGAGGAGGTGCAGGATGGACAGCTTACATGTGATGTGGACTCGGTAATTCCCCCCCGCCTTTTGGGCTGAACTACGAATCAAGCCTGCCGCCCAACAAAAATAGTAGAAAGACCGTTTCAGCGCACTGACACCTCAGTCCGGTGCCATGATGTGATGACGTTAGGCGTCCGACTGTATGTACCAGCACCGACTGTACTAGCATCGCAAGGATCAACAGTAGTGTCAAATTTATAGTGTCAAATTTATCTTGACACTGCCGCGTATATAGGCTGAAATCACACTAATTTCTGCTCCTGCCTGGACAGCCTCGCCTCCGAGTTGTGCGCACCGCCCGACTTACACGCTCCCCTGCCATTCTTGCCCCAACAGATAGATGGCATACGCACAATAAAATAAGACGGGTACAACACGCGTTCTTCATGTGATTTCTCTCAAAATTGAGCCAATTCCATCCAAGTTGTCGTAATGACCTATGGAGCCTGCGGACGCATCGGCTGAGGCTATCCCGTCTCCGTCCCGTCAGAGCGGCATCACCTGATAGTGAATTACCCTCCCACCGAATCATTCCTCTTTACATGATAAAAAACATGTTACAGATTGTTCTGGTACATACATGTGCAAGTCACTGCTCTGATACCCCGAGATTTCCGGGCGTCCGCGCTCGTGATACCTGCCAGCCGGGCTAAGCGGAAGGCGCATGGCCTCCGGCTCCGTTCGCCTTTACAATGGCCAACGTAACACAACAACGTCCGCATCTACGTACTCCGACACGTGAGCGATGAGTTGGGTGACAGGTATTACAAAGCCACGTACTTTTTCCTTGCCAGCACAGCATAAAAGCAACAACATGTGATGATGATCACTAGAAATCACTTGCGTCACTTACGCATGTGCAAGATGACGTGGTTGGACATTGTAATGAGACTCCAGTGCGGCGGCCCTCGGCGCAAGCTTGCTTCTCAACAAGTTTTGGAATGCTGGAGCGTCTTTGTGTCAAGATTGTCGATGAGTATAGCGCATAGCACTGGCTTCGCATTTCATTGAGCCCCAGCAAGTGACTCATGTGTGCCGTCACCTCCATACACCAGTGTCCGCCTGGTTCTGGTAGACTATTATATGTGGTTGATAGGACTATTAATAGTCTATGATTAATCAGGGTTAATTAGAGGAATAAATGCCACGTTCAGTTAGCTACAAATGCTGC
Organism: Cordyceps militaris CM01; assembly: GCF_000225605.1. NCBI lineage: Eukaryota > Fungi > Ascomycota > Sordariomycetes > Hypocreales > Cordycipitaceae > Cordyceps > Cordyceps militaris. Next base: position 1,543,261 of record NW_006271970.1, read on the forward strand.
GCTCAGTTGGCTTTTCCACAATTAACCCAAGAATTGGGTTAAGTATTTGGGGGATCTCTCTTTGCTTTTACGCGACCTTTTTCTTACCTGATACTCATCGATTGTAGACTATTCTGTGACATTTGAAAAATAATTCTTCTTTTACTTATCTACTGTAGACAATTCATATTCACTGCACGTATACGTTTTACTCGTGCGGAAAAAAAATAAGATTCACCCCGACTACCTGGTACAAGGTGCCGCGAGGCAGCATTGTAAAAATGACAAGAGTATATAGGAAATATCCTAACCCCCAATCCAACCCTTTTCGCTTTCCCTGTCCAGTCGCCCCTCCTGTTTATAGTTTCGGCGCATCCAACTGCCTGCCTGGTCATTTCCTGGGGCAGAATGCGGCTATCAAAAAGGGCGTGTGCGTAAATGGTTTAAACAGTCAAAAATAGACACAAGAAAAAATGAAGAAACAGAAAATGCAAAAAGGTATCGTCATGACCATGTACTATGCAAGGAGAGTACACACAAAAGGCCAGAAAAGCGAGCAAAAAAAAGGGATAAAAAGAACAACGCCCACTTACCAGTCATCACACCGTAGCTCTCCTAAATCATCTCGCTACGGTGTAGACCAGTCGACATATGCTTGCCCTTCTTGTCAATCGGCGAGCGAATCATATCCTGGTCAAACATGACGGGAGGCGGTGCCAGAATGGGCGACTTGGCCGAGTGATAGGCCGCGCCGCTCAGCATTTCCATCGACGACGGTGGGGGATAGGTATTCTTGCGGCTGCGGCTACGGCGCTCCGAATTCCGTGTGCTGCGCCCCGAAATACTCCCCTCGCCACCGACGCTGCGTCCGCGGTTGTGGCCCCGGGACGGCGGCGGTACTGGTGGTGACAGAACAGGCACCATGTTGTCATTCGGTGCAGCCACCGGCGGCTGCTCCTCGTCATCCATCACAATCTCAATCATACCAGAGCCTACTGCCCCGCCAGGTCCGTACGTCGGCCTCGTGTGCGGTAGCGGCGCAGGAGGCGGCGGCGGCGGCTTCGCCAAGTGTTGAAGCTCCTTTAGCATGGGCGGCAGCATGGGAGCAGGCGGAGGTGGCGGTGGTGGCGGAAGGGGCTCCTCGTTGGAGCGACGGCGATCAGCCCTTTCCACAACGGCATCAATGTTGGGAATACCGCCTGTGCTCATTTTTCTGCGAAAGTGCGGCGGGTCGTCGGGGATTGGCGCCGACATACTTCTTGGAATCATTGGCCGCGCTGGCGGCTGATACACAGTCGACGGCAGCAGCGTCAGTAAGCTTGGCGCCTGGTCCTGGGCCGCCGGTCGCTCTTCCTGTGGCTCTCTGGTCGGCAAGGATGGAACAGGCGGGGCGTTGCCGTTGGGCATGCCGCTGGACAAAACAAGTCGCATGGCTTTCGGTGTTGCTGGAAGTCCAATCATGGGGCTCGCGCCGCGAGCATACATATTCTTGGGGGGCTCTGTGGCGCTTCTGGGAGGGAGGTCCTTGGACAACGATCTCGGTTCCGAGGTTTCGACTGTGATGCGCTCCTGTATAGTAGCGGGTGCGTATTCATCAGGATACAGGATTCCAGGTGTGTGTGCCCGCTTGGCCAGCGACTTTCGGCGCTCTTCAAGTTCGCGAGCCGCCTGTTCTTTCCGTTTCAGCCGCTCGTCCTTGAATTGACGCAAATCTCCAGCATGTTCAGCTGGCACAGCTCTTGGCAGTGAATTCAGTGGCAGCACACTGCCCGGCAAGTCAGAAATACTCAATTCCTCAGTCCTTTTCTGTGAAGTCTCTCTCCTAGATGTGGCCGGCGAGCTTAGTCCTTGGCTGACACTGCGACTATGCTTCGCTCTGAAAGCCTCTTGCTCCTCCATAGCGCGCTTCAAATCTTCTTCGTCTTCAGAGCCTTGCAGGTGCAAAACGCTTGCCGACAACGGGACGGGAGAGGTCGGTGATCGGGCCCTGACAGTTTCTCTGCCTTGGCTTCGCCCACGCATGTCCAGTGCCGAGGACGGCCGCTTTCTCTCTGGGCTTCGTCCTTTGCTGCCACGGCTTGACGTGCGGCTCGAAGTCTTATTTCTCGTCTTGGCGGATCTTCTAGACGCCGTGGACTCTGCCACATCAAAGTACTTTGGAGTGGTCAAGTTGGCCAAATCCTCAGGCGACATAGGGATCGGAGAGGTGGGTGATCGCTTCGGTTTAGCCCAGCTCCGATCTTCGGTACGCCCACGATTCTCCGGCGCCTCTCGGGACCTGTCTTGTCGCTCTCTGCTGCCCTGGCGAGTCCTGGAGCTCTCGCGTGGTCGTTCGTTGCTGTGGCCTCTGCTTCGGTTTCGGCCAGAGTAGTGCTTAGCAGCCTCGAGGCTGTGTATGTATTCATCCCTCTGTCTTCCATGTCTATAGCTTCGACCTGCGCTAGAGTTCGAAGTGATGGAGCTGGCAACAGAACCCGGACCGCGGCGCCTTGTCGGCCAGTGGAAACGAGTTGAGGATGTGACAGACTGCTCCGGAGATGTCGGGCCGTTGATAGGAGTCTGGTTCATGGGCTGTAGCTCAAGAAGCTTACCGTTTGGAATCCGACTTCTCGAACCATTTCGCACATTGCTTTTACTCTCTTGCATGCGTGCCATGACAATTTGATCGGGAGAAGGCGGGCGCTCACCAGGTTGAAAGTCTCCAACAACGCGCGTGAACCGGTCGCGCATCATCATGGGGCTGGCAGTGGAAGCGCGTGTAAGAGAGTTTCCAGCAGCAATATTATCATAGTCAGCAGACGCCAAACGGGAGTGGCCGTTGCGTCCATGTCTACTGACTTCACTTGTCAGTGTGTCACGGCTCATGTCATTGGGAGCTTCACCAATAGATGGGAGGCGGCCACGGCTCGCTAAAGAGCCTGTGGGACGTGCAGAGGTAGGTGTGTTGAAACGGCTGTTGCTAGATGGGCGTAAAAACGCCGTTGCGGCATCGTACGATCCACCTGGGGAAATGGCAGAGTCTGCAATTGGCGTCACACCCGCAGCAATTGGGGTTTGGCCATCATCCATGTTGGCATAAAACTTGGCCTTTTGGTTCACATCGCCAAAGGAAGTGATGAGCTTCAAAGCAGATGACTTGGCGACGCTTCGCTGTGGGCCGCGTTGGATGCCTGGGGGCGACAGGGGAGGGCTGAGGACTTCGGGAATGCTGGTTGTCATGCTCTGGAAGTTGAGCTGAACGGCAGAGGGTGATCTCCATGGCTCGGTAGACTCTTGGTCCGTACAAGCAAAGCATCGAATTGCCAGCTGTTGCTGGTGATGTTGAACTGCCCATTCACCCCACTTCCTAATAATGGCTGCTTGACGCTCCCAAACGGCAGGAAATGTTAGACAGGTCAGGATAAGTGCCTCCATATACCGCTTGTGGGAAATATAAATCTCAATGGCATCGTTGTGGTCGCCCATGCCGAGCATGATGGTGACTGCGACGTGAATCTCGCCGCTTTCTAGGAGCCGCTGCACATAGACTCGCCCAATCTTTTGTTGTCCAGCAGCGCTTCCCATGCCGCTAAGAGCAAATAACATCCAATCAGAAGAAGTCATGTCTTTGGCGCTATCAGCCATCATATCTGTTTCCATATCGCCAAGCCACTTGGAAAGAAGAATGCGGCTGGAAGAACCGTTCGGGTGTCGACCTAACTCATCGCGGATGAGGTCTTCGACATCAGCATGCCAACCAAAGATGGTGCTTAGCATCTGTCTTCGAAGATCGTCGTTGGTCAGGCGCGAGTTGTCAGCATTCATTGGGTGCTTGTATGGAATGTCGCTTAGTCGTGTTCTCGTATATTTGAACAAGTCATAGACCTTGCTTTCATCGGGGCTTCTAGGCACTTCGTGGCGCAGCCTAGATGGGCGCTGTCGCGAACGCGAAGATGCCATGCTAGTGCTTCCCAGAGAGTACCCCATTGAGTACGTATCGATTTCCTGTTGCCGACCAATGGTAGATGACTTCAATGAGGTTCCAGCCGAGATGTAGGTATTCTGCGACCGAATGGATGCGGGATGGCGACCTGGCGTTTGTGATCCAGCAGAGACGGCAGAAGACTGTGACTGGTGGGAGGAAGACAGGCCACTTCTGCTGGATGCTGGGCTCGCCGATTCGTACGTCTCGTTGCCCGAGTCTGGATGTGCCTGGCCACGAGCAATGCGCGCAAACGGTGACAGGTGGTCTTCGTCACTTTCTGAAACGTTCATTTCTAGAGGGATGGAACTCAAGGAGCTCTCTGACTCGGATGTGTGGATTGTGGTCGCGGAATGAACGGATTGGTTGGCAATCTCCTCAATCGAGTTGGGAGGCGACGGCGGAAGATGGCTTGTAGGGTGTTGGACATTGGCGACCATGATCGCTGGCGAGTTGAGATCGAATTGTTGCACGGTGCCGTTGGGGCCAACCGTGAAGAGGCTTGCGCCGGGCCCATAGAGCGCCATACCGCGGACATGCTCAAGAGTGGGAATCGAGTCAAATGTAACGTGCTTTGTGCGGACATCCCACGAGAGGGTTTCACTGCTCTGATCAGTACGATGCCAATGCCGCAAACCAAAGTTTTTAAACCTACCTATCGGAGAACTGGATGACACGGCCGTTCTTGGACCAACCCATCCAATTGGAACCTTTTTCAATGGCTTCTGCCTTGCGCAGAATTCGGACGACTTTGGCGGGGTCTTCAATGTTGTACGATTTCGTGACACTCCAAACTCGCAAATCGCCATCATGTTTCTGCACGGCAAGCATCTCCGACTTTTGTCGAGACGAAGAGGCATGCCAGGAAAGATTAATAATAGACGATGGGGCTCTAGACGTTGTCAAGTTATGCATAATGGCGAGTCGAGGCTGGAGGCGAGCAATGAGCAGAGTTCCGGTTTGGAATCTAGGTCGTGTCAGTAATGCAGCACTATTTCGAGTTCTCTGGGGACAAACCCAATAGCAAAGGTCAGGCAGTCTTGGGATGGAGCCAGAGCCGTGATTGCTGTCCGTTCCAATGTTTTTGACCTCATATGCTCTGAAGTAGCAATTTCAAATATAGTAATCGAACCATGGGTGTCGCCTGAAAGCCAGTTAGAGGGAAGACAGGTTGAATGCGGATATTGACGTACCAAATGCCAAGTTACCATTGCGCATCCAGGCGATGGCGGTAATGTGACAATCTGCGACGGCGGTGAAGGTCTTAAGCTGTTCACCCGTCATCAGGTCCCAGACAATCATCCTTCTGCTGCTGTCATAGCTGGCAGCTACGCGACCTCCGCCATATTGACTATGGTTGTCGATGGCAAGCAGCAAAACTTCATGCTGGTGGCCAGTAAAGCGGCGCTCGATGGTGAGTGAATCGTGGTGGCAGCAGACGACGGAAGAGCCCTGGACATAAAGAAACATGGATGCTGTTGCTCCACAAGGATCAAAATACTTGAGATCCTGTATTGAAGGCATAGCAGACTCATGTACATTTCGCCCCCTCGCGGTAGACGATCGCTCGGAGGCTCGGGAAATGGCATGGCCTTGTGAAGAAGCCGGGGCAGACATGCTGAAGGACGGGATAAAATGGTTTCAAAGTGACGAACTCGCGTGATTTGGTGTAGCGTGGGGGTTGATGTCGGCCGTTGACGGCGTGGTTGTTGCGACCGAGTCCGATGTCCTGCAGGAGGGACGGTTCGCAGCAGCGGTCCTGCAGTGAGTTGTCGTCACAGGCTCGGTGCGGCAGACAATAGCGTGGGACGGCGAGTGCACCGTTCCACGCCGGTATCCGTGGATCAAAGCCTCTGTGCCTCGTAGTGAGAGCGCAGAAGGCGACGACCCACGAACGTGACTTAGATGGCGGTGCGTTGGATTCCGATGGCGGTCCGGGTCGCGAATTACATGGAGGCGCTGGTCGAGGAAGAATCAGTATCGGCGCAAAAGGTGGTCGCAGCGAGCGTCGTGGAAACACTGAGCGTCAGGCGTGTGACGGTTTGCGTGTGCAGAAGCTTTGTGCGACAGGAACTGCTGGGTTCTCAATACACGGAATGGTGATGTTGCGACGACGAGGATGCGACTCGTCTCGGTGCGGCGCGGCAGGGAACAAAGCGCAGAATACACGAGGCAGGTAGTTGGAAGAGGAGACTTGAAGGAAAGGGGTGACAGCCTCGAATAATAGAAAAGGGCAAAAGACGGCGGACTGGAAGCGGCCTGAAGTAAGTAGCCGCAGAACGAGCGACAGGTTGGTGCGGAGTGGGTCGGTCGGGCGCTTGTAGATGAGGGGATACGCAAAGGGCTGGCGGTTGGAGGAGGGAGTGTAACTTACTCGGACCCAGGGGCGGGGGGGGCAGTGGCGCGTGCTGCGAACAAAGAGGGTGCGAAGAGTTGCACAGCAGATTGCAGTCAAAGCTAGATCTGGGCTGTCGAAAGAAGAGGGAACAAGAGGTTTACCAGATTGTCCAAAGGAAAAAAGTGTGTCGAGGTGAGAATGCGAGTGCGGTGGGCTGGGCAAGTAAATGTGCAAGACAGCGGAGCTTCAGTAGGCACGGAGAGGGGACCAGTGACGGATCAAAAAGAGAGGCGGAGGACGGCCACAAGCACGACGCAACGCAACACAGGCAAGACACAGACAGGCTACCTAGTTAGTTACCTACCGCCTGGTATCAGCAGCAGCAGGCTTTGTGTATCCGTTCGACAGAGAGAGAGACGGTCTGCTAGCAGGGATCTGGCGATGGAGAGCGTGCTGGGGTGTGAGTGAGCGACCAGGGGTTGGTATGTACAGTATCGAGGTCCTCTTTGGGTCTTCTTGGGGAGCGATGGACCAAGGCGGCTAACGTTGCAGGAGTGGCGCGATGGATTGTTCGTGGTGGACAGGCTGCTGAGGGCTGTATAAAATTAGAGCTTTTCGCAGGCAAACGAAATCGGAGACCACATGCGTTGCTTGGTTGCAGCCACTGGTAACTACCTAGGCAAGACAAGCCACAGCCTTCTGAGGCAAGCCGGTTTGGATGCGCTGGCAGGCGAATGTGCGCGCGCAGAGTAATAAAGCGTTGGTTGCATTGGCCAGCTGACGGTGCTCAACCGAATGAATGCCATCCATCACAAGAACCATCTGCTCCGGACAGGAATTGGCCAGTGCTGTCACGAACAATGCAGGGCTCCCATGGCTAGCTCGGTGGGCGGTCGTCCCGCGTGGACATGAGCCCGACTATAACGGAGCCTATCAAACGGCATTATAGGTTGTTTCCCAGAGGGCTCATTCGATAGTACACTGCCTTGTTTCGCGATTCGTTTCTTTTTCGTCCTCGTCGTCTTTCTTTCGCCCAATTCGCCCCGTCTCTTGGGCCCTCGTTTCTCCAGTGCTTGCCGTGCCCGCCTCAGATAAATTGCAGCGTCGTGCTCGCACGTTTTGGTAGACTTGCGGGGTCCGACACCACACACACACAACACACACACAACACATCCGACAGTGAGGGTTGTGCTGCTCTGTACGCCGCATGAGCGCCACTCCTCTATACACAGCTGCCGGCGTCGCTGCAGATGAGATGGGCTGGCGTGGGCGCGCGCCGTACGAGCCTGGTGCCTGGTCATACCGGCTTGCCGCTAGTTACTGGTACAGCAGAGCAATCGATTCCGGTTGGTCGTTTCCTGCTAACTATCGGTCATCGGTCATGGTGCCTGTACGGAGTACATACAAGGGAACCAGTGGTCATGAAGAACGGGCGACGGTTACCCCGTAGCGGGAGCTCAAATTGCGTGCGTTTGCCCATTTCCAAAAATAACAGCAACCGTGCTGACCTCGACCCGGGCGAACAAGGATGGTTGATGCACTAGCAGATAATTCGCTCTTCCTGGGTCAATAGAGTCGGCGGGGGAAAGCGACGCCTTGTGATTGCTGCTGGGCATTGTCGAGCACACACACAGTGCAACTGTGAAGAAAGAGGGACGACGAGGAACAAGGTGAAGCTCGAGCACTGACTGGTTTGACTGGGTGAGCTAGCGTGCAGCGAGGCTTGATGGCTGGCGGTCCAGAGTGGGGACGCGCAGGCCAGACGTGCAATCGAAGCCGTCGAGGAAGCGCCCAACTTTAGTTGGCCCTCTGATTTGTCCGTTGCGCTGCAAGCGTGTCTCGAGCTGCGGCCAATCGTAGCGCCCATCACACTTGTCAACGGGGCTTCTCCCGGGACTTGCAAAGGGACTTGCAGGGGTCCGATCGTCGCTATCCCCATGTCCCGCCGCTAACAACTAACAACGCTAACAATTCACCACCTGGCAGGCTCCAGGCATGCACCTGACAGCGCTGAACAATGCACCTAACAGCGCTGAACAGTGTGAACAGTGGACCTAACAGCGCTGGCGCTGGCTAAAGCCCACAGTACTAATTTGTACAGGTCATAGTAACTGCCGCCATTTCCTTGGCTCTCCTCCTCACTCACTCCTCATACATACTATCCCATTCCATATCCTCCTCCACACAGAATCACGCTCCTTCCCTCGCTTTACACGCCATTCTCCTCTCCATACTCCCCTGTTCCTAACTACCTATTCTATCCAGCATTTAAATGAATCAACGCCACTCGCTCCCAGACTCCACCGTCCTGCGCCTCGCCATCAGCCAGCTCCTAGTTACTCGTCAACCAGCCACCAATCGCGATTCTCTCTCCCAACGGGCATGGCTATCCTCACCTTGTTTCCTTCTTCATTTGCTTCCCGTGACTAGTCTATATCGTTTATCCAATGCATTCCCTGTCTGCCAAACCTCTTACCCTGATCCTCGCCCACGACTCATCTACGGCCCGTCCCAGCCACGTCCGACATGGTCATTCTCAATCCTGAAATGAATGAATGTAGTCCGTACTCCGTACCATGTACGAATTACGGAGTATTACCGATAACTACTGTATCTCGCTTCGGACCTCTGGTTCTTCCACTCTTCCACTAGACCCTGCCCATCTCCGCCGGCCGACTATGTACCCATCTTTTGCTTTGACCGCCGATCCTACCGACTGCCTTTGCATGGATATGGCATCCTCTATTGCAGAAATGTCTTGTTGCTCTGCATCTGCTTGAGCTGTGGCTTGCTAGAGGCCGCCCTCTGTCATACGGGAACTCAATCCTCCGTGGGCCGGCTGCTGCCGCGCTGTCTCACTTGACGGCTCGTGGCCAGCGTTGCAGAACTTGCCGTATCCGTACTTCAGTACCTGGCATCCACGTACGGATACTCTGCAGGTAACACCGGTGACAGCTCTTGGCCTATTCGGATCAATAGCTATTTCGCTTTCGGATTTTCTTGATTCTTTGTAGAATGAGTACGGTCTCGCGAGATCGCCTGTAACCAAATGGGCAGCACTACCCTTGTGCGTGCTCCTCCTCATGACAGACACTCAAGACTTTGTCTTACACCAAGTCCTTGACCATCGACCGATGGTTCCTTTCTCGTCTTTCTTCATAACGTTAGGCGAGCCAACCACGGCACCTCATGTCACCTATTACCACGACCACCGTCTTCCTACCGACCAGACATACTATACATGCCAAAAGAAAAGGTGCCTATCAGTCGCGTTGTACAGCATCTTGTCCAACAGTCCGAAGCCACGAATACCTCCGTTTATTGACCCTCCCTCTTTCTCTATGGACTAGCTACATTCGTAAACATTCCGTCTCTTTTCAGTTGGGCAGACCTTTGGCTGAGACAGCATTGATAATCACGGGTAACCGCGTTTGACAACAATTCAATCTTTTTACTCTAGTCCCATGCTGTCAGACGCCGAATTCGGCTTATACAAAAGTACAGAGATACAAGGCTTGTTTGAGAGTTGAGAGACATGGCACGCCTGCAGGCAAATCGGTCAAGCGATCGTTGTTCTGCTCCCTCATCTGTTTCTTCATCGCCCAGCCTCTTTCTTTTCTCAAACATTACTTGAGAAAAAAAACCGACGTGGTCAGGGTGCTCGGGCTTTTCGGCAGCCGGGATGAGACCACGACCCCGGCCCAGAGGAGGAGCCTTCACACCATCCCGTATAACTATGCCACTCAAGCGATTGCAACGGCTGTGAGGCTTGGCCGCAAAAAGAAATTATGATCAACGAACTGCTCGGCCACCACACTTTTTCTTTTACGACTCCAAGCCCAACATCAGACCGGCTGCCCAAAGCCAGAATACTACACATCACACGAATTATTCAAGGATTTGGCTCCGCCAGATAGCCACGCTGAATGCTCGACATCAACGCCTCGCATTAGTTCGCCGGCCCCCCTCAACAGGCTGCCCTAGCGCGCCCTGTTTTTGTGACCGTGTGGACATGACGCAAGTTCTAGCCTCTCCAACTATCGAGAAGCAGTGAAGATGCACAGATGCCATTAGGTAGCCTTGCATTTGCCAACCACCAAACACCCAGCGAGGATCAGTGGCCGGTAATGCATCTCCTGCAAAAGCAACAAGATCTCCATGCTCGTCTTTCAGGGCAGTCTCCGCACTTGGTGCTTCTCTCCAGCATGGAGTGCAAATCACACAGTCGTGATGCCAAGTACAATGCACGGCCAGGCTGTCATATATCAGTCTCGCCTGGAGATTTTACTAATACCGATTTTGGATCCCAGTTTTCTTCCTTTGAAATGATAGAAACTTGTTATTAGTTACAACCTAGCCAGCCCACTCCCAGTCGCTTGTTGAATAGTGAGTGGATGGCAGGGTTGTTCGCACCATCTCGGATGCTTCCCCCCCCCTCCACCAACTTGAATAGTTGTCAGCCACACTGTAACCCCCCCATGTTAGCCACAATATCTTGCCAACAGGCTTTCCCATCACCGACAATGCGAAGAAGACTTTTACATGTACGCATTGCCGGCATCAACGGGCAAGTCATGCCCTCTAACTAGACCATGAATCAATCCGGGGCTACTGGTGGTATATTGGGCACCCACCGATTTGTACATTTTGTACATATGTCAATGGCTCCCTACCCAAGGAAAGTCAACTACTTATTCCGTAACGAGATATCACACCCTTTCCACCTCGCGCTGGCAAACGTCCCCCGCAGCTGCTCCAGGCTAGATTCGCAAACGTGCATTGGCATAGTTGGTTACTACCAACCACTTTGTACAACGCAACTTGCAAGCCAAGAAAACTATGTTGCACGTTTTTCGTTGGGGGCCACACTCCGCATCACAATCACGCCGGAACAGGGCCGTTCCACCGTTGCAATCACTCCCGGTCGGCTCCATTGGTCTGGCAGGGGTGGTATTTGACCTAAAAAGCCACAATCATGCAGAGCGGTCTAACATATTGTTGGGCGGTCAAGTATTACCAGTAACTATTTTATTGTCCAGGTTCTAAAACAGCGGAAATGGACCAGTCATGGAGCATCTCGCTTGTGGATTGATCAATCAAGATTCTGCATTTGCTTCTCGGCACGTTGCGTCGGTTCGTGGATACCGCCCGAAATAGAATGAGAAGAAAGACCCGTGTCTGAGTTTCCCCTCACTTGTATCACGTTGCCCAACAGTACGCCGTCAGATTGTAGCGAGACCTGTCAGTCGTGCTTAAAGCTAACTAGTTCAAAGCCAGTGCACCGGGGGGGCTTCCGCGAGCGGGCAGCCAGCCTCTCTCCGTTTTCTTTGCTTTTTCCTCCTTGCAGGGGCACATGGTGGAAATCCGGTGTAGCCAGGGCCGACGACGACGACAGAGTTGAGAATTGGGGGGGAAACTGATAACAGCAAATGGTCAATCGAGGCGGATTTGGACTGTAGGGTACAAGGACTATTCGCGACATTTTCTGCCCAAGTCCCTTTCTTCATGATAGCAGATAAGCCATTGATAATATCTTTTACATGTACAAGTAGCTCGGTGGTTCTTTTACTTTATGGAACTATTACCTCTGTACTTGCCGATGTGTTGGCTGTATTCATGATGGCACTTTTACGACAGATTACAAGGCACGATTGCCACAGCAGGATTGGAAAACGAAAGGCTGCAGCGACGAAGAATCCCACAAGGCTCTTTGCCGCATCTATTGTCCAAGCTCAAGTCTTCAATGACGTATTATATGGTCAAATCGAGGGCTTAATTATAGGCGTGGAAACATGAGATTGGCCGCGAGCAGATAGTGAGATTGGTACGCGGGAACGAAAACGCGCTGATACTACTCAGAATACCTTCCATCAACATGACAAAAATCCATTAGTTGGTAATAATAAGAGTAGGATCCATTTTCAAATTTCATTGTTTTCATCTGGTAGAGCAGTCACGTTCTTGCCAACCTGTCTTGCCAGGCCGCCGCGTCGGCCGCGTTCAGAACGCTTCAGGGCCACTTTACACGTCTCACGCGCTCCCAAGTACAAACCGGTGCCATCTTCACCACGTACCACAACCCCCCAGAGAGGCCTCAATGATTTCCAGCATTCGCCACCGCGAACCTACACACGGCGCCATCGGATCCGAAAATGGGACAGCATGGGCTCGGGGCACCAGCCGCACATGGCCTTCCCCAACTTCCACGACAGAATCTGCCCCCGAAGAACCGAGCCGCAAGAGACAGCGAACCAATCATCCCAACTCGGCAAGAGCGCTCGATTCCGAAGCAGAGGTAGCGCGATATCTTCGACTTCTCCCCTTTAAAGAGGATCTGGCAGCGCTGGGATTTGTCCTCGAGAAACCTACAACGGCCCAGCATGAAGTGGCGTCCTCGACCTCGTCGCCAGCTGACATGGGCTCGGACGATGGACTGTTCGTCCCCTTATCGGAAGAGAGCACACCGAGGCCCGACGCGATACAATACAGTGCGAGTCACTACTCGGACCAGAGCATAGAAGATGGAGCGGTGTTTTACAATGGTCGAAACATGGCTCATAACAGCCATGCTGACACGGGCCGCGCGAGAGCGGGTTCTAGAGCAACTCGCCGTGTCGCAAATACTATAACGCCGGGGGGTCTCAACGGCGCTGCATTGTCGTCCGTGGCATCTCCGACGTCACACCTGCGCGCACCTTCTCCACCGCCGTCTACTTCACGACTTAGATCGCAGGCGAGTAAGGAGCGGCATGACTAGCTGGCGAAACTATCGCCGAATGTGATTGGCAAAGCAGCGACCAATACGGATGCGATCACTATGCTCCCAAACAGCCTTTGGGAACTCCATGTTGAGCTGCGCCGGGGTACGGATTCTCCCGGTCGCTATCGGTTCTTCTTCCCCTCATCCATGAGAGACATCATCACAGACCGGCTCGGGCGAGGGCCGTTACCTGATGCTTTCTTCTACCCTGACCAGGCCTCTTGCCAGACTCAGGCTGGCTTGGCGCTGTATACAGGCTTCAACGCTGAGAAGCACTTTGACAATGTCGAAGTTCTTATTGCCAAAGCAAACGAATGCGAGGCAAATAAGTTCCCTGATTCTCGTTGGAACACCAATGTCCGCATGCCCCTCCTGAAGCATGTCATGGCTGAATTCCCCAACGTTCGCCACAAAGTCCTCCCAGCAAAGCATATAAGAATAGCTGACCCTGTCCCGACCTCTGCTACGAACCGCCCGCCTAAACAGACAGGAAGGGTGACCATGGGCCTGTTCTTGGAGGAGCACCGGTTGTTGGAAAGGGTGCAAGCAGGTACAGACGTGGATTTCTACGAGGGGGGAACTGTGAACCCGTGGGAGCAGGACGAGTTGCGGTTCTCATTCGTGAACTGCTTCTCACCCGTGGCCTGCTTCTTCGAAACGAGCGCGACGCAGCCGGAGCAAGACGCCGTGGCCGACTGGGGCGCCGAAATGGGACGCCAGGTCGCCGCTGTCCACAAGAGGTTGACCGAAATTCTGGACGCACACTGGCCTGTTCTAGATATGCCGCTGGGGGAAGGCAAGGACGGGTTCAGCGAGGGGTGCACTGAGGCGCACAAGGAGCATTGGAGGCATGATGAGCGCGCAGGCTTGGATCGCCCATACGATGACGGTCGCGAGATATGGGAGCGTCCCCTGATTCCGGCTAGCCCTCAATTTTGTGTGCGCGGGCATGAGTGGTATCTGTACTTTGCCTGCGATCGCGGCGCCCATGTGGACTTGCTCGATGGCCAATGGATCGGAGGTACGCGTGATTTGGCGGACATTTACCTTTTGATCAAAAACTTGCGCTTTGTTGGAAAATACCTGGAGAAAGAACATCTTGATTGCATAACTGAGTTGTTTGATTAATTTTGGGAGAGGCTGAAATCCAATACTGATAGTGATTTTATCGGTACTAGATATAACTATCATGAGACCTTCGTTTTTTTGTTGCTAGGGACGAAGCGGCAACTTTGTATATTATAGTTTGTGATACCCTTCTGCACAGCTCCCCTAGAATATCCCGAGTAACTTATTTATAATACACGATGCCCCTTGGATCTTTCCTGAGAACTCTCTTATCACTCACCACCCAACACGCGAGAACACGTCGGGGGTGGGGCTACTCAACGCCTTCTGCATCCGCCCTTCTCGACATCCTACGCTCCTACACTACTTGCGCTGTAAAAATAAAACACCCTACATGTCAATATGTCAACAGGAGAGAGCACAGTCCACAACGCCGTTCATACTCCCGCGCTGAGCGAAGAAAGGGGCCCAGGTTCTACTGGCAACGCGCCAGCCCCCGTCGGCGCGTACCAGGCCTACTTGGATCGCAAAAGAAAAGCCCGCGAAGACGACGAGCTTATCAAATTGGATATTGCCGGCGGACGATGTCCGACGAGCATCACGTGGGAGCAACACCGAGCCAACCTCGCTGTCAAGCATCAGGCCTTGCTGGATGCGCACGCCCTGGCGGCGAGCAACAGCCAGGCCGAGCCACCCCAGCAGACCGGCCGCATCGCCTCCCCTCTGCCGCCACAGGCGAATCCAGATGCCGCCGCGTCCAGAGCACAGTCTACGCGCGCGGCTGAACCGCGGCGGCCGCAAAAGGAGAGTCTCGCGCACAAATGGCTGAGCAGGCTCCGGCCCCCCGTGCTGCGCCAGGAACACACGCTGGAAAAGGGCCACCGCGCTGCTGCCCAGGCCGCTCTGGCAGCTGTACTTTTCCCTGGCCCGGCGGGACGACGAACCGGCCACGCTTTTCCTCCCCGCCTGCATCCGCGAGGACGTGACGGCGGAGCTGGGGCAGGAGGGCCCGCTGCCGTCGTCCTTTTTCTACCCCGGCCCGTTCGTCAACGGCCAGGCCTTTCAGCAGCGCAACGAGCGCGAGCAGCGCGGGAAGGAGCTGGGCACGCTCATGAAACTGGTCGACGCGGCGGCGCGCTGCGGCGCGCACGACGCGGAGTGGAACGAAAAAGTGAGGCGGCCGCTCATCGAACATGTTGTCGGGACCGCTCCTGGGGAGCAGACGCTGCGGTGCCAGTACGGCGACGTCGATGTGCTCCTCGCGTATGACTCCGTGACCGAGGAGCTGCTGCGCGAGAAGCCCGGCGCCGTGGACGGGCGGCGGATGAGCTTCACGATTGACATTTGCGACAAGGTGCGGCTGTCGGGCAGCATCGCGCGCAAGCTGGACGTGCCTGGCAGGCCGGATCCGTTTGTCAACCACGTATCCGGGGACGTGGACGAGTTCGACGAGCTTGTGGGCAACAACGACCCGATCGGCGCCTTCATCGCGACGCGCGCGCCGTCCTCGGCGGTGGCGGCCGACGTGGACCTGTGGGGGCTCGATCTGGGCGTCCACGCCGCGGCGCTGCACAACCGGCTGTCGAGCTTTCTGGACGCCAAGTACGGGACCGATCCGGGTGCGTGGTATGGAGGAACCTGTGGGGCCTGGTGGCCGTCCCGGGGCGTCGAGGGCATCCCGGAGCCGCATAGACGGCCGCTGATACCGGTGCTGCCGCTCGTGTACGTGGCGGGCCACGACTGGTACCTCTACTTTGGCTGCGATCGCGGCAAGGAGATTGTGCTGCTGGACGGGGTCCCGATGGGCTCGACGCGCACTCTGCTATCGATATACCGGCTCGTCAAGGTGCTGACGGACATTTGCCGATATATTGACGAGCATTACAAGCCCTGGTTGATGACTCTTTTTGATTGCTCGTGGCCGAATAATCCATGGGAAGCCGAGCGGAAGAAATGACGAGCCAGCGTTCACGTCACGGTATTTTGCATGGGGCACTGCTGTTGAAAAAAAGAGTAACAAATGGGTATTGAAAACTAGCTAAAAAGTCTTTCCATAGCTCAAGACTGGGAGAAAGGGGGGGGTATCCTAAACGTGACTATCTAATGCGTGTGAACCAAGTAAAAAAAGAAGAAAGGCAAATGCCCCTGATTGCCGAAACAATCCACAGTGTGCTGTACTGTCGTATTATAATAAAATGCAACAAAAACCAAAGAAGAAAAGAAGAAGAAAAGAAGAAGAAAAGAAGAAGAAAAAGAAGAAGGGAATAAAGAAATCGAATGGCTCGCTCAGATGCTAACAAGCTGACTCAGAAAGGCGTGTACGCTGATGATGAGGAGAAGAAGAAAACATGTGAAGATGGTAAAAAAATGGTTATATCCCGTCAAGGTCGATAAGAAATGGAACAAGAAGAGGAAGAATATAAGCGGGTGCCAGTCACCAGCCGAGGCAGATAGCCGGGAACAAGAACAAGCCTGGGGTAATCAAAGTTGGGGAAGAAGTGGTTGCGGCTCTGCGCATGTTCAAAGTGGCGATTCACATGTGAGCGAGACCCTGAATGTCCAGGGGCGGACTTTTGAGTGAGTGAAAATCGCCGCTGGGGTTGTTGAGCGCTGGGCGGTACCAGGCAGCAGGCAGCAGTATGGAGGAAGGCCGGCCCTCGGCATGTATCGCGGGTTGCCTTTTTGGCGTTCCGACAGGACCCGGTCCCACATGTGTGCCCAAGTGTCCGAGACTTGTGTTTGGCGGGGCGTCACCGCCACAGACGGGGTATCTTGTACTCTTGGTGTGGCGCTCCGAGAAATCCCCCCTTTGACAGCCCTTGCAGGCGGGCTGTCTGTGTACGTCATTTCCAGGCAGAGGCTCTCTGCCTGTTTGTTGCAACGAGAGAAACAAAAAGAGTAGCCGCCCAAGAGTGAAACCGTGTTTTTGCCTTGTGAAAAAGTCGGTCGGCCTTTTTTGGTGTCGGGCTAGGCGCGCCTTCTTTTGTGGAGAGTCCGTGGAATAAGCTTTCCGGGGAGGCGCCCGTGTGGCCAGTGCATCTATTGACATGTGGCTCACAATACAAGTCGGCGCTGGGGGCGCTGGGGCAGACCAAGCAAGGTAAGGGTTTTCGGACCGAGATGCGCCTCATTCTTCGGCCTCGGTGATGGGTGCCATGGCGTAGGGGCGGCTGCTCTTCTTCGAGGCCGCTGCGCGACGGCTCTTGCTGGCCTGCTGCTTGCGGCGCTCCTTTTCCTGCTGCACCATGCGGATCAGGTCCTTGCGCATGTTGCTGCGCTGGCGCTGCGCGTCGAGCATCTCGGCCTCGCTGGGGGGCGAGCGGAGCGGCGAGACGAGATCGACGCTGACCAAGGGCGGCGAGGCGCTGACGCTGGCCACGCTGCTGCGGCAGCACACGTCGTCGCCGCTCTCGGAGCCGCTGGGCTCGTCGGACAGGAACAGGTCGTCGTCGGAGAGATACGCGCTGGCCCGGGGTTCGTAGGCGGTCGAGGAGGAGGACGAGGACGAGGGAGAGCTGAGCGAGGCGCGGCGCGGCCACGACGGAAAGGCGCACGACTCGTCGCGGGATGTGACGCTGCTGGTGCTGCTCATGGGTAATGAGCCGATGCCCATGGAGCTGTAGGAGCCAAATGAACCGTACATGGTTGCTGTTGGCATGTCTGTCTGTATGTTGTATAGAGTGGTTTGGTGATGGATGTATGGGGTTGTGGGCAGGAGCCGACAAGTCGTGGGGTCGAGTATGGTAAGTGTTGTTGTTGATGGAGGATCTGGGGTAGGAGACAAGCGTGGGGAGGGAAGGATGTTATAAGAGGGTATGGCGGCTGTCGCTTGCTTGTGTCTTTGTTTGAGGTGAACCGTGTGAAAGGGAAGCAAGTGTGAGTGCAGTAGGGCTTATAATAAGAACTGCGCCCGGAGACGTCTCTGGCTTGTGCTTCTTCTGGCTTGTGAGCCTGGGGAAGGGGGGGGGGGGTGGGGGATGTCGGTAGGGGGGGTGTGAAGTGGTGAATGGGAGGCACACCGATTGTACTTTGCTACGCGAGTAAGCACAGCCGGGCTGGCAATCTGTGGCAATAGCCTGGGGCCGAGGGCGGTTGGAGCCAAGGGCGGTTGGAGCCAAGGGCCTATCTGGTATGAATAAGTTGCAACTAGCGAAGCTTCTTCTTCAAGTTCGCCTCGGGTCGCGACTTTTGCCCGGGTGTTCGGAAGTATGGATCCGGTTCCAATTTGCAAGTCGTAGCGAAATGATGGGATTCGAGAGGTTTCGACAAAGTGTCCAAGCTGTGAGACGCAACGTTTTGACTGGGTTCCGGGGCCGGAATTTTTTTTGGTGATGAGTCAGGCTGATGTTATCGGCGTCGGCGGTGATGCACTCAGCGCTTGCGAGAATGGTGTCGTACTATGAATAAGCTGGATGCAAATAACGACTGTATCGGCATGTACTGAAGATCAAAGACGTAGCAACGATCCAAAGGCAGGGAAAAAGAGAAAAATAGCTGATACAAAGAGACAAGCAAGGCTCGGGCATGATACAAAGGGGAGGAGTCATTGATTTCTATTAATACGTTGGTACGAAGCATCACCGCCTGAAGACGATGGCCGAGGAGGGTGGGCAAAGAGGGCAAAGAGGAAACACGGCATCAACTCTCAGACGGCGCGTGGCACCCAAAGTGAATCAAAGTACGTAGGGGTTGTGAGTAATGAAATGTAACGAATCAGTATCAAGAAATAACCGGAAGGGGGGGGTGAGAGCAACGGGTTGCCGGCCGTGTTCAAGCTGCCCCTTTGGGCGGCCCTTTGTCAAGTCGCCGGGGGGCGTGGGCGTAGAAGCGCTCCCAACTCGTTGCTCGTTGCCTCCAACATTGCAAAGTCGTGCCAGAAACTTTTCTTTCTGTTACCGCCCTTTGTTACGGCGACAAAACGCCATGCGCACATCAACTCACCGACCGCCGCTGATAACTAGAAGACGATGCAGCCACGGGGCACTACATGAGTCGCTTTGCAGTTTTGACCGCTTTGTTCCCTTTCTTTTCAAAAACCTGTACATACTAATAGTCTTCTTTCGCGCGGCAAGTTTTTTTTTTTTTTTTCTTTTTTTTTACTGATATTGCGCGACGCAAGGGTCTTTCTGGATGGACGCAAGGGTGTGCACGGTTGGGCACAGTCGAAAAAGAAATGTTTCGGCTGGGACCGCGGGCGGTTTTGCTTCCCCCTGGGGTTTTTTGAAAGGAAAAAAAAAACCGAGGCGGGCGGCAGACTAGGCTCCTGCTCCCCGTGCTGCTCGTTTGGAATTGATCCGGCATCGTAGTCTTGACAAGAGCCGGCACGGCACGCCCATCATCTTCAGGGCGGGCGGCTCCTCGCTCCCCCATAAGGTAGATACCTAGGTAGGTGGTTACATACTGGTACATGCGGTTACGGAGTAGTTCGTTCTTTCTTCTCTGCGTCATTTTCAGGCTGCCTCTTGTTCCTCACCCAGGCTGAAAAGGGCTGCACGATGCAAGTGGTGGCATCCTGTCGGCTGGCGGGAGCCAGCAATAGACGATGACTCCTAAAGAGGAGCCCCCGAGCAAAGGTACGGACGTCGGTCGCAGCTCTCGAAATGTCGGGCATTTGCGCAGATGGCATCGCGTACGGAGTACACGGTTTGCATATCAGTACTCCGTAATCTGTACAGCGTGGCCAGCTACCTACATACCTAGTATGTATGTACATAACTAGGAAGCCCCGGATGACCACATTCTGGGCGTTCCGAGCCGGACGAATTTTCACCGCCCTCTGACACGCATCTTGATAAGGCGATGGGTTGCAGCAGCGAGCTTCCGTACCTACATATAAATGTGTGACTCGACCGCATTTTCAGCGCCCAACCAGTTGGTACCGTGTGTACCGTCTTGCTGGATGGGCCGGGTGGGTGACTAATTATTAATACATACATGCTCCATGCTCCCCTACATTATTCTTTGGAACGTGAAGACGGGCCGCTGTTTCGTTTCGCTGCACACGCCCCCCCGCGTGGCGGCAGAGATGGCTTCAGGCGGTAAGGATAAGGGTTGCCAGCGCTGCACTATCTACAAAGTACCTACCTAGGTTCATCAAAAAAGTCTGACAAAAAAGCCGGTTCGCGAGGTTCCCGGCGTTCCGGAATGACTGCCAAGGATATACCCAGCTTTCGAGACGTTTTCCGTGTTGACCTATCCAGCGTACCGGTTTTTTTTCTTTTTCGTTACTGATACATAATATGGCCTCTTTTCCCATCTGATAGATCGCAAAGTAACTGTACAAGTTACCTAGTCGAGACATTTTTCCAAGGCTTCATCAAGGGCACAAGAAAAAGAAAGTGCACTAAATAAGTAACTACATAGGTACAAAAGTTGGTGAGGGTTGAAGAAAAGGGGGAGACGAGAGAAAAAATAACAGGCACGCAACAAGGCCCAACAACAAAACAATATTGCATCCAGCCCAAGTTTGCTTCTCCCAAGGCGCTTGGCTTGATTCCAGAACCTGCGCCGAGTGTCGGAAGCACAGCAGCCCTTGTCTCAACTCAGTGGGTGCGCCCGTACGCTTTTTATTAGCTACTTTCCCCAACCAACCGATCGATCTGGCAGGCAAACATGTTAAAAAAAGATGTACATTCGCGCTGCGAGGCTTTCCTCACATAATTTACGCGCCGGACTCGTGACGAAATGTGTGGTTGTAACCTACCAACCTACAGGTTAACTAACGGTAGTCACTCGTACTGGTCATCGGCCAACCAGATGCGCGTGTTGACGTGACGGGAATCTGGTTGGTCAACGGGTTGCCGCGGACATGGCCAAACATTTATTCTTGTTATAATTAGCCAGAATAACTACTCCTTTGTCACACTGCAAATTACAGAGTGCACCCCTCCGATTCCGCCGCCACCAAGCAGGCAACAGCGCAACAGCGCCCGCCCAGCCTTGGGAGATGGTTACAGGCTATGGCTCATGTAACGTTGGCAAGCCTGTATTTGCGTATTTGCTCGAGGTATCTACCTGGAGGGAGCAGCCAGCGTGTCGCCCGCCCAACCTCTTTCAAATAGCAAATCAGAACAAAAAGTATTACTCTGTACCACCACCAACTCCGAAGCTCGGGCAAATCCTGGTGACGAAATTTGTCTCGCGGGGTAGTACAGCGACGGCCTTGTTGCCTTGTTCATCAGCGACCGCAGCCGTTTTCCTCTATAAAAAAATCGTTTCTTTTTACCAACTAATATCTTTTTTTGTCTTGCTTCTCCGCGGCGCCCGGGCCCCTCCAAACCACAAACACAAACTCTTCTCCACGATAACGTTGACTATTGCATGGGGTAGTGAATAGGATATGGGTGCCTTGTTTAGTGGGACAAACCAGCGGCCGCTGCTTTTGCTTCGACAGGGTTTAATTAAGAAGAGAGACAACGATCCCTTTGCCGCACAGAAGCTTCTGCACCCCGGGTTCCAGAAGGCATCAAGCAACGTGGCTCGTGCATTCAATCAAATTGCAAACAAGAAGACGGAGTTGGGAGTTGCTCATGATACTGCTACCATACGACATGGACCGTGCAGCAAACGGGTTTGACACTTGTTTTTGACGAACAATGCCCGTCAGACCTGTTCCATCTCATGAGTCGCGGGGTCGCCGAGTCGCCGTCACGGACAACCAGTGTGCGGGCGGCACGCTATAATAAGCTGCATGTTTGATCTTCATCGCAAAACGGCCTTGTTAGTCAACTCCTAGTTACTGTCAAAATCGCACAATTTTCATTGCCGTTGCCATGGGCGATATGGAGCGCCCGCGACGTGCACTTGTGTAGGGTAGTTGATGCGTGCCCAGCTCGAGTTGATTTTTGGCAAAATGCCGCGCCGAAAGGACATGCTCTGTAATAAGAATTCAATAGAATGTGACATGCAGACGGAATAAATTTGAAAAAAAAAAAAAACTCTTCGGTGCCTTCAAAACTCAACGATGTGTGAGTGTGCAGCGAATAGTATCTGAGCGGGCACACTTGCCCAATAGAACCCGGTCCTGAGTGGAAACTTGGGAAATGCAGAGCGCAACTAGACTTATCCAGCCGAGTCCATGGATTCGTCAAGAGGCACTAGGTAATCAATAGCAGTAGATTCTTTTCTTTGGAAAAAATGTTGTCAGCTTTTCCCATCCTCCTTCACCAGAAATAACGTCCTGATCCAATTTCCGCGCGCTACAGCCACCTTATTGCCGCCGCCTCGACGTGTAAGTGGCTTGCTCCTGTGGCGTTTCCAACAAACGGGCCTCACTGCCGAGCAAATCGCCACTCTACCGATAATGGCGACAAAAACCTGCTTCTCACTAGCCCAAAGCCAACAATGTGCTACATCACTCCAAATGTTGGCATCATGGCATCCAACAGCCAACCTGCCAGTCCATCGCCACCCCTCAAATGCGGGGTGAGGGGTAGTGGCAATCTATGTAAAAGTCATGTCTACTCGTCACCGGCAAGAGTTGCATTTCCAAACAATCATTACTCCTGCAGCCATGATGCTTCTCATTGCAGCTTTCCTCCTTCTTGCAGCCACGGCAGTAGCCTCTACTTCCTCGTGCGCGGCTACGACCCTACACCTACCCGACCCCCCTTACGACAACTACTTCTACTCGGACTGCCATGTCGATGCCCAGGCCGTCATCACAAGCCCACTTCCAGACAGCAATCTCTCCATCATCGGACCGCGCTTGATTGTCGCCTGGCCGGGCGGCAACAGCGGCGTGTGCGCCTTCTTCGCGCCCCAAAACGGCAACAATGGCAGTCTCGCCATCGCGCTCGTCAACTCGACACTGGGCTCTCCTCTGTCGTCCGTGGTGCAGAATGGCTCGTCAAAAGAACCCAAGACTGGCGTCCAAGGGGTTCTGTCTTTCAATAACTCCGCTTCATTATCCCTGTCCATTCTCGGCAGCGTGCGCACCATTCGCGACTTTGTCGAAGGCCCGAGCCTTCTCACGCCCTTGATCCAGGATGCTGTCAAGATCCAACACGTCAACGGCACCGCCGTGCAGATATCCCGCCTGTGGCTCGACAACGTCACCACCACAACCCTCACACTCTCGCCTTGGCAGAACCAGGACGGACGGGTTCACGTCACCAATAAGACTGTCACGCTCGGTGCCGGCTTCTACCGCTTCTCCGCCACTTACAACTACCCGCAGCTGAAGCAGCTAAAGCCGCAGGATATCCTACGCAACGAATCCATGTCGCTTGTCGGTATAGACCCCGAACAAGTCGACGCCTTGTCCTTCTTTTCGTACTCTGACAAGCTTCTCGCCGGCGGCTGGCGCTTCCTGACCTACTTTGGCAGGGACAGCATGATTGCTACCCTCTTGCTGCAGCCGATCCTAAAGAGCGGCCCCGGGTCCGCCATGGAAGCCGTTTTGGGCGCGGCGCTGGAGCGCATCAACAAGACTGACGGCACGGTGGCCCACGAAGAGACCATTGGCGACTATGCCACCTTCACCAACATGCAAAACGGCATCTTCAACTCCACGGCCGCCGGGTTTACCTATCAAATGATTGATACCGACTACTATCTGCCCATTCTCATGAACAGATACTTCCAAGGATCGCCCGAACGCGTGAGGCCGCTGCTGACGACCAAGGCTGGCGCGGTGAATGTGGCGAACAAGAACATGACGTGGGGCGACTTGGGTCACAGACTGGCCTCCAAGATTATGAACCTCACGGCGGCTTTCGAACAGCAGCAGACGGCGGCCAATCTGATGCATCTGCAGGACGGCGTTCCAGTCGGACAGTGGCGTGACTCCGAACGCGGTCTAGCGAATGGCCGCATCCCGTTTGACGTCAACTGCGCACTTGTGCCGGCTGCTCTGCGCGCGATTGCCAGCTTGTCCGCCATGTCCGGTGTCTTTCCGGCCGAGGACGCGCAAAAGTGGCGGGCGGCGGCTGGCCAGCGCGCCGACGTGTGGCAGAACAAGACGCTCGCATTTTTCAAATACAGCGACTCTGTCGGCAACAGCACCGCGCTACTGGAGAATTACGTCAAGGAAAATACATTCTACAACGGTCCGACACACGCAGACTCTGTGGCGAACTACTCTTCTGGAGAGACGCTTGTGGACTATGGCCTTGCTCTGCCAAGTGCGAATGATTCGGGCCCCCTCCGCATCACGCATACCGACACTGCGTTCCGCAACGTGCTTCTTTTCAATACGACGGATGATGAAAACCAGCTCACCGAATTCATCAACTCGACTGCGAATGCTATCCTGCGCCCCTTTCCCGCCGGGCTCACGACGCCGATTGGCGCCGTCGTGGCGAACCCAGCCCTGTCCGGGGATGCCACCATCATTGCCAACTTTACCAACGCGGCGTACCACGGCACCGTCGTCTGGAGCTGGCAGCTCGCCCTTGTAGCCCAGGGGTTTGCGCTGCAGCTGGGACGATGCGGCAACACCACCACCAGCCAGCCGGCGGCGTTCTGCCTCGACGTGTCCGTGTACGGCGCGCTTCGGGCCGCGTACAATCGCATCTGGGACGTAATTGAGGACAACCAGAGCACGCTGCAGTCCGAGGTGTGGAGCTGGACGTATTCGCCGAATTCGACGCGCCGGGACGGGTTCACGTACGCGCCGCTCGGCGTGCTCCCGCCGCCGCCGGGCGCGGGGGCCGGGACGGAGAGCGATGTGAGGCAGCTCTGGAGCTTGGTGTTCCTGGCGATGAGTCGCGATATACAGTATAGGAACTGATTGGAATTGAAATGTACAAATATGGGACATGCGTGTATTTTCATGCTTCCCGATGGAGTTGGTGTGAGCAAGATATTGGCGATTATGCTAGTCTTCCCCACGCCAAGAGTACCGTTATTTTGATCGGCTACGCTTGCAAACAAAGTTTGATCTTGATAAATCAGACGATAAGGGTTCAAAAAGATGCGGCCATATCAAAGTGTGAAGGGGGTGTTGAAGCAGACTATAATGTAGAGTCGAATGATGGACTCATTTCGTGCAAACGTTCACGCAAGGAAGGAACTATGGTCTACATTGGAATTAAACAGACATCTCTGATAAGTATATATATTGATTACTCTATCACGTCTCGAGTAAGACCTTCGCCAAATCCACCCAATCAACGGAGGCTTCTGTTTGCTGCATCCAGCACAGAGTTGATGACCATCTGCGAAGCTCATCGATCACCACATCGCTCCGTCTTCCACGCCGCCTTGGCCAACCCCTACTATTAATGACCCCCTTCAACTTGCATGTATCAGCCCATCAAGGCCAGATCGAAACATTGCACGGCTCGTCTTATATTGATTACTATGTTCAGAAGGAGATGCCGTTCATGCCGTCGCAGCCGCACAGACGCGGGCTTGGACGTGGAGCGCCGCCGTCGTTCGACACGCACCCTGAAACGACCTGCGTATCCGCAATTGGTGCAGGTTTTCTCGTCAATGTATTTCTCGGCATGAACGCTTGGGGCCCGCACGCGCGCGCACGGGTGCGCAGCCAGGACAGCTGAGCAGTACGATGGCGTAGTTTTGAGGCCATCGCCGTATAAAGACGACGGGATGGCGCGTTCGTTGTTGACACCTGCAAACTCGTTCACTTTGACAGTCATTCGCTACTATACACTCTTTTACAGCAAATTTTGCTTCGCCAGCCAATTCTTTTTAACTCGATACTTCAACATGCGCTTCTCCATCGCCACCGTTTCGCTGCTCGCTGCCGTTGTCGCAGCCGCGCCCGTCGATAAGCGTGAGTAATTTCCCCCCTCTTTTGAAAAAAAAAAGGCCTGTGTTATTAAAAAAAACTCTGACAAAAAAATCCAGGCCAGCAAGGCGGCAGTATCCTCAGCGGCATCACCAGCCTGCTCGGAAACCTCGGCGGCCACACCAACGGCGCCAGCTACGCCCCCAACGCCGGCGGCACCGGCGGCGTCTTCGCCGACCTCCAGGTGCCGGCCGACCACTTCAAGTACACCATCACCCCGGCCAGCGCCGAGGAGCCCATTCCCGCCGCCCAGAACAGCCAGCTGCGCGAGGGACACCGCCAGGCTCACGCCGCCATCTACAAGGGCATGGGCGGCAACTAAGCGCTTCGGCGAGAACCCGAGAGTACCTCATCTCCGATAGTTATTTTTCTCTTCTATAATTTTTCAATTTTTTTTTCTTCTTCTTGGTTCCATTATTTCTCACGAGTCGGACAAGAGCTCTGAACAGACAATCGCGAAATTCGTCGACGAGACTGGAAAGCAATGGACAAAGTATCCAATAACATGTACAACTTGCTACTCCTTCACTGTCACCTCAGCCTCCATCGTCGCTTCTAGTTCCGGATAGTGGCGCCAGATGCCGTCGGCATACTTTTGATGTCGCTCGCTCGCCAAGTAGGCTTTGATCTTTGGCCGCTCCTTGACGGCATCGTAGAGCGCAAAGACGCCATCATACTTGCCTGAGCTCTTGAGCTGCGCCATCGTCTTGGGGAATGCGAACAACGTGCCGTCGATGCACTTTGTTTCCTGTTAGCAGCGACGCTCTGCCCATTCGAAACGGGAACGTACCTGGAAGAGAACAAGGTCGACATAGGTCAGGCTGTTGCCGTGGATCCACGGCCCCTCGCCGCTCGTCTTGGCGTCGAGCAGCCGCTGCACGTAGGCGAGGTACTTGGGCGCGCGCTCCTCGATAAAGGCCTTGGAGCGCCGCTTGGCCTCCGCCTTTTGGTCCTCGTAGAAGAGCGAGACGGCGATGGGGTGGTGCGTCTCGTGGACCTCGTTGCAGAAGCCGTCGAGGATGGTGAGGCTGGCCTGGTGCAGGTGGTAAAAGGCCGTCTCGGTCGGCGGCGGCGACAGCCCGAGCTTGGGCGCGAGGTAGAGGAGGATGTTGGGTGTCTGGTTGAGCAGGACGGCGCCGTGCCGGAGGGCCGGCACCGCAAAGATGGGCGGGTTGCTGGCGTCGCCGGTGTTCTTGGCGTCGGTGAGGGCGAGGACCTGGGCGACGGCTTGGTCCGGCACCTGGGCGTGGTCCGTGTACGGCACGCCGGCCTCTTCAAACAGCAGCCGCACGAACTCGCCGCGGCCGGGGAGGCCGGGCCAGTAGATCAATTCATACTCGGGCTCATCGTCGGTCTTGAGGCGCTTGACATCGGGCTCACCCATTTTCGCGGTTCTTGGTGCTGGGGGGCTATCAGCGATGGATAATCTGGGAGTATAGTTGGTGATGCACGGTCAAAGGGGCAGATAATGGGTAGCCGTATTCGATGATGCTAAGAATCAAGTATCCCGTTGACGGTGCGGGGGAAGGCTGGTTAAAGTTACTTGCAGCGTTTCTGACCAGTCAGAGAGGCGCGAATCACGAAAAGAAACCAGAATAGTACCCATTTAGCCCAGCAAGCTGCATGGCTGGAACGGTACCCCCGAGGTACTTAAATGCAGTGGACCTCGTGACTCCGAACCTTCTCTCGAAAATTGTTTGAGGCATTCGAGGATAACAAGATGCACCACAGCGGCTGATTCTAAAGCAAGATGTAGCTTATTCGCAGTAGCTCTTCGCGCTGCTTTCATACCTAACGAATGGCTATTAATAGTAGCTGCACACACAGTGGCAGCAGTCATACCGGTCAAGTAAAAATAGAGATAATTCAACGATAAATGAGATGGCAAATCTGAAAAAAGTAAGCGTAAAAACGACTATAAATCTAGTTATGTAGTAATAATAATAGAACTAGATAACATCACCTCTACGACCCTGAGAACGTGTCCCGCCTCACGGCGGCGACACTAGCCACATAATGTGGCTTGTTCTTGGCCCCATATTAGTACAGCATCCTTGCTGCCGCGCAAGGAGCCTTGGTTCTCTCAATCAATTGCAGCAGCCTCTTGGAAGTTGGATGCTTTGAGTTGTCATGTCAGCGGATCTGTTTGCCGAGTTCAGCCAAGGGAATGCTGATCAGATTCCGACCACGCAATCAACTCAACCACTGTACCATGGTGCAGTCAGCGCTCCGGCACAGCAATATGCTGTTCATGCGGGGAGCAACGATAAAAAGGGCTACTTGAGCGGCAGCCCGTCATTGAACTCTTTCCATTCGCCTCAGCAATGGTCGTCTTTCCCGGCGCAGCCGTCGTGGTCGTCGCCCGCAGCAGCACCGCAACCGCAAAATGTCGCGGATGAAGACGACGGGTGGGGTGATTTCGAGGTAGCAGAGCCAGACGCTCCTCAGCCGAGCCAAATAGAGCAAACCTATCAACAACCTCCTGCGCAGACGATAGCATGGCCAGGCACGACGACTGCTCAAACGGGGAGCATGCCGGTGACGTCGGATCGTCCTGCTGGCAATGCAGCCCCGTCATTTACGTTGCCAGCTCAAGCACGGCAAGCTCGCGGGTTTCCAGAAAACACATTGTCGAGTCCCTCGCAAACAGCTCTCCGAGATACGCAAGGTACACAGCCGCTACCACAGCCCAAGCGGAGGAATCCGGTACCGTCGCAGGACAACGACCCAGGCGTGCTGTTTGACGCCGCAGACTTTGAATTAGAAGACGGGGAATTCGCGGGGGAGAGCGATGATGAATTTGGCGATTTTGAAGCTTTCCAGCAGCCATCTACAACGACAAAACCGGCGCCCCGAAAAGAGGCGGCGTCTGCTCGAGCACCGCCACAACCTTCCATGCCGTCTATGGATCTTCTATCGCTGGATGACCCTATTCCGGCGCAGGAGAGTCGGCAAGAGCCGCATACTTCAAGCGCCAGCGGTGCGCTACACTTTGGGGCTTCAATACCGGCTAGTTCAGAACCCAAGAGATCTTCAATACAAGACCTGAACTGGACGCAATTCGAGACACACGCAGCGTCGACCAAGACGCAGAAGATAACACAACCGAAGACTCAGCCGAAGGGGCAAAATAAAACCAATGTGTCAGTACCAAAATCGGCAAACTCATGGGCGACGGCTAGCAATGATGAGGAATGGGCCGCTTGGGACGATGAGCCGAGTCTACCCAGCACCAGCGGGAGGGCGATGGACACGATACCTGATCCGTCCTCGTGGGATTGGAATTCGACAGATACCCCGGCACAAAACACAACTACGTCTTCAGACAATACTTTGATACAAAACACAGCTACATCTTCGGACGATACTGCACCGCCCGTCAATGTGCCACCTCCATCCGTTCTGCTCTCGCTCTTCCCCGAGCTGTTGGGCTCCGGAAGCGCCCTCTTCAAATCGACATTGGGGCTAAGCGGCAGTGTCAAGGAGAAGATCCTGTCCGATCCCAAAGCGGTGCAGTTTCTACAAGGCTACCTCTCACTCGCGACGACAGCGGCGCGCATCATAGCCGGCCGAAAGCACCGGTGGCACCGCGACAAGATCTTAGCCAAGAGCATGTCCATATCCGCGGCCGGCAGCAAAGGCATGAAGCTGGCGGGCGTGGACAAGACACAAGCGGCGCGCGAGGACCGCGAGGCGGCCGACGTGGTGGCCGTGTGGCGCGAGCAGGTCGGGCGGCTGCGGTCGGTGGTGGCGGCGGCCCAGGCCGGCCTGCGGGTGCCGGAGCTCAGCGAGACGTTGTCGGCGCACACGGCCAAGATGGTGGGCACGGCGCGCAAGGCGTGCGTGGTGTGCGGGCTGAAGCGGGACGAGCGCATCGCCAAGGTGGATTTTGAGGTGGAAGATAGCTTTGGCGAGTGGTGGGTAGAGCATTGGGGACACCGGGCGTGCAAGAATTTCTGGTTGGAGCATGAAAAGAGTCTGCGGCAGCGGTAATCTGTTTATTTGCTGGTGCAAGCTCGTTTGGGGGTAATTTCAGTATATGCTTCATGCAACGGCCGAGTGTCAGCCGAGAGGGGCCATGCTCCCGGCATGAAGAAGAAAGAAAATAATGTACACTATCGCAAGAAGAATACGCCTGCAATTAAACCTCGTCATGTAGATCATGTCCGGATATCGGTAATGGGTGCCGGCTCTGCTGCCGCAGACATTGGGATGTGAGAAGCGGGGAAGGGATTGGCGACAGTGAACCAGGCGTGAACCAATGCCGTGTTCCGGCGCGCGCAGCGACGTCATCGCTTGGTCGACAAGGGCATGGCCATGCTTGCCATGTTGGTGATTTGAGCTTCTTGTGTTGCTCAAGTTAATGAAGCTCACGGCAAACCGCCCCCGCACCAGCACCGGAACGGGTCCCACTGCCGCTGGTTGGTTGGCTGGCTGGGAGTCACCATGACGTGAAGAAGGGAGCTGGTGGTGCCCTGGTGGCGTACCTAGGTAGTAAGCAGTTTGACAAGGGAAAAAAGCATCAGGTTGATAGGCAAACCGTTCAATGGGGAATTCCAATTTTTCCTTCTTCAAATGTTCTAAGATGAAAATTCGAAAGGAAAAAAAAAGGCATCTTCATCTTGTCACGTTGTCGACATCAATTGTTTACCTAGAAGGTGGAGGTTTGTTATTGTGGTGACTGTACCTACGAGGAACTTGTTGAGGACGCGTCTAATAGACACGAAGACAAGTACCCAGCAAGTAGAGATGCAAACCCCGCCTCGTCTGTTGAGGAGGGGTCCTGGCCGCCTGATTCTACTGGTGGGCTCTCAATGGGCCTGTCCAGCGGTCCTTCCAGGGCTCCCAATTTGCGCTCCTGCGACAGTCCCTGCCGTTTTCTCCTCCTTCACCTACCTTGTCACCTCCACCAAGCTCTTTTTTTTTCGCCCTCCACCACTCCTGCTACGCCAACTTCACCTTCTTCCTCCCGCCTCTCCAACCCCTCGCCTAACCCTCTCTCTTCCTCCTCTTCCATCTCCTTTCCCGACCACTCCTCCTCCCGCCTCTGTCCTCGACATCTTCAGCTCATCTCTCTCCCTCAACTCAACGCCCTTCCCCCCCGCCGCCTCCCCGTTCCTCGACCCCGCCAACGTCGTCGCGTTCATCCCACGTCGACTCACCAAAAAACACTTCTTCAACGGCCATTGACCATTGTTGAGCTCCTCCCGCCGTCCTAATCAACCTTTTCCTCTTCTCTTTGGAACAGGATTCAGGTACGTGGATAATGTTTGCTTGCTGGCGCATCCCCTGGTCGGCGCGGCCAGTAGCACGTCTCGGCCCCCAGGCCACACGTGCTCAACGTCTACGCCTCTTGGCAATGCAGCTCCTATCGCCAGCAATTTGTTATGATGGTATCTTCTCACGATGCTAACACTACTTTTGCAGTATCCAAAACCTCTCGATTCCTCCCATCCCGAGCTTTCGTTTGCCTACGTCATCTCCCTCATTCCACCCACCATGTCTACTCAGGATATCCACTCCTCCAATGGCTCCAACGACCTCATGGACTCCATGGATCACCTCAAGATGGAGGACCGCCTCGGACCCGACGGTGAACCCGCCCCTAAGACGGACGAGGAGTACGCCCAGGCCCAGCTCACCCTCCGTGCCATAGTTTCCTCCAAGGAAGCAGGCGTCATCATCGGCAAGGGTGGCAAGAACGTCGCCGATCTACGTGACGAGACCGGTGTCAAAGCCGGCGTGTCCAAGGTCGTCCAGGGCGTTCATGACCGCGTTCTCACCATCACGGGAGGATGCGACGCCATTTCTCGCGCCTACGCCATTGTTGCACGTGCGCTCCTCGAAGGTGCTCCCGCCATGGGCATGGGCGGCGTTGTCCAAGGCAACGGGACTCACCGTATGTATCAAAGCCCATAAGCCCTACACTTTGTTTTACTGACGCATCAAAGCCATCAAGCTACTCATCTCGCATAACCAGATGGGCACCGTCATTGGACGTCAAGGCCTGAAGATCAAACACATACAGGACGTATCTGGTGTCCGCATGGTCGCCCAAAAGGAAATGCTGCCCCAGTCGACCGAGCGCATTGTCGAAGTTCAGGGAACCCCCGAAGGCATTCAACGCGCTCTTTGGGAGATTTGCAAGTGCCTTGTCGATGACTGGCAGCGCGGCACTGGCACCGTTTTGTACAACCCCGTCGTCCGCACTCAGGCTGGCACCACTGGCAGCACCGGTAGCACCGGTAGCTTTGCCGCCACGGGCAACACACGCGCCGAGTACAGCACCCCCCGTGTCATGCGCACCGGCAACGGCTCTGATTTTAGCAACGGCGGTGGTTCTCGTCCCTTTTCTCGTCGCTCCGACTCTGATGCCGCCTCTCGCGGCCCTCCTACCCATGATGAGAATGGCGAGGAGATCCAGACGCAAAACATCTCGATCCCCGCAGACATGGTTGGATGCATCATCGGCCGTGCCGGTAGCAAGATATCGGAAATCCGCAAGACGTCTGGTGCCCGCATTTCCATTGCCAAGGTATGTCTGAGACACACAATGTAAATGGCCCAGCTAACTGTTTAGGCCCCCCACGATGAGACTGGTGAACGCATGTTTACTATCATGGGCACGGCCAAGGCTAATGAATCTGCCCTCTTCCTCCTGTACGAAAACCTCGAAGCCGAAAAGATGCGTCGGAGCCAGCTCCAGGACACGGAGTAGGCACGTTTGCACGTTTGCATGATTGCTGCGTTGCTCTCTTACCTGCGTTTTTTATACCACTTATGCATGGGCTTTATTTGAATGGCGTTTTGGCAGCCTCTGCGCAAGAACCAGTCTCGTGATTCTTGGCAAAAGGACCAGCATCATCCACGGCGACGCACTTTCATTCCAGTAGTGAGCCGCGTTATCATTCTTTGCTTCATTTGTTTACGCTTGCGACTGGGATTCGAACTCTTCACTCTGCTTCAACTCACAACGTCGATTCACACAACTCTCCTTCCGCCTCTACGACACCGCCACTGAACATTATCCGCCTTTGATCGACGCTTTCACTGTATAAACTTTAGCTATGCAGGCTCGCATGTCTTTTTTGTTTTATTCTTCGGAGCATGTGCGCTGGCTCCATGACTTATGCTGATACCACGACATTGTCACCCTGGGACACTCTACAACTCCGCCTCCCCGACAAGGTGCGCGCCGCGCCCTCTGGAATCATGATATCCTCCCTCTCTTCTGTCCTGACGCACGACTTGCTTTGCTTTACAAAACAAAAAACCTAGTTTGAGCCCAGTTGGGCTGGCGATTCACTCATCTCTTGCTTATACCCCTTTGCCGTTTGCATGGCATTGTCTTTTTGATTGGGCATCGGGTCACGGGGTAATTACTAGTATTTAGCCTCTGGCCGGGATGAAATATATTGCTACTTCTCTTCTGACTTTGATGAGTTATGCAGCTGATGTGCGTGAGGCTAAGTGGTGGTGTTGTTGACACGTAACATGGTGTAAGTTTACAGAGTTCCTGGACTGCTATATTTATTTTACAGGCTACCTACCTCTACTTAATTACTGTTAACCTGTGCCTGTGGCGTCGCGGCACTCGCTATCTCCATTAGCCCCACCCACCATCCAGGGTCCATCTAAATCTGGGGGCAAGCTAGCCATGAAGCCAACTTGTCCAGTTGCCAAATCCAAGAGTTGACACTACACACCTGTCCACGCCGTCCTGATTTTTCAAGCGCGCTTTCTTTTCTCTCGTTTTTATGCGAATCCTCCCTTCTTTTCTTGTCGTTTTCTACCAATTGATACGAGGCACGAACAGCGCACGACACTGATCCCTATCCGCCCACCACACACAAAATCATTCGAGCCATGACGCGCACGAAGCAAGTGCCCAACAAACGCCAGGCGTCATCGGAGTTCTTCAACAAGGAAACAGCCGCCTGGGAGTCGTCCAACGCAAAGCCCAAGCCGAATGGATCTGCTGTCGTGGGCAAGCCTGCGCCGGCCAAAGCGGAGGCGGGCGTTGTGCAGCTCGTCATTGCCGTCGCGGGCATCTACGCCTCCTTGTGCGCTCCTTCCTAATCAACTTGCCGCTCTTTGGAGCTTGAGAAATCAAACTAACTAACGTTGTTGTATTTACAGCCTGATCTGGGCGTACCTCCAAGAAAAATTGACCACGACGCGCCACGGCCCCGCGCAGGAAGTCTGGCACTTTCCCGTCTTCCTCAACACGATCCAGTCGGTCCTGGCCGCGCTCGTCGGCCTCGTGTACCTCGTCGCGTCGACGCCGCGCGGCGCGCGCGTGCCGCCCGTCATTCCCTCGGCGCGCATACTGGCGCCGCTCGCGCTCGTGGCCGTGACGTCGAGCCTGGCGTCCCCGTTTGGCTACGCGAGCCTGGCGCACCTCGACTACATCACGTTCCTGCTGGCCAAGAGCTGCAAGCTGGTGCCGGTGATGCTGCTGCACGTGACGGTGTTTCGGCGGCGGTACCCGCTGCACAAGTACGCGGTCGTGGCGGCGGTGACGGCCGGCGTGGCCGTCTTCACGCTGCACTCGGGGCGCAAGAAGCGCGGGAGCAAGCTCGGCGACGAGGCGAGCGCGGCCTGGGGCATGCTGCTGCTCGGCATCAACCTGCTGTTTGACGGGCTGACGAATAGCACCCAGGACTACATCTTTGGCGCCTTTCAGCCGTACGCCGGCCCCCAAATGATGTGCGCCAACAATGCCATGAGCTCGCTCGTCACCGGCGCGTACCTGCTCGTCGGGCCGGCGCTGCTCGCGGCGACGGGCGCCGGTGAGTGGCTCGGGGTGGGCACCGGAGATGCGGGTGAGATGGGTGCTGCGATGGCGTTTATGGCACGGTACCCGGCGGTGTGGTGGGATGTGCTCGGCTTTGCCGTCTGCGGTGCCGTCGGCCAAGTATTTATCTGTAAGTTTTTATGGGTTCCTCGCTTCGCTCGACGTGGGTGGTTGTGCGTCACGCACTTTGTGTCATGCCCGGTTTTAGAAGGGCAGATGAAGATGGTTTACGGGCCGACGTCGAGCGAAGCGAGCAAAAAAAAAAGAAAAAGAAAACAGGCTAATGATGTGTTAGTTTACACGCTGTCGACGTTTTCATCAGTGCTGCTGGTGACGGTGACGGTGACGCGCAAAATGTTCACCATGATTCTGTCGGTGCTGGCGTTTGGGCATCGGCTGACCGGCATGCAGTGGCTCGGCGTGGGCTTGGTCTTTGGCGGCATCGGTGTGGAGGCGGGGATTGCGAGGAGGGACAAGATGGCCAAGGAGGAGGCGAAGAAGGCCAAGTCGGGATGAAGAAGGTGAAAAAAAAAGGAGACAAAGGAGATGACAAGGGTATGGAGTTGGAGAGGGGAATAGACTTGTATATACATAATCTCTTTATAGAAGGACGACTAGGAGATGTCAGGGTGCGGTGTTGCAGTGGGGAATAGAACTGTATATACGTATTCTCTTCATAAAAAAAATAAGACAGAGAGATGTAAGATGCGGTATTGGAGGGGGAATAGAATTATATATACATAATATTTTTTCTTTGTCTTTACCAGCCAGTCCAAGGCGAAAAACATTGGCTGGCTCCTAGTTATGAATACAACGAGATGACTTTCGACAGGATAAAAGACGTCTTACCAACTCAGATATTCAACGTTCACGACATTCACATGGTATGCACAAACTGAGTATCATGGTCATCGCTTTTGTATTTCCACAGACATCTCCCGGCATTTGGAAACTGCCCAGCCTCCGTCACGCCTAATAAGCATCATCATAACTAAGAAACCAAAACCGAAGAAAAAAAGAAACTCATGCCACACGCCCCGGTGTAAGACTACACGCAACAAAGGGCGAATAGACTTCCCAAAAGAGAAAAAAATCACTTGTATTACCACCGGCCCCGTGAGAATAAACGACAGACGCGGAACCAAAAAGATTTAGTTCCGCATGTAAGAAAAAAAGGAAATTAAAAAAAGATGGCGCTCTTCTCATCTCCTTTTCGCACCTGCAATAGAGAAAAAGAGAAGAACTGGTCAAAAGTAAAGAGTTCGTTTGGGCTCATGACAAGCCCAGCGTATGCAAAAATGCGTCGTGACCGACTGTGATTTCCACCAGAGGAAACGGCAGGGGGGTATCGCTGATTGTATACAACGCCCAACGTGTAAAAAGTCTTTTTTTTTGCTCAAAAGATGAAAAAAGAGAATTCGTGTGGCTCTGCGCACAAAACGCCGAGGGCATGCAAAATAGTTCTGGGAGGGGGTGGTGTGAATATTTGCCACAGAGGGCTTGGATTAAAGGAGTGGATTCGAAATAATGTAAGAGAATAAACGGCAGCAAGTCCTGCTCTGCCGGGCTGGCGCGTCGTGGAGGCTTGGTTGTATATATAATAGGGTTAAACGCCAAGTTCGTCAAGGAAAATCCCTTCTCATAACAGGTCATCAATTGATCGGATAATGGGCACCTCGCCTCTCGTTGGTGGACTGCGCGGGTCCGTCGTCGGGGCTGGCTGACCAAAGAAAAATGCCGCCTCGCGCGGAAACGTCGTGCCGCGCGGTGAAAACAGGCCGCTGTCAACGGGCACAGGCGCAGCCGCCGTGTCCATGAATCGCATACCAGCGAATCCGGAAAAGCCAGTATAGTCGGGAAGCGCGTTCGTCATGGTCTCGGCACGGGGCGACATCAGCGGCGGTTCGTCGAGGGGTGTTGTCGGGGCGAGCTCGACGGTCTGGTGGCTCGCGGTGGGCGCAAGGGCCCGGGGATCAAGCACGGTGGGCATCTGGTCTTGGTAGCTGCGCAGCGGAAGCGGCCGTGTGCCCACGCTGGACCGCGGCCGGGGACCAGGAGGCGGTTGTAAGCTACCCAGCCACAAGGCGGTATTCTTATTGGAGCTGGGTTCCGGTCGGCTCATGCTTGACTTGGGTCGCTGTGGCACGCGACCAAGCCGCAGAGGCGCGAGACCTGGAATGGGCGGAGGTGCCTCGGTGGGCATTGGCGGAATGGGGGGCGACGGAGCTGCCATCGTGGGCATTGGCGGCACTGGCAGCTCAATATCCTTGCTGTTGTCATTTTCTACCGGGGCAAAGGGTTCGATATTCTTCCAGGAAAAGGTCAATGGGGCTGAGGCCGGCCCGGGTGACACGCTTTGCAGGCCTGGGGACGAGTTCCCGCGGGCGCGTTTACTGCCGTCCTTGAGCATTTCTTCCCTCGACTTTTCCTCCTCACTTGGTAATGGCGCCGATAAGGGTTCCTTGGGAGATACGTCAATGGCATCGGCTGACAAGGTTAGACGATGCTTGTTGGGACTGCGTCCTGTGCGGGGGCGGAAAGCGGACGAGCTTGGGGCCGACCGTTTCTTGGAGATTTCTTTTTGAAAGTCTTGTAGCGAGTACATGAGCTTCATGTTGGGGCTGATCCAGCGGCTCTTGGCCTGGGCAGCATGATAGGCGTCGTTGACGCTCAGTCCGGGGTTGAGGTATAAGCCATAGGCAATAATCAAGCTGGCAGAGCGGCTCGCGCCCTGTTGACAGTGGATTAGAACCTTTTTACCCTGCTTGGTACGACCATGGATGATTTCACACAGCTGCATCAGATCTGGTGCAATATCAGTGTTGTGGTCCCAAGGGATATGAATGTATTCAGGAGCCTTGAGCGGGTTGGGCTTGGGCGTGGTTGGCGTTTCAATGGTACCGTCGTCGGGCTGAAATTCAAAGGCGGTGGCGAAGCTGGCAGCAGTGACAGCAGTGTCGGGAATTGGACTAGAGTCAGGCTGTATTTGACTTGCGAGCTCCTCGGCCTGCTTTCGCTTCAGCACCTCAAAGGGATTCTCGACTTCACGCGCAACATTGAAGACGACGTCAAATTTGGCGGCCTCTTCTGCGGTGGGTTCCAGATACAGATATACGTTGTCATCGTAGATGGCGATAGGGCCACCGGGATATGTGGGCGACTTTTGGTCTTCGTTGTTG
Source organism: Cordyceps militaris CM01 (assembly GCF_000225605.1). Taxonomy (NCBI): domain Eukaryota; kingdom Fungi; phylum Ascomycota; class Sordariomycetes; order Hypocreales; family Cordycipitaceae; genus Cordyceps; species Cordyceps militaris. Next base: position 1,581,098 of record NW_006271970.1, read on the forward strand.
ATACTCTCGTCATATGGCTCACACCCGTGGCGGTTCGCCATTTGTGGTTTGATGGGCGAATCCTCTTCAGTGATGGCAGCGTCAAAGGAAGAGCGCATACCAGTCTTCATGGGTCGCAGAACCTCAGAGAGTCCAGATTCGTTGCGTTCGAGCATCCGCGAGGAAGGCAAGGGTGGGAGAATCGGGGCTTGCGAGGTCTTGATAATACTCAGCATATGCGGTGTCGATGTTGAGTGTTTAAGCGCGCGGCGCTGAAGCATGGGCGGCAAGGCAGGTGAAGGCGGTACCTGGAGGACTGGTCGTACAAGTTCATTGGTGTTTGTACGGAGGCTGAGCTGGCTGGGTTTGCGTTTCATGGCCTGTATTTGAGGCTTGATGAAGCAGGGCGAGGGGGGCTCGATCGCGGAAGCCTTGGTCATGGTGGTGACAGCTAGAGGCGGGAGAATAGAGAGACCCTTCATGTTACGCGGGCGACGGGGGGCGGGACAGGTCATAGGACGGCTGAGGGCAGGCGAGTCGCTGGCCGGGAAGGAGCTAGTGACATTGCTCAAGGCAAGTGCGCCAAAGGTAGTACTCGGGTAGTTGTTGAGAGGAATAAGGTTGGTATTGACGGGAGAGTCCGGCGAGGAAGAGGGTGAGCGATCAGTAAGAGGTGACGAGTCAGTGGTTGATAATGTTGTGGTAGGCGAGGAGTCGGCCGACTCTGACATTTGCGTCGATGTGCTGTCGCTATGTTTATGGTTTTGGTCCTGGTGAATGGTACCATCCTGACCGTGCGTGGGCAGGACAGTCTTGGAGTCCATGCCAACGAGCTTCGGTTCGAGGACGGTAACGGTCTCGCAGTCGCCCATGGTATCAGCGTCCAGATCAAACACGGACATGAAAGTCGGTATTTGATCCTCGTATAGTCGACGGGCGGCAGCGGACGGCATGGTTTCGTACCAGATGCCGCACCGTGTGTTACGAGAAATTATTGCAACAATCGGCGCGACTATTAGGCGGCCGTTTGTAAAGCAGAGTCAAGGTGAGAAAAGAGGTGTTTCGCAGAGGCGTCGATCGGAGGAAAACAGTCCTGCTGGGTCCGAGGACAGCGGCGTCGAGGGCGCGTATAAAGATGAAAGGAAAGTCGTTGAGACGGGAGTAAGCGTCGGAATGTCGTCAGACTTGGGCCGTGAGGCGCAAATAAAGGGCAGTCTCTGGGTGTGTGTCGGACAACGAGTCAATGCAACACGGTTAAGAATTGGAGGAGAAGAGTTTGAAGAATCGAGTCTCGACGCAGGGCGTATCTCGTCGCAGAAACGGGCAGTCTCGGTCGGGGGGCTATCTGGCCAGTCACCAAGGCCACAGTCGTGTTTGAAGAGGCGCGGCGGCGAGGAGCGAGGTAAGCAGAAACGGGCGGTGGGCGCGTGTGCAAGGGAGGATAGTGTGGTGGTCGGTTCGAATCGCAAACGGAATGAAGGTGCAGCGACACAAGTGAGACAGCAAGACCGGTCGGGCGGCTAGAGAAGAGCAGTCGAACGTGGCAGCGAGACGCAGAGACACGAAGGGTTAAACAGGCGGAAATGGGCGCTGGCGAAACGGACGGGTAAAAAAAAAAGAGACGAGGTCGAAGAAGAGAAAAAGACAAAAGTGGAAGAAGGAAGAGGCTACAGTCAACGCATATTCCGGAGAGGGATGGAGGAGGAGGAGGGCTAGAGGGAGAGGAGATGCCAGTTCCGGGACGGGTCGACAGTGTTGGCACGTCGATGTTTGGTAGAATGGCAAAATAGGTTTCCCTGGAAGGAGAGGAAGAGGAAGAAGGCGGAAAGATGGAGTGTGGGAGGAGTGGATGAGGGAGGGGGGGTATGGAGAGAGTGTGGTGGGCTGGCCCTGGGGGAAACTATTTTCTGCAGCTGCAGGTGTCTTTCTTGTCTGTTACAGCGGACAATGGCCCTGTAACTTGGCTGCGGGCGGCAAGGTAGTGTAGGTACCTGAGGCGTTAGCGTACATTGAGGTACAAGACCGCGACGGACCAGGCCTAGGCCAATGGCAAGTTGGCAACAAACCCAGCCCTGGGAACCATGAAGATGGCCGGCTGGGATTCGGATCATCAATCAATTCATCATTCGCCCATTGTTCAAACCTACCTACCTAACTACAACAGGTACCTACCTGGTTCCTGCTGGGGTGCGTAGCTCACTGGGGGCCGTCGGGTCCAGCCAAGCGCTGATGCACACAAACCAGGATGCGTTTCCGCAGCGGCATCTGAAACGAATGGGTTCTTTTTTTTTTTGTGTTCATCAACTTCCTTTTCCTTCTCAGCCTCTTCCTTTGTCTGTCAACGGTCAACAACCACAATCTACTCAAAGTTGCTCTCTCCATTCACTCCTCACTTGTGATGGTGCCGCCTTGGCCAATGTACCCTCGTTGTATCGCCCCAAAAATAGCCCGCGCTTGTGGGCCCCGCCGCAGAACCCAGAACCCAGGTACCGTTTGGTCAAATTACAGTGCATTGCAGGGAAATAACAACGAACCTGCGAGTGACCTCTTTGACAGGGGGGCACGCGTGCTAAGAAAAGAAATAGGTCCTGGCCTGGTCCGGATCCCCTGACGCGCTGACTGGTCCGGCACAAGGCAGACCAGCAAACGCACAAGCAACGAACACAACACCTACTAACTACCTACCTAGGTATGTAATTTGTACCTAGGTAGTTACGGTCATCACAAGCCGCCGGAAAGCGTGATTATTCCCAGTCAAGCGCCGGTGCCTCGAATTCGAAACTCTTGTCCCCCCCGCCTCCCCCCAAAAAACCCCCATTCCTGCAAGCACGGACAACCACCAGGCCACTGTGGCCAGACAGCAGCCAGCTATGTAGCCCTCTGAAAAAAAAATGCAGTCGGCTGCTAAATATAGACCTCCCACACATGCATGACGCCCCCCTCCTGCAAGCCACCGGTCCTCTTGCCCCGCCCCAGCGCCTACACTCGAGCCAATCACACACTCTCCTACTCCCCTCGAGCAGGTACCTCTTGGATGTACCTTTTTGTCCCAGGTTGAAGAGTGAATAAAAATACATTTATACTTTTGGCCTTCTTGGCCCTGCTGGTATTCGCAAGTTACTCATCATTAATATTGTACTTTGCCGATGACTATCATAATCACATCCGACGTGTAGTTGTTGTATTTCTCCTATTCTCCCTTTTTTTTTTGTCCGACGCCCGCCAGGAATCACATGTTTCCTTCATCTGCATATAACAATGGGATTTCTCGTACATGGAAACGGACACAGGCCCATTCTCTTCTTCTCTTCCTAGTTATCGCCACCAAAACTACTTTTACGCTCGTACCACTTGCGCGCGTGCCCAAACAGAGTTGGCAAGGGGGTCTTGACCTCTCCCAACAGGTAGTTCACTAATAGTTAGTCAACTACCAGTATGTATGACCACTCGATCCCCAAAACTGCCCCACGATTCCTCCACGAACACATCTTCGTCTCCTCAATTTGTCTCGCCCTACCATTCCCTCTCGAGTAAGCGCCGAGCTTCCCGCAACTTTCCAGGTCGCGAGCCTCGAACTCTACTGCGACCATGTCGTCGCATCTTCGTGGGCATTCCCCGCTCGCGGGCTGAAATCTTATAACTCTATCCAAACCCTTTGTGCATCCCTTCTCGGGGGGGCCGCCTGATCGGAAGCCGTTCCCGTCTCACGTCAAGGCCTCCGCCCAGATAACCACGGCAACGGTGCATGGTCGCAAACCACCGACGTCTGCAAACCAAGGTGAAACGTGTATCAAAAAAGATACCATGATACCCGCCCTATTTGCCCAGCCCCCAGATGCCATCGTCACAGACCGTTTGCTTAACCCTGGGTGATCCCGCCCCCATGCTTCATATAACCATAACGGCGTCACTCCACTGGCTCCGCGAAGGTCTACCGGTAGATGTCTCGTTGGCCATGGGGTCTAGCGATGCGTCTGTCCACAAAATAATCCGATGTTGCAACCCTATTCATCTGGCGCATCGCACAGAGGGCACTGCCTTCCCATGCGAAACATTCTCGGCCCTCTTGGCGTAGCCAACTCTACATGGATAGCCTTCATCTAGAACTCGTTTTCATTGCGACATGTGCTTTTCCTCTCGGCAACTCACTACAGATCCATTGTACGAATCAACGTTGGTTAAGTGTACGCTCAGGGTACGGAATCAACCCAGCCAGCGCCATCGCTACAAGGGCTCACTGTCAGGGCACTCTTCAGCGGCAATCTCAGTCACACCGCATGCGCCCGATTCACATGGCCGCCCAAGTAAAGTCAGGTCATTGGCTGTGGGATACTCGACCTCGAGGACCAAACTTCCCGCCGGCATCCCCCCCGATCCCCAACCACTCGGACTTGCCTATTATAACCACCGTTCGCAGTTATAGCCGATTGCCCGGCAGCATGCCAATCACTGCCCTCTCTTTGCCGCCCGGCCTACAGACACACACACACACACCCCCACCCCCTCCCTCTCTGGTTCTCCAATCTCATGGCATAATCCGAATAGAGGAAAGCCAAGATTGTTAAAGTGAAAAAGAGGGGGGCGGTCCCATCAGTCATAATAAGAGCATATATTATCAAGTTTGGCACCTGGCATGTTTGAGAGGCTCAGGTGTAACCGACGTCGCAGGCTGACGTACAGTCAATCCCAGACTGGTCCGTCCGTCGACAGCGCCGCCGCCGCCGTGGGGAACAGGGTTATTACTATACGAATGGGCGAGTACTGCAATCTTGCCATGCCGATCTTGTGAAGAAAGAACCCCTTGTTTGCCTTGCTTTCCCAAGAACAAAGTAAATCAAGTACAATAAAGTCACTCATTGTTGTGGAGAGCGCGATCATCGCCCCGTCCGTAGCCTCGCCACCCACCTCGGTCGCCGCCCGCCTTGTCCCTTTGCCACCAGAACCCGAAACTCGACCGCCGATTCTGAAACCCGAACGGCCCTCCGCCCCGGCCCTCTGCGGTTTAGTAAGAAAATGACACAAAATGACGAGGCCCCTGTATTACTGGTATTGGTATTGCTAGTTTATCCCTAGTAGTCGTGGTCGCCTGCCTGTTTTTGTAACTATTGCTTCTTTTGCTCCGACTTGGCTTCGACTGGCTAGTGCGCTTGCTTTCACGGCGGCGGGCTTGTCAGGACGTCGAGCCGACGTCGAATCACAGAGATGCGACGAACCGGCGGGAATTAAGTTTGAGGCGGGCGGGATGGATGAGATCGAATAATGGATCCGGTCTGTCAGATATTATGCCCTATAATTAGGGACGGAACTTTATACGTGCTCCTGTGTATTATACTGGTCAACAAGATGAATGTTGAGTATATCCTAGTTGAATTCTCCTTTACACGTAATAAATTGCTAGTCTTGACGACGCCACCTGGCTCCAAACTTGCCTACAACGAGTCCACTAGACAGGGCCATTCGTCCTTCACGCCTGGTGGTAATCACAATAATAAGTTAGCCTAGGGAATGATTTCCCGTCCGTCAGCGATGCTGTACGTGGCCACCTCCCAGGTGCTAAACTGATCACCGGGTGCTTTCCCGTCGAAACGATGCTCCTCCATCTTATTGCGCACATACCAAAGCGCACGTTCGCTTAAGGTCTCCCAGTCGGGGCATGTGCTGAGGGCCTTGCCATCACTTCTGAGCTTTTCGTACGCTTCCGTGACCCACGACCGGCATGTCCAGCCAGGCACATTCGGGCGTACAGGCACACTTCGCATAATTGACTCGACGCGGTCCATGTTCTGGACCTTGGCGGCAAAAATTCGGATAAGGATCATATTAGTGGCCGCGGTACTAATATTGACCTCGTTATACTGCCATTTCGTCAGGTGCTGCTTGGCATGATACCGCGTCGCTCTAGTATTTTGGTCCTCATGTTTAGGCCCAACGAGCAGGGCCCAGTGGTACCTAGATATTATACGTATTAGACGACATTCTAGACGATGCGGTAATCTGTCTTGGTACTTACCCGTCGCCTCCCCGAGCGTAGAGGGCAAGATAGAGTCGAGGCTTATCCGACGGCATGGCGACACAGGTTAACGAGTTACAGCGGCTCGTAAAGACTGTAGTTGTATAATGTTCCAACTCAACCGTAATGATAAGGAGCAAGTTAGGCTGGGAGGAAGACAGTGGACGCTGGCAACTTTATATAGCAGCACTTGAACAACCAGACAAATATGCCTTGTTCCCGGCCGCTGAATGTGGCCGCTTTTGCAAGTGTCGTAGTGGTTGGCCGTTGTGACTGGCCATATGCCACCCTCATGCACCTAGCCGCCCAGGCGGTTGCATGATGAGGACCACAACATGCAAGGGCTGCACTTGGAGGAGAGCGGCTGGTGGTACCATTTAGTTATTGCGCAGTTCCTGGCGCATCGAGCTACAAAAGAGTTTCGCAGTGTATTACAAACCCCTGTCATTGATGCTGGCCACACGCGACAACTTCGTCCTAGGTACCTACACGCGTGAGGTCTGTTTTTTAACAGGGCACTTGGGACACGTTGTCCGTTCAGCATGTAAATTTCCCCTGTCACAACGCTGTCAGGTGTCTGGCACGGCTTATAAAAAATAGAACAGTTTTTTAGCAGCCTGATAGTGTTGTGATAGGGGAAAATTATAAATAAGAGGCCTATCCTAGGTACCTATGCGCCTGTCACGTGTGTTGGAACGGCCCGCCAACGGGCGAAAGCCCCTGACCCAGCGTCTGCGACATCCAGCTTCATCAGCAACTCGCTCCCTCCATCTGCCTGCACGTCGAAAGCAGCCATGTCATCTCAACCCTTCAATGACGGGTTTATCGTGCGATGGGCCGTGATTATCCTGTATAAACTCTTCTCCATCCGATGGTTCCTGCGACTCTTCCCGCGGGCCGGCCCCGTCATATTCTTGTCTTCCAGGATCTGCATCAAGTCCTCACCCTTCACCTCGCTCGCCGAGGCATCTGCGATGCGCCTCGTCGCTAAGCACACCACTGTACCTGTTCCTAAGGTATGCGTCAAGTCCACACCCTTCACCTCGCTCGCTGAGGCATCTACAATGCGCCTTGTCGCTAAGCATACAACTGTCCCTAAGGTATATAGCGCATTTGAGCACAAGGGGAGCGTCTTTATTGTTATGGAGCATATCGACGGCGTTATGCTTGCTCGAGGCTGGCTCAGGCGCACGCCCGAGTCACGAAATCGCATCCTCGAGAGTATCCGAAGCATGATCCTGCAGATACGCCAGATACCAGCCCCGGGGCACGGCGTATCGAACGTAGATGGGGGGCCTATATATGATGGCAGGCTGCCTGGGCCAAACTTCTGGGGCCCTTTTCAGACCATCCACGACTTCCATCGAGAGCTTCGCGGTGGTGTAGACGAGCCAGCGTATGATGGCACCGCGATACCAGAATTCGGCCCTCTTATCGACTTCCACAATCAGCAATGGTCGTCCCCTATCTTCACGCATGGTGATCTTAGTTCTTTAAACATTTTAGCTCGTGGTGACGAGGTTGTCGGTATTATAGACTGGGAAACAGCGGGATGGATGCCTCCATACTGGGAATACACGTCTGCCTGGCATGTCAATCCCCAGAATCAGTTTTGGCAGCAAGAGGTAGACCGATTCTTGGAGCCGCTCCCGGAAGCACTGGCAATGGAAACGATTCGACGCAAATACAATAACGACTATTGACAGACTGCCAGTTCGTGAATGCTACGACACCATTATTGTTCTACTCTATCCGTGCTGACTGGTCTGACAGATGTGATCTATTCAACATGTGACGTAAATGAGACGTCGACGTCGTATGAAGTACCTTTGACATGCTGGTCTGCCGGGACAGCACTGGGTGGCTGTTACTGGCTGGTATGAAAGGCCAGATACCAGACAAAGCAAGGCAGAAGTGAGAATGAGGAAGAGAATAAATGGAGAGCATGTAGACTCGCATTTGCGTGAATAGGGTTGACTCGTGACGACTCGCCATGTCATGCAGCTCGTTATATCTACCGGTTTTATTGTTTTATTGATACTTGACCGATCGATGTTGCAAGGGTCGTAGTAGGTAATAGTGTTGGAAAAACGTCATTGGTCTGGTTGCGAATGAATTCACTAATAAATTCAACCATTGATGGGCTACCTTGACAGCACCGTTGGTTGATGGGAATGTTGTACCCGCTAATAGCTTTTATTTCCTTTCGCATCCCCATCCCCTGATCAAAGCCGTGTTCGAGTATTTGCCATTTGAAAAACACCCCTTTGTCCTGCATGCGCCAGTTACGTGCATGTGTTATGTTAATATCAAATAATATAAATATCAACTGTTGATCCTCGTTCTCTTGTCGGGGGGGCCCTTGATTCGCGAGTGCGCATTGAAACAAAGCCCATGGCGCATTTCCATTTTTCGCCCATTTTTTTTCTTTTTTTCGTTGTCCTCTTTGGATGGGATGGGCAAGTTGTTGACAAGGCCCAACAAAACCCCCATGACCCCTATGACCTGCATCGTCATCAACTAAAAAAGCCCGCGGTGGAACGCGAGCAAGCGAGCGAGCGACGCTATCTCGCCCACATGCCCACTACACTAATTAATGATATGGATGCCAACGTGCCTCACTATTTGCTCCAGTTTACCAGGCACCATGCATGGGCTTGGTCGTTTCAGTCGCCGGCCACTACTGAGCAGAACTGCAGGGTCGGGCATCAGCTTTGCCTCGAGGGCTTTCCCTCTTTGGGTGAAATTCGGTCATGAGCTAAATTGCAGAATCAATGGGATGGGCGGGCAGTGCAAGCATTGGCGTCCTCTGTAATCTGTACAGATTACGGAGAGCAGATTATATAGTTAACACTGCAGATATCGCGCGCGGATTGTGCTCTTTTGTGGCGAACGCCTCGAAATGAGCCTGTGGGTTGCCACTTGCCAGAGCCGCAATTGTTGGCCGCAGAAGGAGGCGCAGGAAAAACGTCGCAACTAAATTTGCAGAGTGCGACGACTGCTAACTACATAAACTGCATGCCATCGGCAGTGATGGGACTGCAGCTGCATACATATCTGTAGCCTGTACGTCCGTATCGACTCTGGTAGTTCTATTTTGGACGTCATTGGCGAGCTTTGGACGCGAGCTGAGTGACCCCTTTCGCACTTGGATGCTGACGGCGCATCGACAACGGGGTTTGGCCCAGTTCTTTGTTTGATCTGCTCGAAAATCCAGAAATGTGCACAGGCCAGCTCTGTCTCTAGCTTAAAACGGAGCCAAGGATTTGTGCTCCGTCGGTAGCGATCGCTCCATGCAACCCGCTTGGACCGAGGGGGACGGCCGACGTGGAAGCCCGTCTACCGGTAAGCACGAGCACGAGCACGAGCACGGCACGTCCCGTAGCGTCCGGCTGGTGTTGGATATTGGAGATATTGCTGTCGAGAGTCGCTCTGTGTCTCTTTTTTCCTTTTTTGACGTGACGAATTCTGGCTCTTTGCGTCTTCGGCCGGCCGTTGTTGTCGTTGAGCTATGATGCAGGTTATTGAGGGGCATGGAACAAGCCACATGCAGGACAGCAAGCCATGAACCTGGCTCGATGCCGGCAGGTAATAGTGTAATATGTAGTGTAATAGTGTCATGGCACATCCGAGTAGCGTTTGGATGTGCATGACAAGCGACCCAGTGGTGCATGGCGCTACCGAGCATGTGCGCTGCTTTGCGAGTGCTTGCGTCGTTGCTTGCTTTTTCTTCTTCTTCTTCGTAACCAAATACCAGGAGCAAGCCGGGTTTCCATAGTGCGTGCTGTGTCAGTATGCTGCAAAGGCCCGTCACACATCACATTGCAGTCCTGCGCGCTGTCCGTCACATGTACGGCAGCCTGTTGTCGACATGGCCGGCAGTACGGATACGTATGTAGGTATGTAGCGTTGCATTCGTTTTTTTCGTCCGTGAGCTGCCTAGCTCAGGATACTGGAGAAATGTCTCGGTTCTGGAAAAGGCTGAGGAAGGGGGACTGTTGAACAATGTGAGGCTTGTTGGACTGGTGGTGCGCCACTGCGGAGAACAGGAGCGAAAAGAAGGAGAGCCAGGCACCTAACTAGAATTCGTGATTCTCGGCAGCCTGCCCCCTGGGTCATCGGAGCCGACAAGGTCTGGACACCAAGGACTGTACACGCACGTCTCTCTCGACGTCGTTCAAGTTTGCCGAGTCCCCCTCCTTTTTTCTTTTCATGTATCTTTCAATCCCCATTGTCTCTTTTTTCTCTCTTTCTTTTCCCGTCGCTTGCAGCCCGGCCCTTGCCCTTGTGCGCCATTCATTCATTTTACCTTGACAAGTACCCGTCCGGCTTGCACGACCAACGACGGCCCGCGCCAGGTTGAACCGACGGCAGACAGCCCCAGCCTACCTATGCATAAGTTACAGGCATCGGCACCCATTCTTATTACGTCGACGCGCATACCGGGTGCTGCACGAGTTTCGAGAACAAGAAACCAGCTTGTCCAGCAGACGGGCGAGCCCAACTGAAAGCCTGATTCAAGTACCGGCCACTTCGCACACAACGACGCTTCGCACACGTTGCGACGAGGCTACGAGACAAAACACAAAAGCTCGGCGATACGCTACTGTGTAGGCTGTTTCTTTTTTTTTTTCTTGACTCGTCGCCCGTTCGTCAGCACTCTACTTGCGACTAGCTGAGTCGCGCAAAAGTTGTTGACAGCTTGGTTCCTTTCCCCGCACCCAGCATCCGTCCAAACGGTGCCGTTCAGCCGCTCTATTCTATTCTTGTCGAATCTCGGATCGAAAAAAAAAAAAAAAACCAGTATAAACACAGAAACCTCCCAACAGACCACGCCAAGGACGAAGCAGAAATCGGCAGCTCGACAAGTCAAAACTTGGTCGGACGATTGGTGCCCGTCGAAATCGGCTTGTGGAAAGCGGGCTCTCCATGACAGAAACAGTCGGGCTAGCAGCAACAGGACCCAGAGGTGGTCAGGGTGGTGGCAGCAGGACAGGCACCGGACAGGCTATTGGCCGCGCTATCTCAAGCCGGCGATCCGCTGGACAGGCCAAAGAGCCGCAAGGGTTTTCAGGGCGCTGTCGGGGCAGTCTGGCACTGCGAGGTTCAGCTCCAGCGCCCGTGGCTCAGGGCCATCATATCCCCGGCTCCACTGAAACCGCCCAAGACGCCGCTGAAGCGCTCCCTGCAACTGCCACTGCAACGGCCACCGCAGCAACAACAGCGGCCCGCCTCGCCAAAGCCCGCCTCCCCGTCTCGTCGAGCGTCTCATCCTCAACGGATCCCCAGTGGCCCTCGTCCGCCTCCTCGCCGCCCTCGCCGTCCCTCCTCCATCGACCGCCTAGGACCTACCTCCGGACGCGAGCCTCGTCCTCCCTCGCCGCCGCGCCTACTCGTCCTCTCTCCCACGCCGCCACCACCACCACCCCCGTCACCGCCCGCCGTTCTCGCCGCCCGTCCGACGACTCGGCCATCTCCCTCGACGACTACCACCACAGCAGCAGCTCGCCCCCGCCAGGCTCCTCGCCCCCCTCCAGCGTCGGCCACGATCGTCAGCCATCATCGCCCTCGGCCGCCGCCGACTCCAAGACGGCCTCTTCGGCATACCGTCGCCGTCGCCGTCGCGCCTCGTCCTTTGACCTCGCGCCCGCCGCCAGACCGCGTCCGCGTGCCTACTCGGATCAGGGGCCGCGTTCTGACGACGTCTCCCGCCCGCCCCAGGCCTTTTGCCTACGCCGCTCCTCGAATCCTGAACCGCTGGTCGGTCCTGATTCCCGCCTCTCGCCCTCGTCGTCGCACTCGAGCCTCCGGTCCAGATCCTCCCGCGAGCCCGCCTCGTGCAGCGCCAAGGGCGTCTCGACCTCGACCGGCCCGCCGCTGTCCATCAACACCCGTTTGCTCGACGGGGCCGCCCACGACGCCAGAAACGCCGCCCTCCACCAGCACCACCAGCAGCACTACCAGAATCACGCCCAGCCTCGCCTTATCGCCGCCTCCCGACAGCTTCTGCCGCTCAAGACGGCCGCCGCCCACGCATCCTCACCTCCCGATGAAACCAGGCGCCGCTCCTTTCAACAACACTCGTACCGCCTGTCCCTGACCGGCTCCCTGCCTTCCAACGCGTCGCCCATCCGTGTTCCGCCCATCCGCTCCTTTCGGTCCTCGGGCTCTCGCAAGAGCCTACAGAGCGCCGACATGAACTTTACTCCCCGTCCCTACGACCTCGACGAGAGTGCTGGCCCTTCCATCTACGACCAGGACCCTGCCCACGCTGCCACTGCCGGCCCCTACGACAGGCAGTCCAGGTTAATGACCCCGCCCGTCTCAAACCGTCAGGCTGTCAACAGCGAAGAGTCTGGCGACGTGTTTTTGCGTCTCGCCCGCGAAGATGCCGTAAACCGCTCCGCTAACGGCCGAACCCCCGACGGCACCTATAGCCCAGTGTCCGCCACGCATCGCTCCTGGCATCGTCGGCCGCTGTCCACCAATCTGACCTCTTCTTACCAGCCGCTCTCACCTCCCAAGCTGAGCCGCAGACTGTCTGATCAGCAAGAGCGGCCGTTTTTGGGCAACCTGGACGATGACCAGACCAGCCAAACATCTCGCATCTTGCAATATCGACCCTTCGGCAGGGAAAAGGCTGCATCTGCTCATCCCGGGGAGAGTGCAAGCCAGTTTACCCCGTCACCCCGAACTCACCGCCCACCTCCCGTCTCCTCTCGCTCTCCTGTCTATCACGACAACTCGGACAACTATCGTCATACCCGTCGCCGATCCTCTGTCACAGAAAGCACACCGCCCATCTCTGGCAGAGGGCAAACGTACAAGACGGGTGCTGTGCACAACTATTCCAAAACATACAACTCGTCGCCTTTGGTGCGTTCATTCGACCTGCCCCCGCCACAGACCCAAGAGCCTCAAAATGTCATCGAAGGCACAGAATCCACTGCGTCGACTACGGCCCCTTCCACAATGTGGGACGAACTCGACGTGCTGAAGTCAAGAATTAATCGCCTTGAAGTCACTGGAAAGCTGCCTTCTACGTCTGGTGCGGCAGTAACAAAAATATCCGACGAGCGGCCCGTTACAGCCGGAACTACAGCCACGACCAATTCGACCTCACCAAAACGCCAAATCAACTTGCAAACCGACGAGACGGCGTCCGTTTCCACGCAACGAGAAGCCTATCCGATTTTGCAGAATGCGCTGGCCAACTGCAAGCTGAACCTCAGTTCCCAGGTCTATCTTGCCTTGGACTGTGTGGCGCAGGACGCGCTGGGCCTATCGGCCGCCATGGGCCACGGCCCGATCCCCAGCGGTGCCAGCACCATTGGCACCGGAAGCACGGCCACGGATCGTCAGCTCCGGCGCAAGGCCGAGAGTGTGTGTCGGAGCCTCACCGAGCTATGCATCACCCTCAACGACGAGGCAGCCTATCGAGCAAACACCAGCCAGCAGCAGGTGCAAGCATTCACACCGGGCACACCCTTGACGCCGACGCTCCCCAAGTCGCACAGCAGCGGCCTGCCTGTTGTTCGACGCTCTAGTGTAATCGAGGGCAACATGGCGCTGCCGCACTCGAGCCCACGCGTTATGTCCAGGTTTGAGGAGCGCCGCCACTCTCTCCTCCTCGCATCCGGCCCGCCCGTGTCTCTGCACGCTGCCTCCCACGTGTCTGTACCCAGTGATGTCGCTCTCAACCGCCACTCGTCGCTCCTTGTGTCTCGTACGCGTCAACCCCGCCAGGACGACCCCGACGACGGTCGAGAGTCTGTTCTCTCGCGAACCCGCCGCGCCATGACGGAAGAGCCCGAGGACCACCGCAAGAGCACCTTTTTAGCCCGCAGCCGTCGTGGCACCGCCGAAGACATGGACCAGCAGCTCCCCCTGTCACGCTCCCCGACGCGGCGCACCGTGACCATGGCCTATCAGCCCGCCAACGAGCACGCCCTCGACATGGATGGCACCCCCGACAGGCACGACACGTCATCGGTCGTGTCGTCGGCTACCTCGCGCCGGCGACTCGTCTCCGACATGCACCACCACACATCCCGCCTGGCCGGACCGATGGGAGCGAGTCCTGCGCCGGCGCGCAAGTATCTCGAACGAGCCGTCTCGACGCGCGAAGGCGCCGGCACGCCTACGATGGAGCGCCTCGCACGCCACGCCTCGATGCATCATAGAGCGGGGAGCCAGTCGTCGCGCAGTAATCGGGAGAGTATGTTGCCGCGTCCGCCAAATGGTAATATGACCTTGAATGGATCGCCATGATTGAACGTCTTACCATGTTTTGTGGAATTGACACGTGGCTGGTCTATTCTGCTGAATTGATCCTGGCCAGTGTACTGAACTGATGTGTGAATTTTTCGGCGTTTTCTTGACGACGAGGCAGGTTCGGTCCTTTTGTTGACGACTTGCACATGTTTTCTTATTTTTCGTTTCCTGTACACTTTTTTTCTTCCTTTTTTTTTTCTTTTTGTTGCAACTTGTTCAATGCTGGCAAGGATGATTGTTTTCACTAGAAATATGTTCCCCCAATAACGATGTCAACAACCAAACTCTTCAAACGACTCATCCCCTTTTTTTTTTTCACGAGGCTTTCAGATATCATGATGAAGAAAAAGAACGCTTGGGTTTTTTTCCGGGTCTTTTCCCTTTTTATTATACTATATGAGCTTATTACTGCATGATGGTTTTGTATGGACTCGTCCTACTTGTATAATGGAGTGCTTGTACTGGTGCTTTTTCTTATTCACGAGTTTGGATTTTCCCACGCTGTTTTTTTTTCTCCGTGACTTTGAATATGTGAATTGCGCATGGTAAACACGCTATATATTGAAATGCAATAGATTGAGTGCCGACAGCCCTAAAATACGGACACTTGGCCACGGCCCGCGCCAACGGCCTTGACGCGCGCACCAATATCCAACGGATCCCCCTCTGTGACGACAAAGTGGCGTCCCGCATGGTCCGCGGGCTCGTCGATGCCCAGAATCGTATACACATTCGTCGACACGATATCGAGCGCCTCGCGCTTCGAAATCTTGCCGTTGCTGTTGCGCCACGCGACGCCCGCTTCAAACGCGAGGTCACGCACGCGCCACTCCTCGTCGAGCCCCGCGGCGACGACGACGCCCGCGGCCACGAGGCGGTCAACGACGGTGCCGTTGTCGCGCGGCGCGCCGACGAGCGCGCGGCGCGTGTCCCAGGACGTGCCGAGCTGCTGCAGGGGTGTCAGGACGACGCCGACGTGCGCGGCGGCGAGGTCCGCGGCCACGAGGTGCGACTCGGCGCCGCCAATGATGGCGAGTCGCAGAGGCGAGGACGTGGCGGCGTCGACGTCGGCCTTGACGCGCAGCGCCGAGGCGATGCCGTCCGCGGACGAGATGCTCAGCGCGAGGACGAGCTCGCCCGCGACGACGCGGCGCAGGTACGCGGCTTCCGCGTAGGCATCTGTCGCGTTGCCGTTCTCCTGGGAGGCAGCAGCGGCCGCTTCGAGGAGCTTGCGGCGGAGGTCGCCAAAAGCCTCGGCGTAGCTCTTGCCAGCGCTCTTGGCGCTGCTGTCGAGCGTGTAGTGTACGGCAGCGTCGTTGGCAAAGACGGCGCCCTTGTCGATGCTCGTCGCGGCCGTGGTCAGAAACGCGGCGCTGACGCCCAGAGGCCCGCTGTTGCCGAGCGGCGGCGACACGGCGCGCGTGACGCCGTACTGTCCGGCGACGCCGAGCACCTTGCCGCCGAGCTGCAGGCCGTCGACGGCGCGCGTAAAGGCGTCGGTGCGGCCGTTGTTGGTCGAGTCCTCGGCGGAGATTTCCACCAGCCCGAGGTTGCCGTAGGCGGTAAACGCCTTGTGGATGTGGCCGTTTTTGAGCGCGACAATGGGGGTATCGCTGGCGGCGGCGGTGCAGGTTCCGACGCAGGAGATCTTGCCCTGCTGCACGGCGATGCTAAAGGGCTTGCCGGCGGCTTTGGCAGCAGCAATGGCGGCGGCATGCTCAGGAATGTCCAGGAGCACCTTGCTAATGCCGGTAAACAGCACTGACTCGACCTTCACAGGCTCCTCGGGGGGCATGTCGCCTAGGCTGGCATCAGGCTTGATCGGGCCGCGACGGTCCTTGTCCAGCTCCACCGGCTTGGCAAACTGCGCGACGCCGTCGATCCAGACCTGCACGGGTGCGGCGCCGACACTGAGCGGGTCCGAGTCCCAGAGGGCGAGGTCGCCGTCAAAGCCGGCTTTGACTTTGCCGAGCCGGCGCCCGAGTCCGAGCAGCTCCGCCGGAGCCGACGTGACGCTGGCGAGCGCGGCGTGGTACGGGAGGCCCCAGTGGTAGCCCTTGGCGGCCTCGAAGAGCACGTGCTGCGCGTTGAGCACCGGGTTGTCCGACACGTAGACGGTCGTCAGACCCGCGTCGTACAGGTACTTGCCGGCGTGCTCGGAACCGACGTAGGCTTCGGCCTTGTAAAACATGTTGTCGGCGAAGAGGGCCGAGGCGGGGGCGCGGCCGCCCCAGGTGCGCTTGAGAATCTAGTAGAGTGTTAGTAGAAGATGAAAAGACGAAGGGCGGGTGAAGAGCATACCTCGGGGACGAGGTAGGTCTGGTGAGCGTGGTGAAAGGCGCGAATGGGAAACTGAAACTCGTTGCTGTGGTCCACCATGGCCTCGAGGTCGGCGATCTTGTAGCAGTGCGTGTTGACGTGCACATGACCGCGCAGCACCGCGGCCAGCGCCTCCCACTGCAGATCCTGCGGGAGGTACTCGTCCATGTTCTCGGCGCCGACAGCCTCGGCCTTGCGGCACCAATCGTCCTGCCTGGTGACGAGACTGCGGGCCGTCTCGAAGGCGCGGCGGAAGCGGTACGACTCGCCCATGCGGCTGTACGGTGCCTTGTCGATGCCGCCGTGCACGCGCTTGGCGTTTTCGCCGCAGGCCATCTTCATGTACCGCCAGGTGCGGTCCGGGTCCGCGAGCATGTCGGCGGCGGACGTCTCGGCGCGGCCGTCGGGTTTGCCCACGGCGTGCTTGACAACGTACGCCTCGCCGCCAATGTTGTTGCCGGAGCCGGGCAGAACGAGGGACGTGGTGACGCCGCCCGACTTGATGACCTGGATCTGGATGTCGTCGGGGTGGATGGCGTCGAGGGCGCGGGCCCACGGGGTGATGTCGTCGGACATTTCGTTGGTGTCCTCGTCGCCGTCGAGGCCGGGCAGGGGCCCGACGCCCGCGTGGCTGTGCATGTCGATGATGCCGCTGGTGAGCAGCCGCCCGTGGGCCTCGACGACGATTGTGTCGGCGGCGAGCGAGCTGGTGGCAATGGCATCTTGCACCCGCTGGATGAGGCCGTACTGGACGTAGACGTCGCCGGAGATCCATTCCCAGCCTTTCCCGGCGCGCGCATCCGCCTCGCTTGTACCAGCGACCGGCTCGCCGACCCAGATGGTGGCATTCTTGATAAGCGTGGGCTTGCCGCCGTCAACGTAGCGGGCGCTGCGCTCACGCCCGAGCCCGATGGGATCTTGTGGCTTGGTCTGCAGCGTCTGGCAGGTGGCGAGGTCGGCGTGCAACTGCGCCTCGGAGAGCCGGGGTGCGGCGCGGTCGGCGTACCATACCTGCTTCCACTGCGACAGCACGAGGAGCGCCAGGCAGGCAAGAGAGACGAACTTGATGGCGCGCGAGCGGCGGATGCGGCTGCCGGCGAGGCGTCGCGTGCTGGTAGGCAACGGGCGGTAGTCGCTGGCCGCGGCGGCGTAGGACGGCAGGCCGGATTTCTCGTCCATGGTTGACGGTCGGTTGTTTCTGGAGCTGTGTCCAGTTGAGGGAATAGGTACTGAACTGGGAGAGTGCTGTCACATCCGAGCTGGGGTTTGTTTGGCTACTTATACCTGGTCAAGTACTGGTGCCGGGACAATCTGGAGCTTGGGCCCGGTGGCGTTTGTGGGGGTGATACGGATAACAAGAGGAGGTGCCTGAATCGGCTGTGTTATATGTGCTGTAGATCTTTTCCGGGTGTCCATTTTAGAATTCTTCTGAACCGTCTAGAACACAATTCTCGCTTATCTTCTTTACTTGTTGCATGCCGAGGTTGATCGCTTTGATGCTTCCAAAGATAGACCTTTGAAGAGGCGAGCTGAACACTGATCAGACTCCCAGCTCTCGTCTCCAGTGGCGTCACCTTAGACACTAATAATGACATGGCCGGTAGCGGGTACCAGAACCGGTGGTGAGCTTCCCGAGACAGATACGGATCTTTCAGTAACTAGTCAACTAGTTCAAGTGTACAGATTGAGTACGAACTTATATATTCGGTATTACAAAATGTTCCTCATTCTTCTACGTTGGAACTACTCGGTGTTCTCCTCCAAGTCGAGCTAATGACTCCGGATGCCGCCACCTTACTTCATCATGCCGTCGCCTCGGGCTAATCTTTAGGTGCTTTATTGCATCTGTGCATTTTAATCCATATATGAAGTACATATATATCATATCGTCTCTCTGGTGGTCTAATGGTACGAAGTGGCACGCCCCACTCAACGAGCTTATCCGCATGACGTCGGGAAGAGATTCATGCGGTGCGCTTGATTTGTTAGGTTCTGATGCTTTTATTAAAGTATGTAAAGAGAAAAACACAGTCTCCCAAGTTTCCCCCTTTCCCCTATTCTACGGTAAATGGAATCAGTACGGGTTTCAGGTTGCTTGCTACAGAACCAGCGGTCAGCCCCACTACAAACGGACATCGCGGGGCTGGGAATTGGATAGCGTCAGGTGAGATGATCGCCACAAACGCCAACAACCGACTCTCTTCCTCACTCATCCGGCTCACTTGCCAATTGATTCCTTCACATTGCATCCGGCATCCTCGTAGCAGTGGCCGCACAAGAACTTCGCCACGATGCGGTCGATGGAGGAAACGCAGTACGTACCGCCACCGCTCCAAAGCGCCACACTCACTGACCTGCGCAGGGTGCGATGGGAGGCGACCATCAAGCACTGCACATCCGTCTCCGATCTGCAGCGTGCCGTCAGAAACTACGGCCCGTCCAGTCCGTGTCTGTCCGGCTGCCGCTCCGTGTGCTGGAGGGTAGGCCGTGTCTCATTTCCTGTAGGCCTTAGCTGACGGTGATAGGTCTTTCTGTTATTTCAAGAGACGGGCACCGACAGCTGGATACAGACGTTGCGGCATACCCGCGAAACATATACAGAGCGGCGAGACCATTTTCTGCGCTTTATCCGCCACCCCGAGTCCCTGGCCGAGGTCAGCTCTGATCCCCTCAACGATGATCCCGACGTAAGCGCTTCACGCCTCACGCCTATTGCTAAGCTCCCTAACACGTCTTAGTCGCCATGGAACACGCTCCGCCAGGACGAAGTGATTCGCGCCGAAATCGAACAGGATGTGAAGCGTCTGCCCGACGAGGCCAACTACCACGACGCCCGCATCCAGCTGCTCATCCTTGACGTCCTCTTCCTCTACTGCAAGCTGCACCCCGACCGCGGCGGCTACCGTCAAGGCATGCACGAGCTCTTGGCGCCTATTGTCCATGTCCTGGAGCAAGATGCCGTCAAGCCTGCATCGCTCGTCCAAGACGATCTGCTCGATGGCGCCATGCTGGAAACGCTCGACGCCGCCTACATTGAGCACGATGCCTACGCCGTCTTTGCCAGGCTCATGGAGCGCGCGCAGTTCTTTTACGAAGTCAAGGAGGCGGTGCCGGGGACACAGTCGCCGCAAGAAACCAGCTCGGCAATTGTCGAGAGGAGCAAGCATGTGCACCAAGTCTTGCTCCGCAAAATTGACCCTGATCTTGCGGCCCATCTCACCAATATTGAAATTCTGCCACAAATTTTCCTCATGTAGGTTAGGTATTCCGCCTCTCGACAAGTGTTTTCGCTAAGTCTTGTAGCCGTTGGATACGCCTGCTGTTTAGCAGAGAATTCCCCTTTAACCAGTCCCTCACTCTCTGGGATACCCTCTTTGCATTCGATCCGTCACTCGACCTGATCGATTTCGTCAGCTGCGCCATGCTTCTTCGCATCCGCTGGCAGCGTACGTCTTCCAAACAGCTCCCTCTTCCGATACTGACAGCGCGCAGTCTTGGAAGCCGACTACTCCGTCTGCCTCCAGCTCCTCCTCAAATATCCCGCCCCGGACCCGCAACACGGCCCGCACACCTTTGTCGACGACGCCGTCTACCTGCGCAGCCACTGCGACTTCCCCGGCGGCGCCCACATCATTGCCCAGTACACGGACCGATCTCCTGCGACGCCGCGTGCTCTCACCATCAGCCCCACCGCCGCCGCCGCGCGTCGCAGCCTGGAAAGCATCCGGCAGCGCGCGCTGCGCAGTGGCGGCGGCGGCGTCGAGGAGCTGCTCCAAGGCGCCGCCAAGAGCGCCCGCGCCGCGTATGAAAAGGGCGAGCAGCTGGGCATCAACCAAGCCGTGCGCGAGGCCATGGGCGAGCTGCGCCGCAACATGCAGAACCTGAATGACGCCAGGGTCGCGCCGCCGCGGGGAGGCGAAGTGGCAGCGGCGGCGGCCCTGGACAGACGCAGCAAGCAGCTAGCGCGTTTCCTAGGCGAGACAGTGGCAGACCTCAAGACGCTGTCGGCTTCAAACCTGGAGGACAAGGTCAAGAGCCTGCAGATGCTCGAGGTGGCCGCCGCCAAGGTGCAATTTGTGCAGATTTATCTCGAGGACTCGACCATGGATGTCCCGCTGTTTCAGAGTGATGAGTCTCGCGCGTCGGAGGAGGCGGCAGCGGAAGCCACAAGTGAGGAATTGGGGAAGAGGGATGCAAAGAAGCAGAATGCAGCTATGAAAAAGAGTGCCAGAACATCACCGCAAGTTAAAGGAGAGGGTGCGGAAAAGATGACGGTTGATACGCCACCAGCTGTCCCGGAGAAATCGGCCCCGACAGAGAAGAAGAAGCTCGTCACTCCGACGGAGCCTGAAACTCCCGACTCCTCAGCGGCAAGCAATCACCCTACCACGCCAGCGCGACCTGAGGCAGCGCAAACCCCCCCAGAGACGCTGTCCAAGGACTCCCACGAACCAACAGAAGCAGTCCCAGCACAATCAATAGAGACCCCCAGCCAGCTAGTCCCCCCCGTCGCCCGACCGCCTCTCCCCGCAGTCCCCACGCGGTCCACGATTGCCCAGTCGTCCTTTTCGTGGATGCTCGAGCCCGACGAGTCCACGCCCTCGGCGGCGGCGGCGGCGGCGGGCAGCAAGTCGCCGCAGCTGGGATCAAAGAAGCGCATCTCCAACAACATGAGCCGCGAGCGCAACGCGTTTCTCTTTGGAGACGGGGAGGAGGACGCGGTTGGCAGCAAGCCGTTGGCGGCGCATGGCATCTTTGGGCTCGAGGCCATGGGCAAAGTCAAGGGCAATTGAGATATGACACCCTGAGACGAGATGCATGTTGTGTCATGTTGGTATTTCTATAGACAGGTGTATATTTCATAGAGCATCTATAATATCTGGGTGTTTTTTGTAGGCACCATGTTTTCTACACTTGACCAGTTGACTGACGAAATTGATGACTTGCGGAAGTTGTAACCATTTCTCTTGCGTTTATCTCTTGTTGTTTATACTTACTGTTTCTTATCTTGCGTAACTTGATAATTCTTGAAATCTTTCTATTATATCATAATTAGTCATCCTTTTCATTCCCTGGTCAGGCTGCTGCCAGTTCTCCC
The DNA here is from genome assembly GCF_000225605.1 of Cordyceps militaris CM01. NCBI lineage: Eukaryota > Fungi > Ascomycota > Sordariomycetes > Hypocreales > Cordycipitaceae > Cordyceps > Cordyceps militaris. The sequence goes on from NW_006271970.1 coordinate 1,602,778, forward strand.
GTCCCCTATTTCCGAATCACCGTCTCGCGCACCCAAAACGTGCACAAGAACGCGGCGCCGGCAAAGCCAAAGGCCGGCAGCAGCGAGACCAGCGTGGCGCGCTGGTAGCTCGCGCGCACAATCTCGGCGACCTCGGGGGCCAGCTCGCGGATGTAGTCCAGGTTTTGGCGGACGCGCTCCTCAATCTCGCGGGCGCCGTCGCCGGAGAGGCGGCTCTCGAGCTCGCCGCGGAGAACCTGCTGCAGGACGGCGGAGCAGACGCTGATGCCGATGCTGGAGCCGAGGGAGCGGAAGAGGTAAGAGCAGGCGACGACGACGGCCGTGTCCTGGACCGCGGCGTTAGCGAGCAGGCCGATGAGGGATGTCGTGACGCCTGTCAAATGTTAGCAGTCATTCTCTGAAACAGGACCGGTGAGAGTCGGGGACATGCCGGAATAAGCGCCGATGAGGCACAGGACGTAGCCCGTCTCCTCGAGGAGCACGTCCCGCCGCCACAGCCCCGCGGCCAGCACCGGCATCGCCGCAAACAGCAGCCCGAAGCCGGCCACGACGAGCCAGTAGAAGCGGCCGGTGCGCTTAATCACCCAGCCGGAGGCGATGGACGCCGCGACGCCGGTGACCATGCCGGGCACGAGCAGCGCGCCGCTCGCGGCGGCGCCGAACCCGTGCACGGCCTGAAAGTACAGCGGCAGGAAGAAGAAGGCGCCCATCTGGCCGGCCATGCTGAAGAAGTTGGCCAGGTAGCAGGCGACCAGTCCCGGCGCAAAGACGACGCGGCCGGGCGCAAACGGGTGCGCGGCCACGCGCGCCTCGACGTACACGAAAACGGCGAGCAGCGCCGGCGCGGCCACGCCCAGCGCGAGCACCGTCGTCCGCTGCGTCCAGCCCCCGCGCGCGCCGGCGTCGAGGCCAAATAGCAGCGCGAAAACGGCGCCGACGAGCGTCACGGCGCCGAGAAAGTCGACGCGCCGTATCTTGGCGAGCACGCGGTCCGAGGACGGCGGCGGGAGGTCGAGCGCAAAGTAGACGATGAGGGCGGCGACGACGCACAGCGGCGTCTGTCCAATAAACGACCTGTTGTTTTATTTTCTTCTTCTCAGCAAATTTGTCTTTGTTTGTCAGTGTGGTTGGGTAAGAAAGGGAACAGGAACGCACCACCGCCAGCCGATGGAATCGGCCAGCAGACCGCCCAAGGGGGCGCCGGTGGCGGTGCCGGCGGCATAGACGACGTTGATGTAGCCCTGCCAGACGCCGCGGTCGCGCAGAGGCACCATGTCGGAGACGAGGATGGAGACGACGGCGGTCATGCCGCCGCCGCCGACGCCGGCGACGGCGCGCGCCACGCACAGCTGCAGCATGGACCGGGCGAGGCCGCAGCCGAGACAGCCGAGCCCGAAGACGGCGTAGGCGAAGAGCAGGCACTCCTTGCGGCCAAAGATGTCGCTGAGCTTGCCGTAGAGCGGCTGGCAGCTGGTGAGGGTGAGGAAGTAGGCGGTGGCGATCCAGCTCACGCTGTCGAGGGCGTCGAGGTCGTTGCCCATCTTGGCGTACGAGGCGAGCGTGATGAGCTGGTCGACGGCGGAGAGCAGCAGCTGTGATGATGTATCAGCACTTGTACTGGCAAAACAGAAGAAGGAAAAGCTGGGAACAGGCAGGGGGGGGGGGGCATACACCGATGGCGACGGCGGGTAGGAGGACGTAGATGCGGTTCCCCAGGTCCTTGACGCCGTCGTCCTTGCCGCCGTTTGGCGCGCCACCGTTGCTTGTTGAGTGCGGCGCAGCGGCGGCATTGGCTTCCGGATCATGGCGGTCGTCGTCGTCGTCGTCGCGGGGCGCCAGCAGAGGCGACGTCTCGGAGCGGTCAGACTTTGTCATGATTGTGTGTGTGTTTGTAGGGTGTCTAGGTCGGCGGGGGGCGCGTTACAAGAGAGCAGGGCCTACGCGAGAAAACAGGGAAAAAAAAAAAAAAAAAAAAGGGAGCCGTGATGCTAGTAAGAAAGAGAGCAAAATATGCAAAATTACATGGCTGGATGGCGCCATGGCGCTGATGAATCTGGGGGTTGCTTATCTAGTGGGCGGGGGTGAAGGCCGGGAAGATGACCCGGACAGCAACAAATTGTCATGTATTATCACGACCAGTACAGAGGGTAGGTACATGCACGGATGATGAAGATGGATTGACCTGGAAAAGTGCAAGTATGTATGGGATTTTCTTTGTGCCGCATCGGACAGCTTTAGCCGGTCGAGAATCTGGGGTAAAAAGCAGGGTCGCATCGATGGTCGCTCACACGGTAGCCGTCGCAGAAGAGGGTATGCATGGGGACGGATGCGGCCTGTGCCTTTTTGATATTTGCCACGATGAGATGCAGACGATACATTGGAAACAGGACTTTGCTCTGCATTTTCAGAGACTTTGTCATGGGTGACGAAATGGGCGGTGTTGACCGAGGACAGTACGCGGCAACGTTACTCTGACGGTCGTTTGGAGGATCGAGGGTTCGTTTGTGAGGCTCTCTGCAATACCTGTTCGAGTTGCTTTATCAGTCCCAGCATTTCGATTGAACAGGGCCGGGTATGGTACCCCCCCCCTCTCGCTCCCCTAGCCCGCCCGCATCTTCATCCCGACACCTTCTTGTGTGAAACACTGGCACGGATATGGATGTAGTTGGTTCTACTCTCTTATCCGTTTGTCCACACTTTGGCCGTCGGGAATAAAAATGGACAATAAGGGTGGTCATCCAATGTCGTAAAGAGGAAATAGCGAGCATCGCCACGCCCAAACAGGGCTGGTTTCACTATCTAGCACTACACAGACAGAACAGGCCCAGCAAGGACCACTGCATCACCACTTACTTACTCACGTACCACAAGGAATAAGCGCCGTCCGACTCATGTGCCCAGGTCTGGCCTGGGCTTACATACATACATACTCGGCTCTCACCATTCCTTGCCCGGATCGGCTTGCCCGCCACGCTGCTCCTTTGAAAAGACGCGTCCAACGGCGGGTTGAGCCCGGCTATTACTGATTGGACCTTGAATGTCCTGCACTCCTCTCCCTTGTTCATACTGACGACAATGACGACACGTCTGCACAGCCCGCACCCCAGGATGCATAGTTCTGCGCGCGGCAACATCGGCAGTATAGCCAAGGAGAATGAAGAACAGCCCAGTAGTATAAATGCGCATTTTGCGACAACATCTGCAGTTACCAGACCAGCACTGCTTCTAACCCAGGTGGATACCATGGACTTGATCTCCATTGGATTGAGCGCCTGTCTCGAGTCAGCGCATTGTTACTACATTGTCGTCCGGGACTTGGCATGCCAGCATGAGCATTTACACGGCGAGTCAGGTGCAGGCTGTTCTCATGTAGTGCTTCTGTTCCTGTTGGCTTCTTTGACTGTAGGCAATATCCAGCATGACAACATATATATCAAGAGATACCCAGTGACTTGCACATAAACGCTCACAGCAACGACAGCCAACTGTTCAGTCACTCATTTATCCCATCTTCTTGCAGTTGCAATTCGCCCCCGTCGCCCACGGTATGAAAGCGCAAACCGCCCTCTCCTTCGCGGCCCTGGGCCGCCTCACCAGCGGCTGCCTCCTCCACGAGGAGCTCAATGGCGAGGAGCACACCATGGACCGGCGCCAAGCCTCCACCGCTGTATTCATCCCCATCGGTAAAGGAGACCGCTTCGAAGCCGGCGCCAAGGCACCGCAGGGCATCGGCTCCAGCCCAAAGGACTTTGACGACGACGCCGCCCTCTCCGTATTCAGTGTCGCCGAGGTCGAATCCGCCATCAAGGGCCTCCAGAAGACGTACCCAGACAAGATTCGCTTCGAGCCCGCCGCGGCCAAGACGCACGAGGGGCGCGACATCCACTACGGCGTCGTCGGCGGCAAGGAGCCGCGCGCCTTTCTCACCAGCGGCGTCCACGCCCGCGAGCGAGGCGGCCCGGACAATGTCTTGTACCTCGTCTCGGACCTGCTCTGGGCCGACAAGCAAAACACCGGCCTCACGTATGGCAATAAGAAATATGACGTGTCCCAGGTTCGAAAGATCCTCGACGCCGGCATCGCCGTCATTCCCGCCGTCAACCCGGATGGCATCAACCACGACCAGACGACAGACTCGTGTTGGCGCAAGAATCGCAGACCGATGCAAGGCGGCAGCATTGGGGTTGACATCAACCGCAACTTCAACATCTTCCGCGAGCAGCGCCTTTTCTCCCCGCAGGCCAAGCTCTCGCAGTCGGCTGATCCTAAACTGGACAGCTACATCGGGCCGCAGCCCGTCTCCGAGGCCGAGTCGCGCAGCATCACCGACGTGTTTGAGCGCGTCAAGTCGCTGTCCTGGTATCTCGACCTGCACTCGGCCCTTGGCCAGGTCCTGTACAGCTGGGGCACCGACGAGGCGCAAGTCGAGGATCCCACAATGAACTTTGCCAACAAAGCATTCGACGGCCAGAGGGGCGTGCCGGGGGACGCCTACAAGGAGTACATGGAGCCAGACGACTTCGCCGCGCAAAAGGCCATTGCCGAGAGCATGGCCACGGCCATGAACGGCGCCGCCCAGACGAAGCGGTACTCGGCCGCCGAGACGATTACGCTCTCCCCTGCCATGGGCAGCTCCGACGAGGCCATGTCCCGGTACTACAACGGCACCTGTGGTGCGAACCGCATCAACGCCTTGACCTTTGAGTTTGGATGGGGCAATGGGCGCCATGGCAAGCCGCCAGGCGCAAACAACTTCCAGACCATTTGCCACAACATCTTTTACCCCAATGCGACCGAGTACCGGGACAACGTCATGCATACGAGCGTGGGTATGTTGGAGTTTCTGCTCAACGCGGCTGGCAAAGCCGGCGAGCAAAAGGTGAAAAAGTGCGACAATAATGATGGACCGCAATCGCCCAGTACGCAGGCCCCCCCGGGCCCCGGGTCGGCTGAGAATAGCGATGCTGAGAATAGCAATGTTGCCAACAGCCCTACTCAGAACAGCCCTACTCAGAACAGCCCTACTCAGAACAACCCTGAGGAGAGCGGCCTTGCTCAGAATGATCCTACTCAGAGTGGCGATGCTGCAAATGGCCCTACTGAGAACGACCCTCCTCAGAACAGCCCTGCTCAGAATGATCCTACTCAGAGTGGCGATGCTGCAAATGGCCCTACTGAGAACGACCCTCCTCAGAACAGCCCTGCTCAGAAAGGGCCTACGCAGAATGGCCCTACCATGACGCCGTATCAACAGTGCACCCCCGCGGCGAGTGCGGCGGACGCCGCGTGTGGCCCAAGTGACAAGTCGTGCAAGGCCATGGTTACTCGAAAGGCCACTGACTGTATTTTACGTGCCAACTTTGTCAACGTGAACGCGACAGACCTTCAGGCGTGGATCCAGAAGGACTTTGACATGATCCGGCAGACTACCGGCCTCCAGTCCGCAATGGACGCCGACAAGTCTCTCAAAACCCAGCTGGAAAGCAAGCTTGACGCCGCTCAGAAGGATCTGGTTGAGAATTTTGGCGATTTCGAGTTCAGAGCACGAGTGGAGAAGCATTTCAAAGGCTTTGACGACGTGCCGGAAGTCGGCCTCGCCAAGAAGAAAGATACGACGTTGAATGTCGAGCTCCCCAAGGCGTTTTCAAAAGCTCAAAAGGACATTCTCAGGACGGACATGTTGCACCTGATCAAGACAACGTCCAAGGGTGAACCGGTATGGGGAATTGCAAAGGGCAAATCCGGTATCTAGGGAATAGAGAGCGCATTTCGAGACTCGAAGAGAGCGCATTTCGAGACTAGAAGAGAGCGCATTTCGAGACTCGAAGAGAGCGCTATTGTGATGGTCACAGAGTAACTAGTGAGGCGATCTTCAGGAGCCATTCAGCGCAGTGTGCTCCGTAGTATCATGTCGAAGACAGGATTTAGCCAACGGCACGTGGTGAAAGTGGCAGGTGGACGTGCTGTGGAGCACGTGACCCAGCAGTGCATATGGTAATTACAGTACGAAGTGTAGTATCATCACTCATGTATCAATAATAAAGGATCTGAGCATAAATAGTCATGTGCATGGGCCTGGACTCGAGATGAAGAAGGAAGGGAAAAAAAAAAAAGAAAAAACCCCCCAATCAGATGGGGGATGATTGGACTCGGCATGAATAGCTGAGATGGGCGATTCAGCGTGACAGGGGCGCGTCCAGGGCAGGGGGGCGGCAGCATGGGGGTGACGTCGGGACAGTAGGGGGGATGCATGAGAGTATTGAGATGAAAGCAAAGGGGGGAAAGAAAGGGAAAAAATAGTTAGGGCTGTGCAGGCAGGGTTTGAGTGATTTGAGTGATTTGAGTGAGTTTTGGGTATATTGCAACGTGTTTGAAATTGTGTCTGTGATGAATTTCAATCCATTGTTGAAGAGTGGCAGCGTCATGGCACTGGTGGCACTGGTACCAGTGCTGGTACCTTTTAGTACGCTGGCGGCTGGTACCTACCTACGCTGGCGGCCATCGGCCAAGTCAGTTGTCTCAGCAGGGGGACTCGAGACTCGTGGCACATGTTGGCGAGTCGATACAGGCGGGCTTGTCTTAGTTTTTTTGTGCAAACGTGGCAGTTTTTGATGTGGTTGCACTACGACGTTGGGGCTTTTGGGTAGCAACGTAAAAAGCGGTGTGTGTGGAACAATGTGAGGATTCTCTTTGAAAGCAGATTAGGGATAAAATGATAAAATATGCCAAGTCGAGCTGAGTGAAAGAGAGTTTTGTGGTGAATGTTGTAGGTAAGGTACAAAGTTCATGTGTGCTAGTGGTAATTTGTACCTACCTAGGTACCTCTGTACTCGGGCAAGTGGAGAAGGACGGGCAACTCTCCAAGGCCCGCCAGCCCAAATGCGCCTGATGAGTGATTGCAGGGAGGCAATCCGTCAATCCGTCCCGCCGCATCCCGTTGCATGGGAAACCCCTGCAATAAAGAAACTCCATTGCTTCCGCCTCGAGACCCGCCTGCCGCACGGCCGCCCTTCCTCTGCCCAGTGACAAGGCGGCCGTCGAGACAAAAGAAAAAAAAAGGGCTGAGCCGGGCTCCTCTTTTCCAGGAACCGACCAGGGAACCGACGTGCGTTGACTACAGATTACAGTTGGTAAAGAAATTTTGACTATTTTATGCTTGTGACAAGTGGATGACTACGGAGTAGTTTGCTGCTAGTTTTGCTGACAAGTTTTTTTTTTTCTTCCTTAATCCCGGCTCCCCGGCTGCCTCCATTTCTGACTGACTGACTGGCACGCTTCCAACCTCCGCCCCTCCCGATCCATCTCTGGCTAACCAAGTCCTGCTGTCCTGGTGGTCCTGGCTGGCTTCAAACGCCGCTCCCCAGCCTAACTAACAGGTAACCTCCAGCCTTCATACCTCTCGCATCATTTCGCATTATTCCCTCCCCTCGCTTATCCTCCCCATCTCCATTCCTTCAACCTGCGCCCATTCTTTCCATTGTCTCTTTCCATTTTTTCCCATTCTTTCCTTCGACTCTTCTCTCGCTCCATTTTGCTTCCTAATCCCTCCCCCGCCTTTGTAAACGACGGAAAAAAAAAACCCTGGCTCCCTCGCCAACCTCGTTCGCACACGCCCGCATCGCCACACGCCTCCGCGCCCCCCCATCCCCGGCCATTCTCATCATCGCAGCTTCATGCGCATCCCATCGCCACCCGTCTGCACCCTGAACCGCACCCTCGGACAGCCTCTCGCTCCCCCTACTTACCTGCGCGTCTGGTTTCCGGCCTCTCATCGCCGCGCTTGACCAGCACACCCTGCACTAGTACATACGATCCTCGACCTCGGCTGTTTGAGCCCCCCCTCCCTCTTCCCATCGGGAAAAGAAAGAAAAACCGACCAAAATTACACACGGGATCCACGGCGCATCGCACCATTAATCAGCCCTCAGTCTTTCACACGAATGCTCCTCGCGCGTTTCACCAACAACGGTCCCGCCCCAGCACAGACGATCCCGCCCTGCCATACTTGGTACTTGGTTCACGCCACTGCTTCGCACCAGGCGTCTAATCTGCCAGAGTTCACGAGCCTCTCTGCTCACGGTCCAGTCACATCACTCCATTCCCCAATCCCTTTTGGTCCCCAGTCCATAGCGACCCCTTCCATAAACGGAAAAGGTTGTCTGTCCGGAGCGGCCGCCGCCCACGGCTTGCATTGCGCGCCGCACCCCCTCTAATATCACCGGCTGCCCTCCCTTTTTCTCTCGCCTCTCTTATTAAGGATGGCACAGTCCGCTGCCGCCCCCAAGCCTAGAGGCTTCTCTCGCTTCTCCAAGGCCCTGCCTGCTGTCCCCCAGCTTCTCAGATCCTCGTCTCGAAAGTCTTCGCTGCCCACCTCTCACCAGCTGCCGCCTCTGCCAAAAGACCTTCCCGAGTTGCCGCCGCCTCCTCCGCCGCCGCCGCACAATCAAGGCTCCGCGCCGCCCCAGCTGCCCATGTTGTTCGACAAGTCTCCTCCGCTTCCTCTATCCGCCGCCGTCTTGCCTGTGCCATCGGCCAAGATGTCTATACCGAGACGTCCCGTCGCTGCCGCCACCAACAATACTATGCTCTCACCCTTTCCTGAACCCTCACCAACCGCTTCTCTCTCGAGTCTGATTTCCGCCTATTCTCGCCCTTTTGACTCTCCCACCACAACCCCCCACACCGGCGCTTTCCCCGACACACCTCTAGCCTCGAGTCGTGAGGCTTCACCTCCCCCAGAGGTCCCGGAAAAGAAGACGGACAGCACTGCGAGTCACAACAGACTGCCGCCCCCCATCTCCAAAACATCCTTCACCGACACTGAGGTACCACCTGCGCCGCCTTCAAAATCCGAACTCTGGCGTCGCCGCCCTCAAAACGATAGCCGCGAAATCTCTGGTCTAAATCTCGAGCACAGCCACGGCTCAACCGTTTCCAGCACCACCTCTGTCGTTTCCGCCTCTACGACTTCCACGCAGCGTCCCTCCACAGCCGTCCAGGAAGAACTACAGTCGCAGCCTGCCAAGCTACGGAAACCTCCGTCCGTTGGCGGCCTCCCGGGCCGCAACGTTCGGCCTTCGGCTGCGGCCAAGGAGGACCCCCGGCCCTCGACTACTCCCAGCAAACCGACCATCAATATGGTGCAAAGTGAGCAGTCTTTGCCTTCTTTGAGCAAATCCGCAACCCCGCCACCGTCCAACCGGCCTCCCACGCCCGAATATCAAATGGGCGAGTCCCGCGCCGCCGTCGTCACCACATTCACCTCGCCCGCTTCGCCCGACTCGTCCCCGGAGTCGCCCAGCAGATTCTCCTCGGCCGACGCCAAGGAGCTCCCTCCTCCACCACCCAAGAACCCTACCAGGGACACCCCCACCACCACCACACCCAAGCCCGGCTCTGCACCGTCTTCCACTATGCTCACCGAAATGCCGCGCCGCAAACCCACCACCGGACCTGTGCCCAGTCGCGAAGCCCAGTCGCCCTCGGTCACATTGCAACCCGTTCCTCCGCCTGCTCGCGGAGATTCTCTCGCCAACAAGGTCCAGTCACCTTCAGTCACATCGCCGCCCTTTTCCCCGCCTGCTCGCAGAGATTCTCTCGCCAACAAGGTCCAGCCACCCTCGGCTACATCGCCGGCCGTGCCCCCGCCTGCTCGCAGAGATTCTCTCGCCAACAGGGTCCAGCCACCTTTGGCTGCATCGCCGGCCTATCCCAGCGACCCGAGTCGCGCCCGCACACCGCTGCCGGCATCCACGCCCTCGGACCAGTCTCGCGGCTCTAGCGTGAGCCCGACCCGCCAACCCCGACGCGACCAGGACCAAACGCCGCGGCAGCAGCGCCGACCCTATAGCGACCAGCGCATTGTCCAAACGGAACTGGGGCCCATGTATCGCGGCCGCGACGGCACCTTGTACCCGGAGATGAAGACGTTGCGCGAGCCCGATCCCCGCGCGTTCCGCTTTCCCACGTGGACGAACCCGGAGACGACGGCCGTTTCGACCGACGGCATCTACGCCGCGCGGGCGCTCAAGGAATCTCACTATTCCTGCTTTCAGAAACATGCCATGATGAACCGCCGCTCGAACCGCCACTACCCGCTGACGTGCCAGACGTGCGACCAGGCCGACGCCAATGACCGCTGGGCCTGCGCATTTTGCCACTTGCGCATCTGCGAGCCCTGCTACCGCGCGCTGGTCAAGACGAGGCAGCGAGATCTGACGACGCTCGTGGCGGACATTGGCCGTCGCACACCGCTGCGGTTGTCATCGGGTGCGAGCCCGGCGGCGTCTGCCCTTGGCCTGTAAAAAACACAAATCCTCATTATGATGTCATGATGTGCATAGTTGTCATGTTGCTTTGAAGTGGTGCTCTTTGGCCACTTTTTTTTTTTCTTCAGTCATTTGAAACCACTCATTCTCTTTTTTTTTGTCACGACCCATTCTTACCTGGCTCTCACCAGACGGCATCGCTTGTTTTTCTCTTCATTTTTCATTCTGGCATAGATGATGATCAATCTCATCGCGGGCTTATCCTCGCCCCCTTTCTCTTTTTTTTTTTGTATTACTCGGATGAGAGGAGTTTTTTTTTTTGGAAACATTATGGACGGCCTGTGGGAGATGCAAACGCCTCATGGCTCAAAGTGGACAGACTGGTTGTAAAACGACGGGCAAGAAGAGAGAGTCAAAACACACAAGAACGGAAAAATGAGCACTTTTGTTTTATGTGGATGGGCTGGTGATGCGTCCTCTTAATTTAAATATGGTTCTCTTTCGTCTGTTGTTGCTCTGTGATGCAAGGAGGCGAAACAGCAGTACGGAGTTACTAGAAGTACATGAAATACACCCCTCATCGCGATCCAGCCTCCCTTTGTCGCCACCCTGGCCGGTATCAGCCCCATGACCAAAACGCTTTTTTTTTCGCGCTGGAAAGCCACCTCCAGACTACTAACGTTGAACAGCACCTCAGTTTCTGCCACAAATAGCGTGAGCCTAATTTGCAAATTCATGTCGTTGTTTATGACACTCTTCATTATTACAACGGCTTCCCTTTCGATATCCTACTTGCATATACCCAACATTCCCTCGTAGGCCTCGCCTCGTCTGACCGTTTTATCAATCAATCAACTGTTATACCCAATCCAAACGCTCTTCCAGCCAATGTTCCCAATTACGCCCAACCAAATCAAGGTGTATATACATATATATAGACATAAAACAGGACTGGCACCATAGCACTTTCGATTTAAAGCACATAATTTCAAACAACAAGGAAATTCGTACCGGTCCCGGTCCCGGTCCCGGTCCCGGTGCGGGCCATTATTTTGCCTGCCCTGCTTCCAGAGCGCCCGACATCTCCCCCGCCTCCTTTGGCGGGCGGTGCGGGTCGTCGCGGTGCTGGCACCACTCATCGAGGGTCAGCTCCTCTTGGCTGGCCGAGGCCGGATCGTGCCAGGGGTCGGTACGGCGGACAGACCGCACGCCGACGCTTTTGTGGCTCTCGGGTTGGGAGAGTATGGCGCCGCTACTGCTGCTGTCGCCGCGCGAGGTGCGGGCGCTGACGGGGTCGCCGCGCAGGCGGCGGTGCAGTCGGCGGTAGAGGTGACGGGTAGTGGGGAGGATGCTGGCAATCATGTAGATGGAGGGCTCGACGAGGGCGTAGATCATGGGCCCGCCCGAGGCATACCAGGTGGGGTCGCTAAAGAGCGGCGTGGTAAAGAAAACAGAGAAGCGGATGGCGCAGGTGATGATGCCGAGGGAGGCGGCGAGAAAGGTGAGCATGAGGCCAATCTTTTCGCTGATGGGCATCTGCAGGCGCAGAAGAATGGGCCAGGGAATGACGAGTATGACAAGGTCGGTGGCCAGGCTGGGGACGCTGTAGAGCTTGTAGAAGAGCATAACGTCGCCGCAGGAGCCATCGTGGATGTCGACGGCCTGGGTCCAAAAGTAGCGGAAAGGGCGACAAATGGAAAAGGCGAGGACGAGGGCGACGATGCCTTGCAAGATGATGACGACGCCGAGCAGGATGATGAGGCGGCGGTAGCCGGTGACTTCAAAGACTCGGTGGTAGAGGAAGAGGGCGGCGGCTGGGGTGTAAGTGAACTCGAGCACCTTGGAGAGCTTGAGCCAGGTCTGAAAGGTGGACACGGGAACGGCGGTGACGTGGTGGCCGACGCCGCCGATTTGGGTCATGACTGTGTGTGGTAATGGTTAGCATCCTGGCAGAATAATGCCGACGTGTTCCCCGAGGACCGAGACAGGGAAGAGAGAGATAGATGAGATAGATGTGTGCTTACGGATGCCGGCGGCGGCACTGCCGAGACAAAAGACATAGCAGAGCGTATTGCAGACCAACATGGGCGTCCCCACCGCTTTCGGGTTGTAGTAGCGGCTCACATAGAAGATGGCGAGGAAGAAGGTATTGATCATGGTAAAGGCGATGCTGACACGCTGATCCAGGGCCGGATTATTGGTCTGGGCCAGGTATTCTGGCGAGCCCGGCGTCGGACCGGCCATGGTTGCGACGTGTGGACGAAGGTCTTGGGACGAGGTGTTGTGCGCGTTTGCGGTGCGCGCGGTGCGTCTTTGCTCTTGGCCGTCGTCACCGCAATGATGCAAGGCAGGCAGGTTTTTGTTTGTCAAGAAAAGGGATGGTCAAGTGGTCTCCATCTCGACAGGAAATTACCAAGAAACCATATTACGGACTGCGGATGAAGAGCTGGGTGGGGGGGCGAAAGTCGAGAGTCGAGAGAAGAGAGGAGACATGGCGGGCCTCTTATTCGGCAAGCCGGGCGGTCAGCGATGGACCGAGAGAGCCAAGGGGGGCCAAGGAGGAGGACCCTGGAAAAGAGCAGACGCCAACTATCGCGCGGGAAATGTAAAGGGTTGTCCTGAGTTATTGCAATATCAGACAGCGGGGAGGGGGGCGGGCGCTGTTGACGCTACAATCTGGCGCGGGCGCCTCGTTCGGACTTGGTGCTGATGGAATCCGCTTCGGGACGATGATCGCCAGGTCTCCACCACAGGATGCTTAAGTCACGGGCATCAGACGGCTGCGGGGGACGGGTTTCGGCCAGGGATTGGGACGAGACAGGGGCGGATATGGGAAATAAAAAGAGCAGGGGCATCGGCGACGTATCTATGAAGGGGAAATCGATGAAAGAAGATGGAAAGAAGGATGGCGCTTGGCAGGGCTGGATTGATTGAGTTGCCGTTGCAGTTGCAGGTAGAGAGAGGTCTGTGATGCGCGGGTAATGCGCTGTAGCCTGTAGCTTGCTCATTGGCTTGTGGCTGCAGCCCCGCTACCCAGTTATTACGTTATTACCTGGTAGTTACTAGGTACCTACGCGCGTGAGGCCTGTTTTCTAACAGGGCACTGGACACGTTTTCCGCTTAATATATAATTTTCCCCTATCATAACGCTGTTGACGTCTCTAACACGGCTTATAAAAAATATAAATGTTTTTTAACATATAGTGGCAACCTAACAGCGTTATGACAGGGGAAAATTATCTATTAAAAAAGCGACCTATCTACCTACTAGAGGGGGGGTGTTTTCTAATATAGGTCTACATATAGTATATAAAGCAAGGTGTCTATAAATATATAGGCTTACTATAAGGGTATTTTATATACTAGAAAAATATTATATATTAATTATAAGATATCTTAGAACTATTATAAATTATCTTAATTATATATAAATATATTATAATTAAGATATATAGTATAGAATAGGTATTAAGAAAATTTACTATATAGGTTAATATATATTAGTTAAATAAAATATATTAATATATAGGCTATATTAGAATATATAGGTTATTAAAATATATATTTATTAGAAATATTATATTTAGGTTTTAATAGTTATATAATATATAGAATATTTTATATAGTATTATATTTATTAAAATTAATATAGTTAATATATATTAATATATTAAAAAGAAAAATATATAATTTATAAAAGACTTTTATATTATAACTATATTTAATACTTAATTAAGTTTACTAATATAGAATATCTAGTAATTAACCTACTTTTTTTAGTTATTATATATATTCTTAGTATATTATATTATCTAGCTTTTTTATATATTACTTTAGTATCTTTTTAGAAAACTCTTTTTAAAGCTTATTTAATATTAAAATTAGCCTAACTACTAATATTACTTAGATTTATATAATATATAGATTTATTATAAGAATTATATAGGTATAAGGTAAGCTAATAGTAAAGAGAGGTATACTAATAAAATATTAATAATATAAAAGGTATAAAAAGAAAGAAATATTAAAATATATTTTTTAATTAATATAGAATTAGGTTACCTTCTTTATAATTTTTATATTAATAATAAAAAAGTTAATATTTAAAACTTATTATAATACTTTTTTAAAGTTATTTTAAGAATACTTACTAAGGTTTATAAATAAAATAAATTAGTTAGTTTTATTACTTAATTTTAAATATATTATAATATACTAAAGATCTTTATAATATATATAGATAATATAGTAAAAATAAGGTAAGAGGTAGAGTAAGGTAGAATAAGATAAGAGGTAAGAGAGTAAAAGAGATAGTATAAGATAAGAGAGTAAGAAAATAAGATAAGAGAGTAAGAAAGGCAGTATAAGATAAGAGAGCAAGAGAATAAAATAAGAGAGTAAAAGAGGCAGCATAAGATAAGAGAGTAAGAAAGCAAGAGAGGTAGAGTAAGATAAGAAAGTAAGAGAGTAAGAAAGGTAGTAAGAAAGGTAGCGTAAGATAAGAAAGCAAGAGAGTAAGAAAGGTAGAGTAAGATAAGAGAGTAAGAAAGTAAAAAAGGTAGTATATATTAATAAGGACTAAGCTCTAAAGCACCTAATTTAAAGATAGTTACTTATCTCTAATATAGAAAATATATCTTACTATATATAAGTTAAAATAGACTTATATAGAGTTACTAAGTAGGTAAATATATAGTATATATTAGGAGTAATAGTATACCTATATAAAATAAACTAAGGTATTAATATATATATCTTACCTAACTAATATTAGATTATTAATATAGAAATAAAAAGAAACTATATTTACTATTTATTAATTATAAAATAAACTATAGTAGTCTAACTAACCTTCTTCTAAGTACTAAGTAATATATACCTAGAGTATAAGTATCCTAGTAAAATACCTAGATTATTTCCTACCTATTAGTAAAGATATATAGCTTTTTAATATTAAATAGAGATACTCTCCTTTTTAACTTCTAATTCTAAAGTAAAGTATCTTAACTAATATTAAATATAATATTTAATAGCTACTTTTACTAAGTACTAGGTAAAAAAGAGAGAGCTTATAATTATTAAGATACTTTTAATTATATATATTAGAAATATAATTAGTTAGTTATTATTATTTATATAGAATATTTATTAGTAATAATTAAGGATTATATACTAACTTATTTTATAGTAATTTAAGCCTTTATAATAGTTAAAATTCCTAGATTATAGTAAGCCTACTTTTATTTACTTTAAAATAGAAAAGTCTTATTAGAATTTAATCTTAACTTATTTAAAGTATATAAGCTTTAAGTAAGGATTAGATATCTAGAAAGCTAAGTATTAAATTCTATTTTATTTAAATAGTATATTTTTTTTTTATTTTAAATTATTATTAACTTATATAAAAATATATAAGTTAAAATTAGGGGTAGTTAATAAAGCCTAGTATATATATTAGTAATTACTTTAATATTAATAATATTAAATAAGATTTATTTAATAGTAGGATACTTAAGAGCTTTAATAAAATTAATATTATAATATTTAAGATTAAAATAGATAGATAACTAGTATTAAATAAGTATTATAAATAAGCTAGTTAATTTATATAGTTAATACTTTTAAAAGAGTTCTTTTATACTTTCTATTATTAAAATACTAGACTAAGTTAACTTTATTTAAGAAAATAATACCTATAGAACTTATAAACTAAAAAAAAAGAGGAAATATACTAGGATATAAGATAAGTAATATTATAAGATACTAGCTTTAATAAAGTTACTCTATAAGTAATATTTTCCTTAGTAGTTATATATTAATAACTACCTTAAAAGACTAAATACTAAAGAAAAAGGATAATAAGAATATCTTATTAAGATAAGTATAGTAATATTAGAGTAAATAGAAGCTATAGTAACTATATTATAAAGATAAAGGTTAAAGTTATTCTAAGCTTTAAATACTTATATAAAATAGTTTAGTTACCTTTTAGCCTAGTTAAAAAAAATTTTTATAGCTAATAAGTTCTTTATTTATTATAACTACTATATATAAGATATATACTAGGCTACTAGTAATTAGTATTAAGATATAAAATAGCTATACTTATATATTATAATATATACTATTAATTTCTATTTTAGAGAGTTAATTTAAATTAGGAATTAGATTCTAGGTTCTATTTCTATAATATAGGAAAGTTATATTATAAGAATAGATATTTAGAGTTTAGATATACTATTTTATTTTAAAATAATTATATTTAGTAGTTTATATATTAGTCTTATAAAAATATATAAAGAGTATTACTTTTTTATAGTTTTATATATTATTATATTAAAAATAAAAGTAAAGTTACTTTAAATTCTTCTAGATTAATTTTTAATACCTTTTTTCTATATAAAACTAGATAAAGTAAACCTTAATAGGAATTAAAAGTAATTACTTATTAAAATATAATACTATCTAGACTTTCTTTATAGATATATTAAATAGTTTAATAATTCTTCTTTTCTTATCTTTCTTATAAATAGGTAACTTTAAAATATCCTCTTTATTCTTATAAGGATTAGAAAATATTAAATTAATATAAAGAAAAGTATATTTTAAGGCTAGGTAATAGTAAATAAAAATACTAAGAATATAAATAAGCTATTATTCCTAGGAGTTAAGTTTAATAGTATTATTAATATTAAATATAATATATAATAAAGAGTTTTAAATTAAATATTAGTAAAGAAATTAATAAAAGAAAATAAAGAATAGAATAGTTTAGGCTATTTATACTATTATAAAGGAAATTTTATTATACTAATATATACTATATTTTCCTAAGTTAAAAAGTAAATAAATATTATATATCTTAAGGTATATATAATATAACTCTAATATAGCCTAGTAATCCCTAGTAAGGAGCCTAGGGTCTTATAAACTAAGTATATTTATTTTACTTTCTTTATATAAAAGGTATTAAATATAATAAAAAGCTATTATATTATAGTATTTTTTAGCTATCTTTAATATTATTATACCCCTTATTATCTTTTACTATTTTATCTAATTATAGATTTAATATTTTAATAAGCTATAGGCATTTTTTCTAGATTATATTAAATATCTCTTATATTACTAGGTATTATACTATAAAATAGCTATTAAGTAGGAATAAGATTATAATATTAAAGTTTTTATAATATATTAATATTATAGCTATATTATAGAAGTTTATATATAAGATATTAGACTTAAATTATTTATATTTTCTATTAATATAAAGTAAAAATAAAACCTAACTAAAAGAAACCTATTTATATTTATCTTTTCTAAGTAATATAAAAACCTTATTATAGCCTCCTTATTATATTATAACTTTAAATAAATATAACCTAAAATAAATATTAAAAAACCCTTTTTAATTTATACTATTATTAAGTAATTAATTAGTCTTATTATATTATATCTAGCCTATTTAGATAGAATTTAATACTAAAAAGGCTTAATTAGGTTAATCTTTAATAAGTTAACTAAGAATAAAGGCTATTTAATATAGGTATTTTAAGGGAATCTATATTACTTTAGAAGGGAATTTCTTTTTTACTATTTTAAAAAGTTAGGGGAGGATTTAGAGTAAATAAGAATAAGTAAGTAAAGAATATAAAACTAAAGATTACTTACTATTCTTTAATTTCTAGGTATTCTTATTAGCTTATATAATAAATTATATAACCTAATATTTTATCTTAATAGTATCTTTAAAGTATTTTATCTTAATATATAAAAATAGACTATAAATAATCTATACTAACTATATAATTAGGTAATAAGTAGTAATAACTATATAGGAGGTAGTTATATTAATAATAGAGTTATAGAAATATTACTTTTTAATAAAATCTTATACTATCTAGAGAATAGTAGTATAGAACTCTAGCTTTAAATATTTATCTTTTAACTAAATATAAAATAATATTAAAAGAATAATATAGCCTTTTATAAGCTCTTATATTCTTTATAACTTAAAGTATTAGCTTAAGGATTATAGTTATTTCTAATCTAATAGGAAAGTAAAAGACTAAAATTAAATAGTAACTTCTTTATAAGTATTATTTATTAATACCTAGGGTTTAAAGAAGAGGTATATAAAGAGATATTTTAATAATCCTTAATATTTAAAGTATATTATATTAATTAGGTATTTATAGATCCTATTTAAGGTAGGTATAAATATATTTAGGTAAGTAGTCTATATTAGATAATCTAACTTTATTAGATATTAGTAACTTACTAAAGGCTTTAATAAAATAGAAATCCTTATACTATTCTAAGTATTTAAGAAAATTCTCTATCTAAGTTTTAACTTCTATACTCTTTATAATCTTAATATTTCTATTAAGCTATATACTATACTAGCTAAGCTTAATAATATTATAGTTAAGATTTAGGTATTCTTAAATAAAGACTATATAATATTAATAAATAAGGTTTATTATTAAATTAAGATAGCCTAAGAGAGATTATTATAATAGTATATTACTAAGTATTATAAAGATAAAACTATAAATAAAAAGCTTTTCTTTATTTATATTTATCTTTATTTTATAATTAAACTAATATAAAAAACCTAAGCTTTTAACTATATCTATAAGGCTTATATTAAATAGGCTAAGTATAAGAGTAAATATCCTTTTTCTTTTATTATATAATACTTACTTAAGGTATTATAGAATAAAATAAAATCCTATAATTAATTAATATATATTTTAAAAGAGGCTAAAGGTATTAATAAAGAGGTAAAAAGGGAGTAATAATATAGAATAGGTAAAGTGCTTTTTAAGGTATACTTTACTATAAGTAAAGATTTTAGCCTTAGCTTAGAGTAGTATATTAAGTATTATAGGTTAATACTTTCTACTTTAAGTCTTAAAAATATAATAGATAAATTTTTTTATACTTAAAGGTTATTCTTTATTATTAAATATATAGTTATAGTCTATATATATATTAAGCTATTACTTAATTATAATAGGCTATATAATATATAGAATATTAGAAAAAAGTATAAGTTTAGTTTAGTTTTATATAGTAATAGTAAATTTTACCTCTTATATTATAATACCTAGCTTTACTATCTTTAGTAGATTACTTACTAGGTATACTTCTTAAAGTTATATAATAAATTAACTAATATTCTATCCTACTTAAAAGTAGTTATTAAACCTATACTAAATAACCCTACCTATATAGTCTTTTTATACCTTTATAATAAAACTAAAAAAGTTAGATAGCTATATTAGTTTATTATCTAGATATTTAATATATTATCTTAAGGTAGTATAGATACTTTTACCCTAGGTATTAGCTTTTTATAACTTATATATATTAATATCTATTAATATAGTTATACTATAATATAAGAGTTATTAGTTCTACTTAAAAGAAAGAAATATATATATAAGAGTTTATAAGTTAAATACTAATATATCTTTTTTAAGCTTAGTATAGCTTAGTAATAAATCTTAGTTTAGGTTAATAGTCTTATATTATAGTAAGACTAATAGTAGACTTTTTTTAATATATTACTTTAATATATCCTAATAAAAAGGAATTCCCTATATCTCTATAAGGTTATTAACTATTATTAATACCTTAAGTAGTTCTTAATAAATAGTATATAAGATACTATATTATTACTTTTAAATAAATAATATAGTATAAAAGGAAGAAAGACTTAGCTTCTTTACTATATTAGTAATAAGTTTAGTAAGATTAAAGAAGTCTTTTTTTATACTTATATTATCTTTCTTATAGGAGTCTAAGTTAGAATTAATCTTAGAATAATAATCTAATAAAAATAGGTTATAGATAATAATAAGTCTATACTTTTTTCTATTATTATTAAGAAAAAGAGGTATATTTAGTAACTTTACCTAGTTAATATATTTAGTTATAAGAACTTATTAGGCTTATTAATTATATCCTATAAAATTTACTATATAACCTTAATTATATTTATTACCTAAAGCTAGCTTCTATATTAGCTTTATATATAGATATTTATTAGTATATTATTAATAAATTATCTATTATTATTAATTTTATTATTAAAAAATATAGGCTTATCCCTATAATAAAAAATATCTTCTAACTTAAATATCTCCTACCTACTAATATTTCTAGCTAGGTTTAATATAATAAGTTAAATTACTTCCTTTATCTAGCTTTCTATTAAACTATTAGTCTAATATAAGCTAAGCTATTTACTATATATTTAAAGTTACTATTAGAAGTTTTTAGCCTTTTATTTATAGTTAGCTTTTTATATTTATATAGTAGGTATTATATACTTTTTTTAGGGTTATTTCTTTCTCCTTTTTCTTAGCTATTTTAAAGATTTATTAAATATAGGGATTTTAATATCTATTAGGTTTATTTTAAAAAGACCTATCTATTATATATATACTTA
This sequence comes from Cordyceps militaris CM01, assembly GCF_000225605.1. NCBI lineage: Eukaryota > Fungi > Ascomycota > Sordariomycetes > Hypocreales > Cordycipitaceae > Cordyceps > Cordyceps militaris. The sequence goes on from NW_006271970.1 coordinate 1,623,508, forward strand.
ATTATTAATTCCTTATATTATAATAAAGAAAGAAGAATTATAGTAGACTAATATAAGTAAAAAAATTTAAACTAGTATAAGGTAGTATAGAAAGTAAGTCTTACTAGTATTTAAAAGACCTTATATTAGGTTAGCTATAATCTTCTTTAGTTTATCTACTCTACCTTTAGACTTAAAATTTCTTCTTTTTATAACTACTCTATTTATATAAATATATATTTTAAAATACTACTAAGAGGCTATAAACTTAAATTTTATAATAATACTCTTTAATTCTTTTAAAAATATTATATATAAATAAATTTAATAACTACCCCTCCCTAGGCTATAATAAACCTTACCTTGATAATAGGCGGCTCTGAAGCTGGAAGAACGATCTCCTATTACCTAGTATATCTGGCACTTACCCGTACCATACAACTAGATAGAAGTTACACAATACAACAACTTTACCTCTTACCCTATATATGCCCTATTGGTCTCAACATACCTATACCCTTAAAAAATAACCTATAAATAAACTAATAGTTAATATAATAGTTAATATAATAGCTAATATAATAGCTATTAAGAATTTAATAGCTAACTATTAAAATTATTTTTAAGTAATAAAGAAGTATAAAAGTAAGTTAAATATAAATATAGTTTAAATAAATATAGGAATATTATTAGTAAAACTATAAACTAAAGTATAATAAGCTAAAGAGTAATAAGCTAAGAATTAATAAGTTAAAAAGTAATAAGTTAAAGATTAATAAACTAAAAATTAATAAATAGAGGATTAATAAGTAAAGAAGTAATAAGTAAAGAAATAGTAAGCTAAGTAAGCTAAGAAGTAATAAGTAGAGAAGTAGTAAGCTAAGTAAGCTAGAGAGCTATAAAGATTATAGTATTTAAAAAGGTATAATACTTTATACTAAAATTAAGTATAACTATTTAATATTTAAGAAATAATAGTATATAATATAGCTAAGAAGTATTATACCTATACTCTATTAATCTAAGCTAGTATAATATATCCTAATATAGAATATAGCCTAGTTAACTATAAATATTAGTATTATAGCTAGTATATTACTTTAAAGATCTAGGTTAATTTATATACTAACTAAAAGATATTTCTCTTACTAATAATACTCTTAGATAATAGTTAACTACCTAACTATAGTCTTTCCTTCTCTCCTAAGTACCTATTAGCTATAGAGTATAAGGTATATAATATAAGTATTATTTTTTAGTATATTTATTAATATATATTAAGACTCTTAGTAGAGTACTCTACCTAACCTAATACCTATATATCTTTTTACTAAGCTATCTTAATAACCCTAGTAGGTATAACAGACTGGCCCTAGAGGGGCTTCGGGGGCAACCAGCCCCACGGCCATTAAGGGCGTAAGCCCTAATCCTCTTACCTACTTGACCACGGAAGGCAAAAGGATTCGTAACAACAATACTAACTTGTTGTTGTCTGGTTGTACCTATAAGGGGCCCCCTAGGGGCTCCGCGCCAGCCACTCTGGAAGGACCAGGGCGGGCTCTATAGCCTAGCCCTTAACAGTAGAATATAATACTTAGTAAAGTCTTCTACTTAATTATACTTATAAACTAGGTAGCTATATTTATATATTTTAATAATAGTCTATAGTTAACTACTATATTAAAGTTTATAGTATATATTATAAGTAAATATAAACTTCTAATTAAAAGATATATTATTATAAAGTTTAATAGTAACCTAAATACTTAATATAATAATACTTTTTATAACTTTAGGGTTAGTATTTTCCCTCTTACCTTAGTATTTATAATATTTATTAATATACTACCTATATATAGGCCTATATTAAAATACTTTAAGATAATAAGCCTAAGTTTACTATCTTAAAATCTAAAAGTACTATTAAGGCCTAAATATTTATAAGATTTAACTATAATAATTTTCTAGATATTTTTTATTTTATTAAAAAATAGATTAATATTAAATAAAGTAAGGATAATATTAAAAAGTAGTATAAATATAAGTATATATTCTAATATAATATTTAACTAATCTAATTATATCTTAACTAGTTCTTTAGAATTACTTTAAGACTATTTTTAAACTTTAATTTAATTAAATAATATTATAAAATAATAAAAGTAAAAAGGCTAATAGCTTTTATAGTAATCTTAGTATAGTAAGTATTTAATAATAATTATAAAGCTTTATAAATTATAAGTTAATTAAACTATACTTACTATATTCTATAGATTATATTATTAAATAGTATAAAGCTAGAAAATTTAAGGCTTAAGAGATAATAAAGCTAGATTTTAAGCTATTTATTATAAGTAATAAAGAAGATATATAATATATCTTTTAATAATATCTACTTACTAGTTAAGTAGGCTTAATAAGGAGATAATAACTATTAAGTAGAGTTAGGATAATCTATTATTAGAGTTATCTATTTAGAGTTAGTATTATTAGGGTAAGTTACCCCTTTCTTTATTTCTATTTAATCCTTTTCTTAAGAGTAGCCTATTTTTTTTTTATAATATATTTTTATATATTAGGCTAGTATTAACCTAATATATTACTTTAAGCTTTTAATATTTAATATCTACTATAATATTATTTATATATTAGGTTTTTTTTTATTATAGTATACCTAGGTACTTAATATTATATAAGGCTTTTATTTTTTAAGATATTAAACTTATATATTAAGAAAATCTAGATATAATTTATTATTAAAAAAAGGATTATAAGATTTTAATATAGTATTAACTAGTTTTTATTTAAATATAGCTAATATAGTATTAATATAAATAAAGCTATTACTTCTTACTTTTTATATAGTATTTACCTAGAATTAAACTACCTTCTTCTTTTATTCTTTATTAATTCTTTCTTTTCTCTTTTTAGTCTATATATTAAAAAAACTCTTTAACTTTTAATAAATTAATTATTATATTAGAATAGTACCTTATCTTAATAGTAACCTTATCTAGCTAGACTTTTACTACCTAGTCTTTATTATCTTTATCTTTTTTAATATTAACTAATAAAGAATAGTTTAATATAATATATAATAAAGTAATAAAGAATACTTAAGAAATATTAAATAAAATAAAATAGATTAAATAATAAGAAAAATAAGCTAAAAAGATAAATATATAAATAAGAAATAATACTACTATTAAAATATATAATAAAGAAGATAATATTATTAAATTCTTACTATTAGAAAAAGAAGAAAGTTTTACTAAAAGAGAAGATCTAGAGATTAAAGTAAGCTTTATTAAAATAGAAAGTCTAGTAAAGTAAGAAAGATAATAGAAAAAGTAAAGTAATAATAGAAGAAAGTAAAGCTAGGTTAAAGAAAATAAGGAAAGAAGGGATATATATTAGGAAGGTAGCTAGCCTAAAATAAAAAAAGCTATTTATATATTTATAAAGAATTAATTACTTTATATTAGTATAGTATTTATATTTTTATTAATACCTATTTATTTTATAATACTTAGTAGTTATTAGATTAGTTATATCTTCTTATATTTTAGATTAATAAGCTATTAATAAAAGTATATATATTAGAATTAAGCTATTCTTTATTAAGAATCTTATTTTATAATAATTAAGGTATATTAAATTATTAAAAGTACTTATAAATAGAGAAGTATATATATTTAAGAGTATTATACCTAACTATAAATATAATAAGTAGTTTAATTATCTTACCCCCTTTCTATCTTTCTCTTTTTCTCTTATTTAACCTTTTAACTTTAATTCTAATATATAGCTACCTTCTTTATTTCTTTATTACTTAATCTTTATTATTATCCTCTTACTTTAATATAAATAATAATAATATAAAGCCTATATTTTAATATAGCTAAAAAGTATAACCTAGATTAAGATAAGTATAATAATAAAGATAAGCTTAGAAGATATTAGAAAGCTTTTAAGACTATAAATCTTATTATTACTTTTATAATTTATAATAGTATAAAAGGCTTTATATTTTTTAATAGGTTTTAATTTAAATTTCTTTAAAAAGAAAAAGGTTAAAAAAAAAGAAAAGTATATTAAATCTTTAATCTAGACTATAAAAAGGGCTATTTTAATTATAAGGTTAAAGGCTTTAGCTTTCTTAATAAAAAGGTAAAGAGGTTTAATAAAAGGTTATAAAAGTAAAAGGTAATAAGTATATTATCTATCTAGAAATATTAATACCTATTTTTTAACTTTTAATATATTTTTATTAGTATAGGTAAGTTAAATACTAGAATTAATAATAAATCTATAATATTTACTAAAAATAATTCTAAGGTACCTATTATAAATAAAGCTAGTTAAAAAAAGAAAGGTAATACTTTCTTACTTATTAGCTTTAATATAGTAGTAAAGGTAGTAAATATATTTAATACTACCTTCTCTATATATAAAAGAAAGGTACTATATTCTTTTAAAGTAGGTAGTAATAATAAAGATAAAGATAATATTAACTACTTTATAATATACTCTAAGTATAAGATTAGCTTTAAAGAGTAGGAATTAAGTAATATTAATAAAGAAGAAGCTAAATCTTCTAATAAGTTAAGTAATATATCCTTAGAAGTAACTAAAGATATAAATTAAGTTAATATTTAGATATTAATATATATAGATATTAATACTAAGTAAGTTTTTATAAAGTAAGCTAGATAAAAAGTCTTATTATTTACTAAGTCTTTTAATAGAAAGTAATTTACTTTTACCTAGGTTTTATTCTTTATTAATATTTAATAGATATTTTTTTTACTTACTAAGATATTAGTAAAGCTAAGTATAATACTAATATATCTAAATAGATCTAGTATAAGGTTAATAGTAAGCTAATTATAATAATCTTTAAAAGAATATAGTAATAGTATAATCTAATATATTTAAAGTATTTATTAATAAATTACTTTTTTATTATTTTTTCTTTTTTTTCCTTTTTTTATATATTTACTTTAAAAATTAGGTAATACTTATAAGTATTATAATAAATATACTAGGCTATTTATATATTAGGGATATTATAGTATATTTAGATTTTTTTATATTAATTTTTAAAAACTATCTAGAGTTTATATTTAAGAATATTTTTTTAAAGCTAGTAATCTATTAGGAAATAAGAAAGAATACTAGAAAATAAGAGAATACTAAGAGATAAAAGAGCTATCTAATTATTAGGTTTAACTATTAAAAGACTTTACTTATATAAGAATATTATATAAGAGGAGTAGTTACTATAATCTATTTACTAATCTTAAAATTTAAAATTTAGAGTTTTTTAATATTATAGTCTATAAGCTACTTAATAAAAGTAATATAAGTTAATTAAAGTTTTATAATATATAAATATAACTTAGTAATAGTATATTTCCTATCTCCTCTTAATACTAAGCTTATTTTATTAATACCTCTTTAAGTAATATATTAAAAATAAAGCTTTTTTAATAATATTAATCTCTATTAACCTAGGTATTTATTTACTATTATACTTAGTAAATTACTTAAACTTTTATTTATAATAATTAGCTATCTTATTATAGTTACTAATATTAGCCTTTTACTTTATATTATATAAATAATTTTCTTATACTATAAAGAATAAATATATATAATAAAAGAAATATTTATTATTTTAATATATTTAAAAATATACTAATATATTATAATATTACTATATATATATTTTTAAAAATATTTTAAATATTCTATATTACTATATAATTAAAATATCTAGCTATATTAAAACTATATTTAAAATATATTAAGTTCTTTTTTAAATAAATTTATAATAAAACTATATAATAAAATATATTATACTTTTTTATTATATTAATTAAGATTTAGATATATTAGTTTAGTAGTATAGCTATTAGAATATTCTAGATATATTAGAATAGTAGACTATATTAATATATATTTACTTACTAGGCTTAGCTATAAGCTACCTATATAGTGTGTTAAAGTTCCCTATAGATATATGTATACCCTATGATATGCTAGCTGATTAAAATGTCTTATCACCTATGTTAGAAAACACCCCCCACGCGCGTAGGTAGTACCCTGTCTAAAAACAGGCCTCACTCGCGTATATAGGTAGGAGTTCCCCTAGTTGCCTTGGTTTGCTGCCTCAGTCAGGCTATCCAGCCGGGAGCCGTCTAGTACCTAGGTATGTAGTTACCTACTCCTATTCATTCTGCCGTTGAATCATTTCGTCCACGTCGCAGAATCAATCTAATTCAACGCCGCCCTCTTCGAGCCCTCTAGCCCTCGCCGACCACCTAGGTTCACTGGCCTGCCACAACATGCCTGCTCTGTGGCAACTCGCACTTGCCGCCAGCTGCAGTGGCAGTCAGGCTGTCTGTCTGTAGTTACCCCCAACCTTTTTTCCCTAGAACCTCTTTTTTGCTCCTCTTTTTGCGCCTCTCTCTCTCCATGCCCGACCCCGCCGAGCCAGATGCATCAATGTTTGCTTCGACTCGATGGCGCCCTTGTCCGACTCGTCCTCGTCCCTATCCGCGGCGCCGCTCCCTTCAAAAGGTGTCCGTCGTACTGCTTTATCTGAGACGAATCGCCACAACCCAGTCCCCCGACGAGGCTCTCATCACATTCAGATCCTCTTCGTTTGCGCCTCTGCGGTAGTCGCCCTCGTATTTTTTGGCCTTTCTCGTCCCCAGTCTCCTCAAGCACAGAGCGAGTCGCTGGTCAACATGGTGAACCTGGCTGCCTCCTTCACCTCCTTCACCTCCTTCGCCTACTGGACGCAGTTTGCCTTTGCTGCTGCCAATGCCCAGGCGAATACCTCGTCTCTTGCCGATATTGTTCCCAGGCGCGATGTTCTCTACGTCGGTGGCGAGTACACGAATGTGACTGTAAGCTTCTTTTTTCACCCCCTCTTAGCCCTATATGTGATAGCTGAGGCTATATGCGATCAACCCGCCCCTCCATCCCTCCATGAACTATATCTGACAACCAGTGTAACCTCACAGGACGCCGTGACCAATGCCACGTCCATCGCCCTCATTGGCCAGATATATGTCGAGAAACTTTCCCCCAACCCGCCTCTGCCCCCGCGCGTCGACGAGCATCGGCCCCTCCCCATCATCTTCATCGCCGGCGCAGCTCAGACTGGCACCAACTTTCTCAACACCCCCGACGGCCGCCCCGGCTGGGCCTCGTACTTCCTAAGCAAGGGCCACACCGTCTACCTCTCTGACCAGCCCTCGCGTGGCCGTTCCGCCTGGCAACCCGGCGGCCCGGGCAAATTTGGCACCATCGGACCTCCCCAGGTCGTCTCCGATATCTTTACAAACACGGCCCAGAACGGCAACCAATGGCCCCAGGCTAAGCTGCACACCCAGTGGCCGGGCACCGGCCGCATGGGCGATCCGACCTTTGATGCCCTATACAGAAGCCAGGTTCCACTGCAGACCAACCGTTTCATCAGCGAGGAGCAGAATGCGCGGGCCTACGCTGCCCTCGTCGACATTGTCGGAGAGTGCTTTGTCATCAGCCACTCCCAGGCTGGTGCATACGGTGTGTTTGCACGAAATGCTCAACTAGGTAACCAGTGGAGACTGACTGAATAGGCTGGCGCGTCGGCGACTTGCGCCCCAACCTCGTCAAGGGCATCGTCCAGCTCGAGCCCTCAGGACCGCCCTTTACCCTGCGCCCCCCGTTCGGCACCGACCCGGCCTTTGCCTTTGGCTTGACCGACCTGCCCATCGCCTACGACCCGCCTGCCGGTCCCGCCGCCGAGTTGATCAAGACGCTCATCCAGCCCGCGGTTGACAAGGACCACGACGACTGCATCATGCAGACCCTCCCCGTCAAGAAGCTCACCAACCTTGCGCGCATCCCAGAGCTTGTCGTCACCGGCGAGGCCTCCTTCCACGCCCCCTACGATTATTGCACCGTCGCCTACCTGCGCCAGGTCGGCGTGGACGTTGAATACGCCGATCTCGGCAAGGAGGGCATTCACGGAAACGGCCACATGTTCTTCATGGAGAAGAACAATATCCAGATTGCCGAGCGGGTCTACCAGTGGCTGCAGAAGCACTAGACCAACATTTGGTATGGACATAAACGGAAAGGCTGAAGCCGAAACTGGTGTATATAGTGAGGCAGCGTTGCATATAAAGTTTGATCCATCTACGTTGAACATACTATAGACTATCATTGTATGACTGTTCGTCCATGAGCGACAAGGTGCACCTATTGCATTCTCAGAGCCTAGCGAGAAAAGAGTCACATCCCTGAGTGGTGTCACAAGCAAGTAGCCGCTATTCGCAAGACCAATGCCGACGATCCTGGCTCTCGTAGTACCTCTGACCCGGATGATATCACCTCCAAAAACAGAGGAAGTTGGATAACTTGGGATATATCTTAACTTTTCCTTTTTATCTTTTTTCCCTTGTTTTTTGTGCGCGCTAGATGCAACCTTGGAATACCGGGTAAAACGTCCATAACCACGTCTACCCTAGAAATTGGTGAAAGGACAAGACACCAAGCAGGGATGAGCCAAATAGCTTCTTAGCCAATGAGAAGTAATTGAAACAATTGAGAGGCGTCAGATTATTAAGTATCGGTAAATGACTACTGGCGTTTATGGTAATAAAAGCATGCATGGCCGTTTTGTGCTGCTGGAGGAATCGGGGAATTAAGCAACTAACACAAAACCATCCCATCAAAGCTTGTACAAAGTCCACCGCAGCAACTGGGCACAATGGTAGAGAGAGAACGGAGAAGACTCAATTAACAAGCGTCTTATTCCCTGATCGAAATGTCTTGAGCCTTGACAATATTTCTTTTGACCGGACAGCTTGCGCAGGCGGGACCTTGCGAACCGCTAGGAACGGGGCGAGGCAAAGGAGTGGGCTGAGCATTGTTCAAGTTGTTCCACATACGCTGGCTATGTAGGTTGGCAAAGAGAAAACGATTATTCTGCCTGCCTTGTAGGGGGCCTTACAGGAGCTGAACTGCAGCCTCGTGCAAGCCTCCAGAGAAACGTTTTTAACTTGGCAAGCGCCGTGGGAGAATCTGTTGAAACGGCGTGGCTACAGGTGACTCTTCGTCAGCTTGGTATTGTTGTTCATCATACTGTACAACTGTAATTGAATCCAAAAAAGGATCATCAGAATAACAGAGATGGAGAAGGGTTGGTCCGGGATTTGGACGCTTTCAATGAATGTGTGATTTAACCCGCCGTCTTCGGTTGATTTGTTGCAACCAAAAAGTGCCAGACAAAAACAGGAAAAAATAAATGAAAGAGGCGTATAATCCTCCCCCGACAAGGTTTGAACTTGCGACCTTCAGATTAACAGTCTCTTGAATGATTGTTAGCATTAACAGAGCAAATGGAGCGGATCCTGTGGTGTCAGACGTACGACGCTCTAGCCAACTGAGCTACAGGGGAACCAGTTGTGGCCACGACCAACTTGCAACACTCCATATAACTACCGCGATCGGGATGGCATAAGGCGGACGTCATCAATTCATTAATATTCACAAGCACAAGTACGAAAACTCCTCGAGGGCGCTCTGAGCGAGCCCTTGGTACGCCCCCGAGCACCGGAAAATCCAAATCAACTTGTCAAAGCAGCAACTCCTTCATGTCTTTCATCCAAACACTCCAGCTCACAACTCGCACCCGTCTCAGTGCCCGTGGTACATCGTCCGTCTAATTCTCCATGGCCTCGGCGCGTGAGACACCAGCAACACTCTGGTGATGCTGACCGCCAATGGTCGCGCCACATTCGGGACAGCGCGCCTGCTCCATCGGCATCCCACATTCGCCAATCGCAAACTGGATGCCAAAGTTAGCTATCAACAACGCGGGTGACGCCCCATTCCGGAAACACATACCGGGTGTCCATTGACGCAATTGTACCAGTGACCAGAGTGCGTCGCCATTCCACCGCGCCCGCTGAGCATGGCCTTTTTGATCGATGCAATCTCTTCCGGGCTGACGGCCTCATACCGGTCCGCCTCCAGTAGCCGCCTGGTTTTCCGAACCGCTTCCTTCAACGTATCGGCGTCCTGGAAAGGCTGCTCGCACAAGCGGCTTGCTGTCTCGAGGTTTTCCCTCGCTTCGCCCAGCAAACCGCTCGCGTTCGCCTTGCCTTCGTCGTCCAAACGCGGGCTGAACCGATACATGTGCGCCATTCGGGCATGATACAGCATAGCCTCGACGGCGAGTTTGGGCAACGCGTCGGCACGGCAGCGGGTAATCAGCGATGCGCAAGAATCCAGAAACAATTTGGCGCTTCGTAGCGGAGAACCACCGGGCCATTTCGGTGCCTGCGAGAGGTTTGCCTTTTTCATTGCCGACAACAGGTCGAACATGTCTTCCAATATGATGAATCCCAGCTTGACATCTGCCATCTCGCCGGCAAGGGCCACACGACAATCTCTCTCGCGGCGCTGAGGTGGGCTCTGCAAGGACAGAGCTGCGAAGCCGCCGTGTAAAGTATCTGATTCAGTTCTTCGCAGCTTGTGAATTGTGGCTTCGTAAAGCTTATGATACGGCTGATATCTATCCGAAGATCCCTTGCAGAAATCTTGTATCTCGCGACGCAGCTTCAGGCTTTTCCCATAACGAATCCGCAGGCGCTGGTCTAGGGACTCTCTCTGACCTGCTGCCAGAGTAATGATTCGCATAATTCCTGAATGCGATTCGATGAGCTCCTCTTGCAGCTTTTCCAGCTTCAGGTTGATAACTTTCAGTTTCTCTTTGCCTGCGACTAGAAACCTTTTGGCTGACTCGTCCGCGACTGCTCTGTTGACGATTCGATTGTAGCGTCGTGTCGCGTACTGCCTCACCGGACGCTTGCAATCCGGACACCGCGGTGTCTTGGCAAATTCGCCAGAAAGCTCAACCAAGCCCGTGAAACGACCTTCGCGATCAGACGCATATGCCGTGCTCATGCCCACGAGTCCGTCCAACGTCTCCGCCGTGAAAAAGTGTCCGCAGCCGAGAACGACGATCGGGTCCACGTCCACGTCAATGTCGGCATATGTCTTCATTTCGAGCAGATCAACCCGCGAGTCCTGCGACTTGCCACAGTCTTTGCACAGGTCCTCAGGGCAGTCTTCGCCGCAGATTCCTGGGCAGCGATGGCCGCAGGGAAGCAACTCAGCGCACCTTTCGTTGCAGGGCAGTCGGGTGCATGTTGCTGAGCACGGCATCGCACAGGAGCCCTGGTGCTCGCAGGACCACTCGCACTTTTCTACACAAGGAGTGCACCCTTCGCTACAAGTCGCTGCGCATGCCGAATGCTGGCATCGTACCTCGCAGGGGGCAACACACAGACCACACTCGGTGCCTACATGACACTTCTTGCGACAGTGGTGATTGCATGTTCCAAACGGTCTCTCGCAAATCGTTTGGCACTTTTGATGAACCATCTTCTCGGTTTCGTCGTCAGCTTTTACTCGGCAGCTGCCACAGGTTCCAGGACAAATGTGGCCACATGGCAACGAAGTAGAGCAAGGTACTGGGCATTGATAGCCTTCTGCCGTCACCGACTCGAAGCATGCCACATTCACTGTATGGTTGCATTTGAGTGAAATCTTCTCGACAATGACGTTGCAGCGAATTGATTCGAGGTTTTGCGCCTCGTGACATGCTACCGTGTCTTTTTCATGACCGCACGGCAGCTTGACATCATTAAGCGGCACGAGACACTCTCCGCAGTCTTCGCCGCATGTTGGCTTCTGACACCCATGTCCGCATGGCTCATGTAGCCGCTGGCAAGGCTGTGGACAAGAAAATATATTGTGCATACTCTCCGAGTGGCAGCGCGCCATGCACATGTGCCCACAGTCGGCGAGGCGCCAAGCGCAAGTCTGGGAGCACCCTCCTTCGGGACTGTGCCGGGAAAAGTCGCCTGGCTCATGTACATTGATTGATGTTGTTTTGTGCCGCGGGCAGCACAATGCAAGGACTTTCCCCACAGAATGAGATGCTCGCATGAGCTCAATCACAGTCTGCCACATCTTGACGTTTGCATAGGTCTCAGTGTTTCCGATGAGGTACATTCCATGTTGCGCTCGGCTGAGAAGAACATTGATTCGGTTCGTCGTTTTCAAAAAGCCGACCTTTCGCGCCTCGTTGCTTCTGACCAGAGTTACAATCACAACTTTTGCTTCTTCACCTTGAAAGTTGTCCACCGTGGCCACGCGCAGCAGATCACTCAACTTCTTCTTCGCCAGAGCGCCTTTGCGTTGTCTTGATGGCAGATTTTCTGGCGTGCCGGATTCCGAATCGAATTCCGCACCATCAAAGCCGTCTTTGTTCAACGCATCCTGATCTCTGTCGCTGAGAACCACCTCAAAGTCATTACGCATCGCAGCTCGAAGCTTTTGAAGCTGCCCCGTATATGGCGTCAGTACGGCAATGTCACTGCTGCTGTATACTCCTTGGCGAACAATATGGCGGACGAGTGCGTGGACCATGCTAACCTCCCAGTCGTTGGAATGCGACCTGTGGTTCATCTCGGCGGAGGCGCCCGCCTCCAAATGGCCGTGGTCAAGCCAAAATAGATTCTTTCGCATGCCCACCACGTCTGGGAGGTTGCACGTACTTGGGTGGTCTTGGATCTTGGGATAAATCGTCTCACGTATAAGCGAGGATATGGAGGGACGCATGCGCCGCTGCACTTCCAACTGGGCAACCGGGATTTTGGGTCGCCCTGGAATCCCGACTGAGAGTCGCTCGAACTGGCTGCGGTCAAGCTGGTACAACATTCCTTGCTTGCTCTCTAACGACAGGCCAAAGTTGTTGATTTGCGGCCGCAACTGCTCATGGTCTCCAATCTGAATAATCTGCTCCACGGTCGGAAGTAGTGCAGAAAGGATGTGAGGCTCCATCACCTCTCCTGCTTCTTCGCAAATAACAACTTTGCATTTCAGTCTCTGGAGAGTTGATACTCGCTTCGCCAGGCCCGTAGTCGTGATACCAATGACATCGGCTTCTTGAAGCACTCTTCGCTCGACTTCGGAATGAACATTTGATACCTGTTGATGTTCTGCAGAGGCACCACCAATCGCATCGACCAAGTCATCCACGGCATTCTTGTATTTATCCATGCTCCAGAAGTCCATTAGATGTCGGCGTTCAGATGCAACAAGAGAATTGACGTTTGTAGAAGCCTTCCGGAGAAGAACATCTGAATCCATCTCCGTCGAGGCACCATGGTTTTGAGTCGAGTCCGCATTCGTCGCCAACGATGTCCATATCTCAAAAGGGTGTCGTCCCACTATTTCGAATCCGTCTTCATCTGTCTCTGCAAATTGGGCAGCTATATGTGGGTGGTACTGTGAAAGGTACTGTTCCATGTTTTTCCACTTCATCTCTCGCAATGCACCATGCACCCTGCCAAGTATCTTGTGGATGCTCTCCGCTGCGGAATCCAGTTTGCTGTAGGACATGGAAAGAGTATAGCTCTCAACTGAGCTTTTGGACTCAGAGTATGAAACTTCCCGAAGATTGTGTCCCGCTAGAATGGTTGAATGACTCTGGCCACCAATGCGGATGATTTTTTTGGTGCCATCTTTCAGTATATGCTCAAGAAACTGGTCCAGAGCATGGTTTGTGTAGCATCTAGCGTTTTCTGCCATCAGCGGTGATTTTATGAAAAAGAGTACGGCGTGACTTACACAACAACAATGGGCCCGAGTTTTGCTCGCTCCTGGCAGTTCAGCAACACCTTCATCAGTTTGATGCCAAGATAGGATTTCCCAGTCCCGGGAGGTCCCTGAATTAGTGCAACATAGTGCCGCGATCAAGGCTCGGCACTGCCCGCGATCGAGATCTGTTTCGGCCTCAACTCTGCCAATGAGTGCTTCAGGGTCCGAGATAGAGCCCGGTGCAATTGAAAGATTGGTCTCGCCGCCATGAACTCCTTTCAGAATAGGCTTTAGAGAAAAGGCGAAGCCGGGTTTGCGTGCATACCGAGGTGGCGGTATATCCGCAGTCATGACTCCAAAGTCTTGTTTCGTTCTTTCAGGGAGGATCCATTCTTGAAATGGCAGGGATCCGAGCCGTTGCATGCTCTGCATATTTTCAAGAATCGGCGTAAAAGTCGCGGGAATCACGCCTGGAAACTCAACAAGGACGCCCAGCGCTTTGGAGCTGCTCAGACGCACCAGTGTCTCAACGTCTGCTTGGGAAGAACTCGTGAGTCTCAATGCGATGGTGGCGCGACGGCCTTCCTTCGTGAGATTTTCGCCCACCTCATCGTTAGTCTTCTTTCTGCTGACTATGAAGAAAAGGTGCTGAACTCGGCCTTGATGAGTCGCGATAAATGATACAAGTACTCCCTCGGAAAGACGCCTTGACTCTTCCCACCATTCCTGCCTCTCATAAACTTTTTTCTTTTGAAGGTTTTTGGGTTGAGAAAAAGATACTTCCGCCTCAAGTCCACGGCGGTTGTCAAAGTCCACGTAGCGTATGACGGCTTTGGAATAGCGATTTGCTCTGAGGCTGCCGAAGCTCAGCTGGGGACTGTGTAGATAGGAGAGATTTGCTTCCGTGAGACGTAGTATGTTTGCCAAAACATCCTTGAGCTCGCCAAAAGTATCCTGGCGGAGGAGACGAAATAGCGTGTCAATGTGTCGCTGAGATTTGTCGGTGAGAAAATGGGGCTGTTCGGGATCGGTTGATGGGAGATACTCGACCGCCTCGCTCATTATCTCAGCCCGCGTTGGAAAGATTTCAATTGCGGCAACATCTGTCTTGTCATTATCGTGACGGCCGCCCGGTGGATGAAGCACACGAGGATAGGCCGACGCCGGCGTGTCTGCAAAGTCGGTGGCGCTACCATCTTCCGCGATCAGCAGCCCTCTTGCTCGGCCTACAACGGCTCGAATCTCTCCAACATGGTGAAAGAGCTGAGCCGAGGTGCTGACCAAGCCTTGTACCTCGAGGCTAGTCGCCAAGTCGTGAATTGATTCGATGAGGGGAGGAACGTCGTCGTGTAGTCTGGCGCGCTGTTCCCTCTTGAGGACCTCTCGCAGTGCGGTGGAGAGGGCAACGGCCGCCGACTCTACCTCTGCACAATCCCCACCGAGGATTCCAGGAACTCTTTCGAGAACTTGGCCGCAGAATCTCTGCAGCGCTGGGACGGCGCGGCTCCCGTTGGTGCCGCTGAAGAAATTGTACAGACCACCGACGTAGGTGTCGATGGAGAGACAGTCGAGAATGGACGCGTGTGTCATCGTCTGGAGAAAATATTGCATCGCAGCGTATACTTGATGAGTGGTTCGTAAAGACATCACATAAGAGATCATCTCTTGAATGTGCCTGCGCCCGTAAAGCTCGTCATCGTCGAGATCCTTTGCCAGGTTGTGTTTCCAGCCCTTGTCTTGGCCGTTGAGAATCTCGAGAGCTCCCCTCCATAGTCGCTCGGCCGTCAGTGCATCGTTTTGTCGAGGTTCTTGTTTGATTATTCTCTTCCATGAGTTGTAGTCTGCCCTGACCTGCTGTTGTTCTGGGGTTGTTTGTGTAGGCCGGCGACTGTGGACTGGTTGCTGTTCACGGCCTCTCGACGAAAGATCATGCGAAAATCGACACTGGGAGCCAAAGCGACAGGTTTGCCCCCTCTGGACAAAATTGCACAATCCCTTTACTTCGTTGAGCCCCGCCTGGGGTCTCATGTTGGTTCCCCCACGCCCTCCTCGCCATCCACCTCGGCCTCTCGCGTTGCCGTTTGTATTTTGGGGCCAAGATCGCATATCGGGGAAGAGTGACCGAATACTGATAGTGTCGGAGGAAAAGTAAGATGGAACAAGACGAAAGCTGATACCGGTGCGTTTTATGAGCAGATGATGGTAACCGCAGAGCTGCGTTTGCAGAGCTGCGTTTGCAGAGCCGTGTCTGCAGCGCAGCACAGGCAATTCACTTGTTGATGAGCGCTCAAAGTTACTGTACACACCCACCTTGTTGGACTGAAATGAGAACCAGCATCAGACTTTTGTCAACGGTCGCATAGAGCGTGCAATGTGTCCGTCGGCTCCGATGTAGTGGTACACTTTTACGTAGGAGGAGGTTCAAAACAAACCACATGCGGGGTTCTAGAACGTGCATACAGCTGCCTAGAATTGGCCAAGGATGCCTCGTGTCGAGATTGCATATACAATGGTAGAAGAAATCGCAAGAGCGGCAATGGTGATGTTGGAAATGAAAAAAAAACCCGGGGTTCTTTTGATACTATCTATCATGTACGGTGCACCATTGATGCCACCTTTTGCAAAGTTGCGTTTTGGCACTTGCGCACTTGAATTCCGTGATTCGCTCCACATCACACCACATCACACCAAAACACGGCATCTTTATCATGTACAATGAGTGGCCTTGATATATACTCCTAAAAATGTCAACCTAGCGCCAATATGCCGACAAGGATCATTCAATGTGCTTCTCCGTGCGATCAAGCCTGCTGTTCACGCTCGCGCTTCACAATATAATACGTAATCAGACTCTTTGGGTCATCCTTGATTCCGCTCAGCGCTTCCCAAAACGTCGCCTCGCCGACGCGCGTGTGAAGTGCCACGCAAAACTTAACCGCGTCCATGCGCACGCCCGAGTTGGTCGACTCCAGACAATGACTGGCCAGGCCCGTCAGTTGGTCCAGCTCACCCGACGTGGGCCGAAACTCAGTGCGCTTGTCGAGCATTTCTTTAAGGACATGGAGGCCCATGCTGAGGCTGCGGCAGCCCTCAGTGGTGGCGTCGGTGATGCCATGTAGTTGACGTGTCAGGACAACGACAATCTCGGAGCCATCGCCGATGCCGACGAGTTCATCTGCAAGAAGCTCCAAGCCGCTAACAACGTGTGCCCGAGAGTCGTATGCACTGCGCGTCTGTAGCAGAGCCTCAAGACCTTGGGAGACGTGGGGCTGAAAATTATCTCTCTCTTTCTTGAGCAAAAGCTTGATGGTAGCAAGGATCTGCGCCTTGATATCCTGACCCTTGTCGGACGGTAGGTTGGAAAGAGGGTTCTCGAGATATCTGAACAGACCAACTAAAAGGGCTTCAAACTTGTCGTCGGTAAACATGGTCCTGCTGTCCCTAATGAGCGACTGCAGTTTGCGGAACCCGTGGACCTCCAGGGACATGGCCTTTATCTTGGCGATGCCACTATCCAGAAGTCGAGAGTTCTGGCGCATCTTCTCAGGCGATTCAGGCTCCATTGGAGCCGCCGTCAGTTCCGCTGCCTTTTGAAGCTTGGCTGCATCTTCGTTGACAGCCTTCTCCTCGAGCACAGGAGCTGACACTTCGAGCTTCGGCGTAGTTTGCATTTCGGCATCAGGGTCCTCATACACTTTCAGTGACTCAGTATGCGGTTGAGGCTCAGCATGGCGAGGAATATGGGCTACCACTCGTGTTGGCGTAACAGGGACATTCGCATCGAGCTCATCATTATCGACAACAATGGTCGAAGCAGACTCCAGGCTTGGCATGCTAGGCACAACCAGGCTGATATCCTCGTGCACCTTTGTGGGCGACGGACGAAATGGGATTGTTTTACCAGGGCTGTGGCGGCTCGGACTTGATCCGAGTGTGTCCTCCTGTGGCATTCTAAGCATTGCGGGGCTGGTTCGAGGAGAGACTACTCTCGGTTTGGCTCCGAGCCTGGAACTAGGCGAAGGAATGCTAGACTCACTACCGTGGGAAACATGGCCAGGATGAGTTCGGGAAACCGCCTTCTTAGGCGTGGAGTCCTTGACAACTCGCGGCGTCTGGCTCCTGGATTTGAGAGAGTCAGGACTATTGATCTCCAAACCAGGCTGATCACGAACGGAGTATGGTCCAGCAGTGGCGGGTCTGGCGACCTCGGGGCGTCTCCTGGACGGCCGCATAGGCGCAACCGACATACCACCAGCATTCACAGAAATAGTAGATTCTGCTTTCATACGGCTTGCGGATTTCGGTGCACCGGTGTGAGCAGGCTGTGTGGGGTGTGTCGAACTGTTTGATGTGCGTGCTGGCGATAGCTGCGCCATTGCTGAGCCGGGACGCGGCGGCAACTTCTGAGCAGCCATGGCCCGCTTCTGGGCCAGCATTGCCTCGCGTATATTGGGTCTGCTTGCCGTCTTTCCAGTTCGAGAAAGGCTGCTGCCAGGTCTAACGGCCTCAGACTTCTTAGGAGAGTTGGGATTGCTGGGATCCTTGTTGAGAAGCTTTTGAGCGGTAGCATCCAGGTCCTCCATAATGGCGTCTGCTCTGGCTGGCCACACAGACCAAAACATCCAATATGTAGATCTCATCTTTTCTCGGACGCCAGGATTGGCATCAGCCAGGCCTTTTTTCAGACACTTTTCGATGAGGTCAACTCCGCCCGTATGTTCGATATGATGCTTGTTGCCCGACGTCTTCTTGATGAGCGTTTTGAGCCAGCCACTGGTATAGAGACGTGGTTGGATATTCTTGTCCTGGCAAGCGCTCCAGATGTGTTGCATTATGCGAGGTGTGTAGGAAATGCGGCTAATGATGGTGTCGATTGTCGAACCTGTCATTTGCGAGGTAATTTTCTTCGTTGCCGCAGTCATCTTGAGTAAAGCCTGCATCAGCAACTCAACCATGGGCTCCATGGCAGGGCCAAGAGTAAGAGCGATATCCTCAATCAGAGCACAGGCTTCCTTGGACAGACTCGTTCGCAACGACGTCAGAGACTTGATGATGCCATCGAGCATGCCACGGAGGCCGTTGACGAACATGTCTTGAAAATCGGAAGCAGCATTTCCGGCATTCAGTCGACGGAGGGTGGTCATGCCCTGCTCTCGCTTTTGCCAATTCTGCTCTGTTTCGCGGCCTTCGTACTGCCAGGCCATGCCCTTGAAAATTTCATCTAGTTCGCGGTTGGTATTAACGTATTGGGGCTCGACTGGGTCCGCCTGAGACTCTGGTACAGCTGGGGTCATGGGGCGCTCGCTCGACATGGACGATACGCTGGCGGTAGGAAGCGGTCGACTGGCTGGCGCGGGTGCAGATGGTGTTTCGGAGCGCATGCCGTTCGGGGCTAGTTCTTTGATGATGGCCTGTTCGATCGCGGGTCTGACTTTGTAGTTTTTGAGCTGTCGCTTGAGGTCGGACTTGGCAGTGTTGGGCGCATTTCTACAAAAGTTAGAATCAATTGTGTTTGGTGTGAGCACAGCACGTACCGGAAGAGCTCAATGACTGTGTGCTTGGCGGCATCTCGGACCATGCCGTCGGCGTCCTCGAGCAGCTCCATAAGCAGTGGGACGTAGCCTCTAAATTGCAAGCCGTGATCTTGGTGCATCTGCTCTGCAGTCAGTGAGGGTGGCCTCGCTCAGAAACGCGTGTCGTACC
The DNA here is from genome assembly GCF_000225605.1 of Cordyceps militaris CM01. Taxonomy (NCBI): domain Eukaryota; kingdom Fungi; phylum Ascomycota; class Sordariomycetes; order Hypocreales; family Cordycipitaceae; genus Cordyceps; species Cordyceps militaris. The sequence goes on from NW_006271970.1 coordinate 1,642,864, forward strand.
TGGAGAAGCCAATGCAGGCCAGCTTCTTTGGCGCGGGGGTTCTTGCCCGACATGGCCGTGGTGCGAACCACGCGCTCAACCTCGCCAGGGTTCACTGCGTAGATGGTGGTGAGCGCCTGCGAAGCCAGTGTGCGGTACTTGTCCTTCTGGTCGCCCAGTTTTTCGATGACGACGGGGAGGGTGCGAACGGCCTCCTTTCCAATGTGCTTGGGCTCCTGGCGCGAGAGTCGCGTCAAAAGGTGGCCCAGGGCAGTGAAGCCGGCGTTGACAAGGACGGCATGCTGGGCGGTGGTTGCATTGCGCAGGGCCTCGAAAAGCTGTGCGATACAGGCCTCGGGGACGTTGTGCTGCTTGATGGCCGACTTGACGTTGGTCACGGCATTGACCTTGTGGTCGAGGGGAGCATTGCTGCGCAGCAGGTCAACCAAGTCGGCGACCTGCTGGTCTGTGAGGCGTTCAGCCATTGTGAGAGGACGGAAGCTTGGTGCCTTGGCTATGAGATGTGGGTGCCTTCTTCGGTTGACGTTGTGGTCTTGTGCTAGCTCTGCGCGGCGCAACGACTGCGCCAAATCAGTTAGCAACGTGGCGCGAACAATGCAACGGCAGCTAGGCGATGATGAAAGGTCCGAGGTCTGGCAAAAAGAAACCAGCGGCCGGTAGAGAAGCGGGACAGCTACGCAGGCATCAGGGGGAGATTAGGTGCTCACCAAAAAAAAAGAAGGAGGGGTCGGTTCCGGGGATCAAGGGTAGCTCGGAGGAATTGAGTACTTGCACGCGAGGCGACTGCGCGGGCAGCAGGTTCGCTACGCGTCTGGAGCGAAATGTCAGGGATTGAAGCAAGGAAAATGAGATTTTGAACGGAATGACACTGTCATCTGGAAGCGAGCAAAATAGTGAGAGACGGAGTGAATGGCGAAGCCAGGCGGATGTTGTTAGCAAAGGGAGGGCGCGGCAGGGTGGCATACTGGCCGAATATTTACTACCTCGCTGGTGGTTTAGGACAGCCTGTACGGAGGTACCTGGCGCGACTTGCTTGTCCAGCCAAAGAGGGGCAGAAAACACCGCGGGGGGTGTGGAGTGCAGGTACCTAGAAAGTACTACTGGGCGGCCGCCTGGGCGACATCAGTTTTCGTGTTTACCCCGCGTCGCCATGCCAATGCCCGCCTTTGTGTACTTGCCACCATCTGGCGATTTTTAGCGAAGCAATCGACTTCTGCTGTGCTGTGGTAATTCACATCAGCATGTTGATTCAATAACTTGTAAACATAATCAAATATCCTAATTCAATTACACTACTCAAGCGCATGGCCAAAGTCAAATGTGAGCTAGATTAAGCGATTATTGATTAAATACAATACTAAGGTAAGGTAACGACTTCTAAAGGGTCCTTTAACTTGAGCTATCAGTTTATGGGCAGCTTAACATAGCATCTGAAGGCTACGCTTCGAGTTTGACAGCCAAGTCATGCCTCTATTTAAGCACAATCGGTTTAATTGGAAAGCCCGCACTGATCCTGGCAGTCTCCGCATGCGACGCAGCTACCGCTAAAGCCGCAGTCAAAGCAAAGGCCGCCAGAGACCTTGTCGCACGCTGTATATGTCCACGCCGCATTGGTTGTAGATTTGCGGTGCACGCAATAGCCGTTTTCCTCGCGGGGCGCGGCGTCGACCTTGAAGGTCTTGGAGACCATCCAGGGCGACCTCTTGCCGTCCTCGCAGACAAAGGCGGCCTTGTACTCGCCGACGCCGAGCTCCGAGTGCTTGAACTTGATGGTGCGCAGGTCGAAGCCCTGGGTGGGCTCGACGTACTGCCACGTCTTGAAGTCGGCCCAGTACGGGTTGCAGGCGTCGACGGGCCAGACGCCGACCCAGGCCCGGGTGTCGCCGCATCCGGGGCTCGGCGCGAAGTAGTTGATGACGGTCTCGGTGGCGCTCAGCCACTGGCTCAGGATCTCGTTTTGGCTTCCGTCTCCCGCACGGTGCAGGAGAGTCGGCTTGCCGAGAGCCGGCTGCAGGGCGCCCAGAAGAAGGACCGCGGCGTTGGAGAAGTGCATGGTGATGTGAGGAGGAGTTGTGGGCTGCGGCGATGAAGAGTGGTTATGTGCTAGGTTGGTGGCGAGGAGCTGGTATGAAATGATCCGGGATTGCGATTGATGATGATGAGAATTACGAAGGGGATACGAATATCTTTTATATTCTCGGAATGCGGAAATTTTAGTTTCGCCTTGCAAGCTGACGATATATCAGTAAGCCGTTCCCATAGCTTGGTGGACCTATATTCAGCGCACACTAATATCATCGCCTCATTTTGAATTTCCGCAAACTGAAAGAAAGGATGGAGTCTAATTTACTTCCTCGATGGCCAGTAGCTGAAGTGTTGGCCTATTGATTCCTGGTACCACAAGTAGCATAAGCACCAACCTCATCCTATCTTACAGTGACGTAGTTTAACTTGCGCAGATTAATACGTTATTAGTATAATTTGCGGTCAATGTACTAAACTGAAGATTGTGCGTGAAACGCCAATCCAAACAAGTACACTCGATCCTGTGCGTGTTCCTATGCACAGATCCTGACTTGATAAACACAACCTGTCGTCTGAGTCCAGCAAACTCCTAGTTCAGCCACTCAAATACGCAGGGGCGAGAGGAGAATTTTCTTCGGAAACAAATGGCACTGTCCGGACTTGCCGTTTATAATACTGTGAATGCTAACTATGCCAGGGTGGTCTATTTTGACGTCTTGGCGTGTCCATAGCCATGAATCGCGAGCCGCCTTATCCAGAGATAGGCATGAGAAAGTGGTCGCGTGCCGTGTGGGACAAATTGAGCCCCCACGCTAGAACTGCCGGTAAGGCTTTCTTCTCCCGCCTAGTTAGGTAGTTGTTGTCCCGAGTGAGCGGTGCTCTTGCAAGGTGTTGCATGAAGAATCCATCTGCTAGGTATAAGTGTCTAATGAGCGTCCACTTCCACGCGCCTTACTAGTCTTGCATTCGGTTCATCCCATATCGTAGCTACTACTTATTACTAAAAGGAGCTACTAAATAGTGGACACAGAATCGCATAGAATGATGTATTTACTCGTCATCAAACAAAAAACCAAGTCACAATCGGACCGCGTCGGCTCTCCCACCTAGCGTCTCACCCCACCTTTTCGCATCGTACCACATCTTGGCGGCGGACTCTCATCCTCCTCACCCTCACCGGTTACCAGTTGCCAAAACCTCATCTAGAATGGGGTTCGCATCTTCCCAGATTGCCCCCCCGTCGTCCACCATGAGCGCGCCACCGCCCACATCCTCGGCCATCCCCCCTCACCTGCGGCCGCCCGCGCCGGCTGCCTCCCCCGCGCATCACGGCGGCCACCACTTCGCGCTTCCCAAGCTGCGGCTCGAAGTGCGCGACCTCGAGTCCACGGGCGCGCTGCGCGCCCTCGCCGCCCTCAACTTTGGCGAATGCGTGCGCGCCTGCGCCCAGGACGTGCTCCGCCAGCTCTACCAGCACCCCGGCAACGCGCCCTGCCCGCTGCCCACGACGCGCTCCGTCACCCTGATCCTGCGCGACATGGACGGTGTCGCCTACACCGCCGGCACCGAGCTCGACCCCGACCACAAGGAGATTCACCTCTCCACACGGCACATTGACAACCAGAGCCCGGAGCGCATCCGCGACGAGCTCTACGGCGTCGTCACCCACGAGCTCGTCCACTGCTTCCAGTACGACGGCCGGCATACTTGCAAGGGCGGCCTGATTGAGGGCATTGCCGACTGGGTGCGCCTGCGCTGCGGACACGTGCCGCCGCACTGGAAGCCCCGCGCCGAGGGCTGTGGCTGGGACGCCGGGTACGAGACGACGGGCTACTTCCTGGACTGGCTCGAGACGCAGTGCGGCGAGGGAACAGTGCGGCGCATCAACGCAAAGTTGCAGGCGGATAAGTATGAGGAGGAAAAGTTTTGGCCCGAACTGTTTGGCTCGACGATTGATGAGTTGTGGGAGACGTATGCCGCCTCGATTAACTAGGTGAGAATTCGTAAAATGGCATAGCATCTAATAGCATCCAATAAGGGACTGGCGTTTCAGCGGCATCTAGAATGATAAGGATTCATGGGATTGAAACCATCCAGTACTACTTTCTCTACGTCTTTGGTATTCACCATCACCATCCATCTTTTCCCAATTCTCCAAGAACCCTTCATAGAACAAGGCGCCTAGACGCGGATCCAGCGCGCTCGTCGAAGCGCGCACCGAGTGCATGCTCAGTTGCGTTGCACGATGCCCGCGTCCGTCGCCCGGCAGCCCTTCACGCGCTGGACAAGACCGGTCCAATGCTGCCCCCCCCCCCCGCGTCGTTGCGCGCCTGGTAATACAGCTAGACCTTGGCGCCAATCAGCTCCGCCACGCGCATGAGCACCGTGGCCGACACGGCATCGGTGCTGCAGCCGCTGTTGGAATCGTGATAGATGGCGATGCAGGTGTTGAGCGTCGGCATGTGGCCCTCCATGTAGTAGTCGAGAAAGTTGGGATGGCCCACGTGCGAGACGTCGCTGCCGCGGTGCGGACCAGGAACGACAGCGCGTACTCTGCCCGAAGAATCTAACTAGCCCTTATCACGACCCACACTTTATGGCCTTAGGCAACCCGCGCACTTTGGACGTGCACGTGATTCCAGTACAAACCTGTGCTATCTACCCTCAACATTCAACATATTTTTTGACCGTAACTAATTGCTCATACCCTTGATCTTGAGTGCAATCACGCGTCATATGCTCCATTGGTATCATCAATCCCTTTAATTTCATCGGCCGTATAAACTCAAGGAACACAATTGACACCACTCATAAATATTTCAACATGGCCGAGAAAAAGGCGGATGCCCCAGCAGCCGGCATGCTCTGGGGTGGCAGGTTCACAGGTCTATAACTATCCCGGGAAACAAGCTTCGGATGCCAGTATACTAACCTTACGGTTCGCAGGTGCGATTGATCCTCTGATGCATAAGTATAATGCTTCCATCCAGTATGACAAGGCTCTTTTTAAAGAAGATATTCTTGGATCAATTGCTTTTGCCCGGGCCAACTCAAAGGCTGGCATTATCACCGAAGACGAGTTTCAGGCGATTGAGCATGGCTTGCTCCAAGTGATGGAAGAATGGAAGCAGGGAACTTTCACCATCATGCCGAATGACGAGGATGTGAGAGGCCCCTCAATTCACTCGACTTCTCGAGGCTAACAGAATGGACCAGATTCATACGGCAAACGAACGTCGCTTAGGAGAGATCATTGGCAAGGACATTGCCGGTAAGCTGCACACGGGTCGCAGCCGCAACGAGCAAGTTGTCTGTGACATGCGCATGTGGTTACGCGATCGGATTCGCGAAGTCGACGGCCAACTGGTCGCATTCCTCAAGGTCATTATCGCACGTGCCGAGTCTGAAATGTAGGTCTAGCCCGCCTCTGCCCAAAAGCGGCCCCCCCTGCTGACTGACAACCTCAGCGACTACATCATGCCTGGATACACCCACCTCCAGCGTGCCCAGCCTGTCCTATGGGGTCAATGGCTGATGTCACATGCCGCTGCGTTCAAGCAGGATCTCGAGCGGTTGCGCCAAGTTTTTGAAAGAGTCAATTTAAGTCCACTTGGTTGTGGCGCTTTGGCCGGTAATCCATTTGGAATTGATCGATATATGATGGCTGAAGAGCTTGGGTTCAGCGGAATAACCTTGAACTCTATGAACACTTCGGCTGACCGCGATTTCATCATTGAGTTTCTTACTTGGAACTCAATCTTCACCAACCACATCAGCAGGTGGGCTGAGGATCTTATTATTTATGGAACGAGTGAATTTGCCTTCGTGCAGCTGGCCGATTCATATACAACGGGGTCCTCGTTGATGCCTAACGTAAGTCTCCTCAGCTCCACGTAACCTATTGTCATAGGTGAAGTGTCAACGGTGCTAACAAGACCTTCGATCTAAAGAAGAAAAATAGCGACTCGCTTGAACTTTTGCGTGGCAAGTCAGGTCGTGCTTTCGGTCAAATGGCTGGCTTAATGATGGTGAGTTGTCATATTGATGTCCTGGCCAGCTGCCTGGCTTAGGGGTGCTTAAGAACGTATTAAGAATGAACGCTAACTATTCACCTTAAGACTATGAAAGGCCTTCCATATTGTTATGCGAAGGATTCTCAGGAGAGCTGGGAACCTATGCTGGATTCTGTTGAGTTTGTGTTGGATAGTATAGGGATAGCTAATGGGGTCATTAGTACCTTGACGGTGCGTCCAGAGCGGATGAGGGCTGCTCTGGACATGACGATGCTTGCCACTGATGTTGCAGAGTGGCTGGTGAGGAAGGGTGTTCCGTTCAGGGAGGCTCACCACATCTCTGGACGCGTCGTTGCCCTGTCCGAGAACACGGAGGTTTCGATGGACCAGCTAACCCTGAAGCAACTACAAGCCATTGACTCTCGGTTTACAGCAGACATTGCGGCGGCATTTGAATATGAATCGAGTGTCGAGGCGAAATCGGCGCCAGGCGGTACCAGCCGATCAGCCGTGCTGGGGCAGATCCAGGAACTCCGTGCTATTTTAGATTAGTCTTCCATACGCACGCACTTCCATAGAAAGCATCGAATCTAAAACGTGCGTCCAGGTAGAAAGGGCGCCGAGTTGAGCTTATTCCAGTCTAGAGGCACCCTCATTTTGCTCAGGTGAGGCGAGATAATTCTTTGACTGCTTCGTTGAAGCCTTGTGAACCCACAAGGCAGAGACAGTGGGGGTGGCGGCGGGCTGCCTCTGCTAAAAGTATAATAGGGTATAATAGGCCTACCGAGGCAGTTAGTGGGCAGACGGCACAGCCTAGCCAAAAAAAAGGTGGCGAATGATGAGGCGCCTGCGACAAGGCATACGCAATCATCCTTCTTGGCCACTTGGCCGTCTTGAACCATCATTTCCAAGTGCAGCCGAACGAGGCTGTTCTTTCGCATCTCCTTCATATCCTTCATCTCCTTCGTCTGCCCTTGAACGCAGAATCCCCGATATTCTCTTCCTTTGTCTTCCTAGCACCTCCATTCCTACCTAGGCATCACGCCACGAGAAGACGCTACACCCAGCACCCTGCTGGACCCCCCGCCTGCACGTCCCCGCAAGCACATCTCCAGAGGCACCACAGTCGGCCGCCCATCGACGACGATGCCTGCCAACCACATTATCCTCGCCTCGGGCGCCGTCGTTGCCGTCTCGGCCGTCGTCGCCGCCGCCATCGCCATCTACGAGTCCCCCGAGGTGCGTCGCTACACCGACGACGTCCGCCGCCGCATCGCCATTGCCCTGCAGTCCCTCGGCGACGGCATCAACCCGCCCCTCCGCGAGCCCCGGTATAACAGGCCCGAAGACGCCGAGGGCTTCCTCGAGTCGCGCCGCGGCGCCGGCGCCGAGCCGGGCGTCGACGCTGACGATGCCACCCGTCGCAGCCAGCGCGAGGAGCTCATGTACTGGAACGCCGTCCGCCTGCGCAAGCAGCTCGAGGACGGGCTCGCCAGGCACGCCGCGCAACAAGGCGATGCTGCACCGACCCCGGCCGCCATCGAGGACCGCCCGCGACCGGATCGGGGCACCTCGTTTGATGACTTTCTGAAGCCGGCACACAGCGAGGAGACGGGCGCGTTTGTCGTCAGTGGTGTGCAGGCAAACGAGGGTACGGGCCAGCTCCGCCACCGCGCCCGTGGCTTCTCCGCCGCTGCCGTGTACTCGAACCCGTTTGGGGACGAGCACCATATCGATCCGCAGGAACTCGGCGACATGGGCCTCGGAACCGGCCGCCTGATGCAGGAAAGCCACAGCGACATTTATAGCGCCACCACGCGCGAAGAGGACCGCCAGACAGAGACAACCGCCACCGTCGAGGCCTCGTCGCCCTCGCTCATCGACTTTGGCACCGAGACGGTGCCGCATCCCGCGGCTGCGCAGAGGGACCTCCAGCAGCAGGTTTCTGCCGGCCACGTCCCGGAGGAGGCCTATTCGTCGATACAGGCGTGGGCGCGCGACTCGGGCTTCTACTCCCCGCTGCCCGTCACGCCGCTCGGACCCGTCTCCGAGGCCGAAGTGCTGAGCGACGGCGAGCTTACCCCGACTGACTCCGTGTCCATTATCGGCTCGGGCGAGGACGTTGCTCACGTGGGCGCGAGTGGCATGCCGTTTGATGTCCTGAGCGAGACGGACGGCATGCTGACGCCTGCGCATAGTTGGTCCGAGGTGGGTAGCCAGGTGAGCGAGAACGAGTACGCACAAGCCCACCACGCATAATGTCCAGGTCCTCCAAATGTACGTTTTTCAGGTCCAGTGTGTTTGTCTAGTTGTCTGTTTTAAAGCCCCCCCCCGGTGGCCGGCGTTGGTGGAAATCATTGCAGCGATATGCTGCCTACTGTCGAAGTCGACCTTTCAATACAACATCATTTCTTTACCGCCAGATGAGTCAATATACATTGCTCGTGTGATTCTCGATTGAATGCGAATCATATCTCTACCCCCAACAAAACAACATACATTGCTCGTGTGATTCTCTACCGAATATACAGAAAGTCTCTACATTTTCTTGCTCTTGAGGTATTCATAATCCGGCAAATAACTCTCCGTCAAGCGCACCATGTAGTCGCCCACCTCGGCCCCATACAGCTCGCGCCAGCTCGCATACTTGGCTTCCAGCTGCAGCCAGCGCGCGCTCTTGGACCTGTCCACGCCCGTCGACTCCCATATGCCCTGCACGTAGCTCTTGTGGATGGGCGCGAGGCCGTCGGTCGACTGGGCGTCCCAGCTCTCGAGCACCTGCGCGGGGTCCATGCCGACGACGCGCGCGAGCCGGTGCACCGCGTCCCCCTCGAGCACATCGTCGGCGTCGAGTACGAGGGGCACCCCCCGCTCCCCCGGCCGCCCATCGCCGCCTGCCGCCGCCGCGGCGTACCAGTCATACAGCTGCCGCGCGAGGCCGAGCCCGTGCGCACGCGCGCGCGTCGTCTGCGCCGTGTTGGGCGGCGTGCCCGCGCGCGTCTCGGTGCGCCACCACGAGTCGACCATGAGCGCCGGGTGGCGGACCAAAAACACGGGCACAAACGAGAGCAGGTACTTGTCGGTCAGCATCGTCGGGTTGGTCTGCGGCGGGGCCGCCGCCTCGGAGAGGGTGAGCTCGGCGGCGTACGCGCCGCTCTTGGTGGCCTCGTACAGGCTCGACGGCGCCCAGACCTGCGCGCAGTGGCTCTTGAGGAACAAGGCGTTGCCCTGGATATATCTTGTTAGAATTGGGGGGGCAGGGAGGGAAAGGGGGAAGGGTACGTTTTGGTGGGCAGTCGCCCGCGCGGCCTCCATCGCGGCAAAGCTCGCGCGCAGCTGCCGCACGTACTCGGCGCGCGCGGCGGGCGCCGCCGAGGCGGACACGGACGGGCTAAAGTGCTCGAGCGCGTAGAGGTAGGCCGCGTGCAGGTGGTAGCCCGACGCCTCCCAGCCGCGCTGCTGCGAGAGCAGCTTGACGAGCAGGTTGGACAGCGTTCGGGGACAGCTGAGGAAGAAGACGTCGGCGGGACGGGGCTTGGTCATGATGTGTATGCATGCGTGTGTGTGAAGAAGTTGGGTATGAGTTTTTGTATGCTGCTCAAGGTTGGCCCATGGAGTAGAGAGAATCTTTTTATTTTCGTCGATGCGAGTTTACGTGGCACATGTCCAACACACGGCGGGAAACGCCCGCTTTCCTATATTCCTGAACCGCACCCGTTCTCGGGATCCTCCACCCGCGTTGGGGTTTCCCAAGTTTCATGGTTCGTGTCGCTGGGCCGATCCTCTGCCGGCTGGGGACTCGGGCATATCGAGTTGTCCGGAGTGCGAATACGTTGGGGACATATGGCACTGACCTTCGGCCTGTCGGCCGACGCGCGATGTGCCGTGGTCGTATTAATATATGCTATCCCTGTCAGAATTTTGGGGCCATCTATTATTATCGTCTTCATATAGAGACTGCAGGATGGGTATATACAGCGTAGTGTACTCTATTTTAGTAATTCAGGGCTCATAGTTAACATCAGTGTCGGAATATGCAGGTGAAGGTCGCCGTGTGCGTCCTGCAATGCTGGGCTGTCTGAATGAATACGGTTGCTTCCTGTTTGTTGTCTCCGTGACTGTTGCAAAGATTGCTCGCGGTGGCTGCCAACTCTGCCTCACTGCTCTAGCGACGAATGTCTCCTGCTGCTGTTGAGCCACTTCGTTGCATTTCTTCACCCAGTTGCTTCTTGCATGAGGGGTCCACCGGCACAGTCCGAATCTTTTTCAAAAAAATTGATTTCAAAATTAAACATTCAGAAGGACAACCCGCTTACGGTCGGCCGAGCTGAAACCCTGTGGGAGAACTCCATACAACGATCGAAAGCTTACTCAACGGACCCCAGGGCCTCCCCGATGAACACCACAACACAGCCCTATTGAACCTTGAAGTTGGCAGTTGTAATATGCCCCCAGAAACGACGAGTTATAAACTTACACACTAAAGAGGCGGACCACAAATGCAATTGTTCGTCACCTGGAGTTTGTCAGGCCATGAGAATGCCGGTGGAAAGCAGAACCGATGTCTTCCCCGGTTGGGAACTTACACCTTCACATTTGCCCCAGTTCAATCCTTTACTGATGCAAGAAATCCCGCAGAGAATGCTCTAGAGGTGCGAAACGTATCAGCGCCGTCCCAAGAATGAAGCTCCGTAATGGAAGCAGGTGGTAGAAGTACGCCAGGGAGAAGAAGGCAGAGATCGTCTCGCTTTGTGATTTGTACACTTGTCGGACTGGCCAATGCGGCCCTGACAAATGCGGTGTGTAGGAGGGCGTCTTCATTTTATCGACAAGGTGCTCGAGGCAAAGCTCAATGTGAGGGAGAAAGAGGTATGAACGGTGAGCCCAGATAATGAAGACTGTGTGATGTTCTCAGAATTCAGTAAGATCGTTGTGGTAGTCTGTTCGAGGATATTTGGAAGGAGTGTCCCAGGGTGAACAGAGGTATATATAAGTATTGGTTATAATCACAGCAGCAACATACATTATCTGTAGAATAGGCACCATGGACACCATCCTTCTCAAGGTGTCTCGGCTCCGGCATCGCGCCGTCATATTCGAGTCTTGCCGGGCGCCGCATCGGCAGTGATAAGCCCCGCACTCCTGTATGGCATCGCGCCTCAGTCTCCGTCCTGTCTCGTTGTATCTGTCCATTTTGATGAAGATCATGTTCGATCGTGCTTGCGCCTTCGTGAAGGTACCAACAGTGTCATATATCTGTTCACTCCTCTCGCCTCGTCGTGTGTCATGCGACACTGCCTGCTACTCAGCTTGTCAGCCACGGCGGTTTATGCCCCGGAGCAGGCGTTATCACGCTATGCAGTGACTCTTCATATGTCGGCTTGATGGAAGAGGAAAGAGGTTGACTAGTCACGAGGGAGACCCATATGGGGCGCGTCTACCGCGTTATGCGAACTAATTTACGAATGTACCCCTTGTCGCAGCTGTCAAAAACACTCGATTATTAGTATCTACATCAATTGCGATGTTGTGTGATACCGCCTGTTCAGCAACCGTCCCGATGCGTACTGTCAATCCATGACTTGCTCAAGCCTGCGCCTTGAGCTTCTCCAGACGCGCCCTCGTCCCCGCAACGACCCTTTCCTCGTCCCAGATGCCCGTGACACTAGGGTGCTCAATGACCTTGGACGCCCACTTGTAGAAGTTGGGCGTCTTGGTCGGAAGGTCCTTGATGAGGCTGTCCGTGACGACGCCGTGCTTGGGCAGGGCAAAGAGTCTCAGCAAGAAGGATCCGGTGAGGACCTAGCATCAAGTCAGAATGAAAACCGTACGCTTTGATTTCTCAGATGGAAAATGTACACACCTCGGCTAGGGTGAGGGTCTTGCTCCCGCCAAAGTACGGAGCCGCGTCGGCCAGCAGCGGCTCAACCTCTTTGGCGAGCTGCTTGACAAACTCGGCGGCGGCCTCTTCGGCCTCGGCGTCCGTCTTGGCGAACGCGACCTTTGTGCTCAAGCTGTTGACCTTTGTAAAGTAGGCGTCGACGAAAAAGTTGATGCGTGCGCGCTGCCATCCGTGTGAGCCGGCCTGGGGAGGACGACAAGTGACAAGGAAGGGAGGGGTCTTACCTGGAGCGCCGCCTCTGGCGTGCCTGCCGTCGGGACGAGGTGCGAAGGGTGCGCGTCGGCGAGGAACTGGGCGACGACGGCAGACTCGGTGACAATGTGGCCGTTGTAGGACAGGCTGGGGACGAGGCCGCGCGGGTTAATGGCCAGGTACTCGGCGGTGCGCGGGACGGAGAGGTCAATGATTTCCTCTTCAAAGGGGATGCCCAGCTCGGCGAGAGCGATGTGAGCACGGTGAGCCCCTCAAGGTGGTATTTTATTAGTTGCTGGTGGTGAGTGATGGGTGGCCGGGGTTGACTTACAAGGGCAGGCGTGGTTGGTGTAGAGCTTGATGGTAGCAGCCATTGGGTTGTCGTGTTCCAAGTTTTTCGAAAACTGCCAGAGAGTTGGTAAAGAATGGAAACGAGTATCCTAGTTCTGTATTCTGGCACAGGATTAATAGATGAATCCGGCGATTTGAATTCCGCCATGACCCCGGGCCGTGATGCGGGGTTTGGTTTGTAATACAACAAATGATGCCATCGACGATGAGGATGGAGTGCGTACTAGGAGATAGGGCGGCAAGTGGCCTTGAAACGCAGCCAATAAAGACAACTCCGCACAGAGTACGGGATCGACAGCCACTTTGCGGGAAACAAACATGTTTGTCATCGGGCTCTGACAATCGGCTTCAACATGATGGCGTCCTACGGACTAGTCCGCTGCAGAAACTCCGCCATTAAATCCGACTGCCGTGCTGCCGAAAATCGTTGGTGAATGAACACTTTTATTTTGCACTGTTATGGTGAGGCTGATTTGCCATGCGACTTTTGAAGAGATGCGCTCTATAATGCGCACTTGTCATACAGCCTTAGCCGTAGCAGCCTCCGCCCGCCCGACACCGGCACTCTCGACACTCGCCGCCGCCGAGCCGCGCAGAACCGGCTCGCCCTCGTCCCCCTCACACGCGCGGCCAATCCTGCCGGCCGCGCGATCGCGCCTCTCCAGGTACGCAATGAGCAGGACCAGGGGGATGAGCAGCGCGCCCGTGATCGCGCTTGCAACATAGCCCTTTTGGTAGTTTGGCGCGTCGGTGACGGGGAAGAAGAGCAGCGGCCACCACGTGACAAAGGCAAAGTCAAACGAGTTCATCCAGCCCGTCGTGATGGCGCGTAGCTGGAAGTCGTGCGCCGTGACGTCCGTCATCCACGAGTACCAGAGCGCCTGGGGCGCGTAGTTGGTGCCGAGCAGGTAAAAGGCGAAGAACATGGCGCCGTCGTTGGCGGGGTTGGCAATGAGGATGGCGCTGCCGACGATGAAAGTAACGCCGATGACGAGGGACGGCTGCCAGCGGGACTGGATCCGGTCGGACCAGGCTGCGTAGAGGACAGTGCTGACAATGGCGCAGGCGTAGATGCCAGTAGGATAGTTGTTCTGCTGAATAACCGTGTATCCGCGCGACTTCATCCAGAGCTGGGGGACGTTGTTGCGCACGGCCTGGATGGCGAGCGAGTATACTACAGGCAAGTCAGTACCGCGTTGCTTCGTTGCAGCCCCGGGGCTCGTACACATGAAAATAAAGGGCAGCAGATAAAACTGCCACGAGAGCAAGACTCGTCGAAAGACACCGAGGTCCCAGTCCTGCTTCTTCATCTGGCCAAGCCGGTCAATGGCCAGCTGCTTCTCCGTCTCGGTCAGAAACCAAGCAGCCTTGTGAGACGGCAGATCGGGAATAATGACCCAGCCTATTGATCAGTTAGATGGGCATGCTTGATGTTCTGCCCGAGTGAGGCGAGTCTCACCAAAGAGAACGACGGGGAGGGTCATGATGGAGACGATGATGAAGAGCCATCTCCAGGCGGGCAGGCTGCCGCGACCGTCAAGCGACGCCAGCAGACCGGCCTGGATCCAGGCGCCCGTCATGCTGCCGAGGTGGCCAAAGACGCAAAAGATGGCAGTGCGCGTGCCGAGCTCGGATCGTTTGTACCAGCTTCCGTAGATGAAATGAGCGCCGACACTAGGACGGCACCGTTAGACAGGAACCGCGCTCATCGCAAAGACCGGACGGCGGCTTACTAGCAGACGGCGGCAAAGGCGCCTTCAAAACCAAACAGGATAAAGAGCTGGTAGACGTGCGAGGTGCGGTACGTGACCAGCGTCAGCACGTTCCACACGACATTGCAGGCGACGAAGACGCATTTCGGGCGCAGCAGCGTCAGCGCGCTCGTGGCGGGGATCTGGAAGACGGCATAGGCGACCAGGTACACCGTGTTCATGTAGTTGAAGTCGTTGCCGCGGAAGTGCAAGTCGCGGCCCATGCCGCTAATGTACGCGCTGCCGTAGCTGGCCTGGTTGACGCCAAAGAGGAACCAGACGAGGGCAAAGTAGGGCAGCAGGGTGAAGTCGAGCTTGATGACGAGGCGGCGTTCGGCCGAGGGGGGGCCCCAAAGGGCGCGCTTGACGGGCTCCATGAGAGTTGCGGGAGAGGAAAGAAAAGAGGGTGAGGGGGTGACGGTCGGGGATTATGAGAGTGAGATGGGTGTATGACGAGATCCGGGGCCGGGTCTATTTCGGTGTCTTGAGGAGCATTTTCTAGAATTAAAATAAAAGTAAGATATAAAAGAAGTCGCTAATCACAACAAGTGGCTATTTCTTTAATCAAGGCAATCAGCAAATTGCTGGTAGTGATTACACCATCTCTGCTTACAGGTGGAAATACCAACTGGACGGCTGCAGGGTAGGGTCCAAGGTAATCAGCCGTATTCAACATCCTGTATCCAACATCTAGTACTGTCTACGAACTACATACTCGATACCCTTACCGAATGACCCAGTCGAACATGAAAGCAGCCTCTGCTTATCCATGACATACTACCAATCCAATCCTCACACCTTGGCGCGCACCCTCAACCCAACCAACGCATGCCTCGCCAGCACAACAAACACAGTCCCTACCAGCAGTGCTATCCCGCAAAACAATATCAAGCCCGAGTACGCGCCGTGCTGCTGGTTCACGAGGGCGCCCGCAATCGGATTGCCAAAGAGCACGCCAACGGCGGCGCACGCGTACAGCGACCCGTTCCGGGACCCCAGCTTGGTCATGTCGGGGGAGATGGACGCCACCATGGCCGGGATGATGGAGAGCATGCAGCCCGACGTGAAGCCGTACAGCACGGCAAAGGCGATGAGCGCCGCGTTGCTCCGCGCCGGCAGCCATACGGCGAGCGTAAAGACGGCGCTGAGCGCGCTGAAGAGGATCATGACGTTGAAGACGCCGTACTTGTCGCCGAAATGGGCCGGCAGGATACGACCAAAGGTTCTGTCAGAGTCTTGTTAGCATCCAGCATCCGGTGCGTATTTTACACAACTACAAGAAAAAACCTTGTATACATACGAGGCCGCATTGATAATCGACACCATGTACATGGCTAGCTGCGGCGACATGCCCTCCGCCTTGGCCTGCGTGATGATAAAGTTGAACGGCAGAAAGCCACCGAGGTAGATGATGAAGCCGCCGATGCTCAGGAGCAGAAACGGCCTTTCGGAAAAGGGCGATAGAAAGTCACTCATGCTGAACTTGCGACGCAGCGGCGGCAGCCGCGACTTGATGGTCAGGTTGCCGACGACGAGCAGCGCGAGCAGCAGAAAGGCGGTGCACCGCATCGCCCAGCCGAAGCCGACGCGGACGACCAGGTGGTTGACCATGATGGGCAGCACCACGCCGCCAATGCTGGACCCGGCCGTGATGATGCCAAACGCGAGCGCGCGGTGGCGGGCAAACCAGGTCCCGAGCGCGGCAATGGCTATCCAACAGTCAAGAGAGGAACGAGGGTGGGAGGAAAGGGGGTACATACGCGCGTAGAAGAGAAATGAACACCCCATGGCACTGCACACGCTCTGGGCGAGGAAGATTTGGTAGTACTCGGTCGAGATGGACGTCATCATGAGACCAAAGATGTGCAGCAAGGAGCCAATCAGGATGGGAATGCGAGGGCCAAGCTCATCCGTCATTTTGCCCACCAGCGGGCCCTGCCAGAGTTGTCAGTCCTATTTCTCCTCCTGCGCTGAACGATTAGAGTACCCAGAAGAAGAGCATAAAAGACTCTGTCGAGGGGATCCATGCTACTGTACTCGGCGAGTACGCCTTGAGCAGGTTGGTCTTGTAGTAGTCTTGGAATATGCCAATGCCTGCGTCCTTGTTAAACCAGGTACATCAATAGCGAAAAAAGAAACTCACAATTAATCCAGCCAAAACTGGCAAACACGGTGCAGAACCCGCCAAGAACTGCTAGCCAAGCCTCTGCACCGCCATCAGGCGCCGCGCCAAAACCGGGCGCCGCATCCTCGGCCCGTGCCGCATCTAGTCCCGCGAGCGGCCGAGCGCCGTCGCCGGGCTCCTCAGAGGACGACGCCGTGGGCGTTGGCTTTTCCATGGGAGGGGGGGGGGGGGAAGAGGCGGAAACAAAGGCCCCAGGTGGGAAAAGCACGTTCGAGTCAACGTACTTTGTACACACAACAAGCGTACGCGTAGGTAGGAAACGAGGGTTGGGGTCGCATGTTTTTCAGGCGGGATTGTATTTTTTATCATATTAAAACAATAAATCCACTCGCTTGCGTTCGTGGGCCGGGGTTCTCATGCGCGGCCTGATATTAAAGCGGCTCCCGCCTCGCGAGACCGAGTGCCTGCCAGCTGATCCCTGACGAGCTGCGGTTGAAGGCATCTGCACCGAGCACGGAGTACTCCGGTTACGGATACCCTCAGATGGGGCTGCAAATAGTCTGATGAATGACTCGTGTACAGAACCGCCCATTAGTTACTGCCCCACGGAATACTGGCCTGCATGTACTGTATATTGTGTCAAAGGGATATTGGAAGCCTTGTAGCAAATCGTGTAGGTTTCGCATGGACGAGGGCAACAAGACGGAAACTTGACAGCAACAAATGGATTAGGCCCAGCTTACGAATACCCCCAAGTCATGACGATACATGGCTACCCTCGTTGACAGCACACTATCAGTATGAACCCAACGTCCTACAGCAGGGATGCAAGACCCCGGCCGCCTGTCCTTCCGAATCTCCCGTACGGCTATTCAAGGCGGGATCCTAGTTCTTGTGGGTTCCTGACGCCTGTCAACCTCGGAACCTGTCACGCAAGAGTACCGCAACTTAGTGGCCCATGGGGATGGCTTGCGTGTTTCTGGCCCCCAATGAAGATCTGCCGAGCCACCCATCTCGTCTTGTCTCAGCTGGGGCCAAGATTTAGCCGCGCCCAGCATCAGACCGAAAAAGAAGCCTTGGCGATTCGCGCATGAATCGTTGCCGCTCTTTATCCCCATCTACATGAACCTTTCTTCAATACCCGCGAGTTGGGAGCCAGCAATCCGTGTGTTGACCCATCTCGTGTTTCATTTCTCCATCGTCAGCACCTCTCTTTCCAAAAGATACCCCCCCCCCCGGTGTCCGTCAAGAACAAAGGTGGAACCCAGAGTCAGCTCATGGCAGAAACTCCGGGCGGCAATACAGACTGATCCAAGATGATCAATACCCGTCGACGTCTTCACCACGGCAGCCCTCCGAAACCCCACGCCCGGACATGGCTCGGCGACCCGCAGGGCTGAGCTCTCTCAACTGGTCGCTTCTCCTGCTCAAGTCCAAACTCTGGCCCCCAAGAGCGCATCGGCAAACCGAAACCGAAAACCCCGGGGCTGCTTGATACGGCGGCGATGGGAGAAGTCGGGACATGGCAAAAGGCATTGTGCGAAAATAAAGTAAAAGGTTTATTTTAGCATCCAGTCCGCGTGGGGAGTGGCAGTAGTTATGCACGGGTTGGCAGTGCGTGTTGGCCGCGATTCATTCGAGACCCCCCATTGTCTTGCATCTTCAATCTCCCAATTCCCATCTCTCTAACTACCTGTGCGGTGCTTGTTGCTTTGCGGTTGGCCCATCGTGAACGAGCACCGAGTATAGTAGATCTGGTCGTCTAACCCTTGAAGCCGCCCTTGACTCCCCTGCCGTCGGTCTTCTCGTCCGCTTAAACGTACCTCAGCGGAGCCGCTCCAGAAAAAAAAACATGTTGCTTCATACACCGAGGGCTAATTATGCCGCGATAAGCCGACTGTGTGTGGCGAGAAGTGGGAGGGTCGAGTTTCGGACACGGCGAGCTGTCCCGATACGGCAACTGATATAGATGGCGGCTGCAAGCCCATGCTGCACGTCTGAAGCTTATTCTGACCTCCTTGGCCCACTACAAATGTGTCTCTCCAGTTGGCTGGCCAGGCTCTTCCGTCGGGCCAACAGACATGGCATCCAACCAACATTGCTAACCTATACGTATGAGCGAGCGTGTTAGAATGAGTCGGGAGTCACCCCGGGGAAGTCTCTAGCTAGGGAAGCAAATTGACTTGACATCGCTGCGAGGATGAAAAACATCACCCGCTGTGCCAATATGCAGGAAACTGCCTCTTTGCCAACACCGCATCCCCACCAAACGTCAAGATATTCTTGGCAACATGCCATCCGAGGACCATACGCCGCGTCCCAAGCCGACATTTCCGGGTATTTTGATTTCATCGCAACTCGACAATCTGTCCCAGACACCCGACGGCATCGCCGCCAAGGTTGGGCTCGAATAGGAAGTTCCCCCGCTTCACGCTCGGGTTTAGGGTTATTTTCAGACTTGTTTCTACTTGCATGCCGCATCCCATCATTGCGGCCGTGCTGCTGCATACATGTCGTGATTTTGTGCCTGCCATCATACCCCGAGCACGTAGTATCACGTCTAGAACAGCAATGGACTGCCCTCGAAAATGGAGTGTTCCGTTGCCCTCGTATTGTTGGCAGGGCCACCAGTCCATGTTGTGTTGCAGATCAGCCTTTCGGTCGCAGCGCAGAGGATCTACTCGTATATATAGCATACTGCTCGTCAAGCTTGGTAGTAGACGTCCCCATATCAAGCTACTTCATCATCACGATTCATACTGGCACCAAGCTTCTTCATCTGATCACTACGCATCCTCGTATCAAGCTTCTTCTCTCACCACGTCATACTCATATCAAACTTCTTCATCTTACCACGAGCCATAGACGCCTGCACCCTCACCATGTCCATCCCGGCTATGCCATTCATCACAGGGCCCGTTGCCGAGCCCCAAGAGCAGCTGCGACTATCCCCTCCCCGAGGGCGTCTGTCCGCCATCATCCCCCTATCCAAAGTCCAAGAGGTGCTCTGGGTCGACTATCTCCGCCAGCCATGGGCTACGCACTACAACCTCACACTCAAGGTCGACCTCACAGGCTCCAACCTCAGCCTCGAGAGCATCATGAACAGTACACCCCTACCTACCATCCCCCAGCTCAGCACACAAAGAAGAAAACATCACTGACACGTCATAGACATTCACAAGCTGGGCAGCAGGCACGACATGCTCCGCACCACCTTTCACATCGACTCCTCGGCGCAGCACACGTCCCAGTCCTACATGGCCGTCCACGACGCCGCCAGCAGCTTCCAGAACATCGCCATCGTCAGCGACGACGCCCGTCTGCAGCAGGCCCTGCGCCGCGGCCTCGACCTGTCCACCGAGTTCCCCGTGCAGTGGATCGTCCACCAGGCCTACTCCGTCGTCGACGGCCGACTCGTCGCCGCCCACACCGTCTACGCCATGGGCCACCACATTGCCGTCGACGGCACGAGCATGAGCCACCTCTCGCGCGAGCTCGTCCAGCTCATCCAAGACGGTGACACCACCACGCCGCCGCCGCCGCCGCCGCCTTCCTACGGTGAATTCGTGCAGCGCCAGGCCGCATATCTGCGCTCGCCCGAGGCGCAAGACGCCGAGGCCTTTTGGCTCGCCCAGATTGCGCACACCACGCCGCACCGGTGGACGCACGCCGCGCCGCTGCCGGCCAGTGCCCCGGGGCACGACTACCGCAAGATGGACACGTGGGCCTTTTTCCCCAGCGACGAGCTCGCCGCGTGGTCGCAGCTGTACCGCACATCGTGGTTCCGCGTCGCCGTGTCCGTCATCGGGCTCGTGACGGCCGGGCACGCGCGCCCCGCGCCGCACCACGACAGCACGCTGCAAGTGGCCTTTGGCGCGCGCGCGCCGTCCTTTGCCGGGTGCGTGTCGCACATGGCCAACACGATGCCGATCCGGCAGCCCGTCTCCTCCCTTCTCCGTCGCAGCGGCAGCGCCACGTTTGCCGAGCTCGTGCAGCTCGTCGGCAAAAACATTTCGCAGGCCAAGAAGAATGAAATGTACCCGTTCCTGTCGCTGGTCGAGGCGGCGGCGCGTGACGGCGAGGACACGGCCGCCGCGAGCAGAGTCGCCGTGACGCTCAGCCCGCGGCTGGCCGACGACCGGTGCACGCTGTACCCGGTCAACGGCGTCTGGGACCTCTTCTTCTGCTTCCTCGAGCACGCCGACGGGGGCGTCGCGCTCGGCGTCATCAGCGACCCGGCCGTCTTCGGCCCTGCTGCGCTCGCCGCCCTCCGCGCCGACGTCCTGCGCACCGTAGCGCTCTCGCAGCAGACGCCCGACTTCCCGCTGACATCGGCGCTGTCGTGCCTGGCTGACCGGCAAGTGGCCACGCTGGCGGGCGGGCCAGACGTGGAAGACGTCGACGCCGTCATCGCGGCCCGCGTCGTCTCCGACTGGATCCGCAGCCGCGCCGCGACCCAACCGGACGAAATCGCGCTCAGCAACGGCGAGGACGGCACGTCCTTAACGTACGGCGCGCTCGACGCCTCGTCGGACCGCAAGGCAGTGCACCTGCAGCGTCTCGGCGCCGGCCGCAACGACGTCGTGGTGCTACAACTCGGCGCCGTCTTCGACATGGTGGCGTGGATCCTCGCCGTGCACAAGGCCGGTGCCTGCTTCGTGGTCCTGGACCGACAGCTGCCGCTCGCCCGGAAGCAGGCCATCTTGCGCGTCGCCGATGCCAAGCTCTTCGTCTCGGATGCCTTTGACGACGCCTACTTTGCCGACTGCGCCACGCCGCCCACGACGGTCAGCGTCTGGGCCGACACCGCCGTCCCCGCCGATGCCCACTTGGCACCCGTCTCCGGGGCCGCGCCGACCGACCTCGCCTACCTCGTCTTCACGTCCGGCTCGACGGGCCTGCCCAAGGCCATCGAGGTGGAACACCAGAACCTCAGCAGCTACGTGAGCGCCACGCGCGCCGTGGTGCCCGTCGGCCGGGGCTCCCGCGTGCTGCAGTTCGCCCCCTTTGCCTTTGATGCGTCGGTCCTCGAGTGGGCCGTGACGCTGTCCTACGGCGGCACGCTCTGCTTCGTGCAGCACCCGGCGCTGCTCGTCGGCGACTACCTCGCCGACATGGTGGACCTGAACCAGATCAACTTTTTCCACACCACGCCGTCCGTACTCGCCACCATCCCGGACGGCCGCCGGCTGCCGTCGCTGCGCGCGCTGTCCGTCGGCGGCGAGGCCTCCTCCGCCGGCCTGCTCGACAAGTGGAGTCGCCGGCTGCATCTCATCCACGCCTACGGCCCGACCGAGACGACTGTGATCTGCGCCACCGAGCATATCCTCCCTGCGTCCGACACCCTGCCCAGCCCGTCCAACATTGGCCGTGCGAACCCGCACGTGGCGCTGCTCATCTGCCCCGAAGACGCCGAGACGGTGCTCGGCCCCGGCGTGACGGGCGAGATCTGCATCGCCGGGCCGCAAGTCACGCGCGGCTACCGCGGACAGCCGGCGCTGACGGCGGCTCAGTTCCGCACCATGGAGCACAACGGCCGGGTGACGCGCATGTACCGCTCCGGCGACCGCGGGTTTATTGGTGATGACGGCAAGCTGCACATTCTCGGACGCATGAATAATCGCGAGATAAAGCTGCGTGGCTTCCGCATGGACCTGGCCGCCATTGAGAAGAGCATCCTTGACAACTGCCCCGAGGTCATGACGGCGTCGGTACAGGTCGTCGACGACAAGCTGGTCGCCTTTGCGTGCCCGGCAACGCTCCAGGGCGACGCTATCCGGCAGCGCATCGCCCTCGACCTCCCGTCGTACTCCGTGCCCGCCGACATTACCGCCGTCGACAGCTTGCCGCTCAACACCAACGGCAAGGTCGATCATAAGGAGGTGCTGCAGCAATTTGGCGCCAGCACCGGCCCGGCCGCAGCCATCAAGCCTGTCATCGTCACCAAGACGGCCCCCAAGAAGAAAGAACTGCAGACCAGTGACTCCAATCTGGTAGACCGCCTCGAGGCTTCTATCACCACCCTCTGGCAAAAGGTTCTCGGCTGCCGCGACGCACCCGGCCCTGACGTCACCTTTTACAACGCCGGTGGCCACAGCATCCTCCTCTCCGCGCTGCACAAGGAACTCGTCACCCTCTACCCAGCTGCCAAGATCTCCCTCCTCGACGTCTTTTACAATCCCACCATTCGGCGGCAAGCGCAGCGTCTCTCCGAGCTCGTCGGCGACGACGGCTTCATCCCCAGCAGCAGCGTCTCCGACGTCTCGGCACAGGACGTCGCGACGCCTGGCAACTCCACCACCGCCACATCCGTGGCCGCGGACGCGCCGCTATTTGCCATTGTCGGCATGGCGGGCCGCTTCCCGGGTGCTGACTCGGTCGAGGCCATGTGGGAGCTTCTCATGGCGCAGCGCGACGGTATCACCACGAGCGACGGTGCCGGTGCGGAGAGCGCAGACCTGGCCGAGGGCGAAGTCTTTGTACCCCGGTACGGCAGCATCAACGGCCTTGAGGATTTCCGCGCCAGCGACTGGAACATGTCCGACGAGGATGCCCAGGTCCTCGATCCGCAAGTATGTCATCGCCCTCCAAACCTCCCACTTTGAACCCACCACTAACACAGGCTTCAGAAACGCATGTTCTTGATGATTGCCGAAGAAGCCCTCCAAGACGCCTCCATCCCCGTACGCACCGTCTCCGGCTCCAACATCGGCACCTTTGTCGGCATCGCCCCCAACACCTACCTGTCCTCGGCCCTCCCCTCCTCCGTGTCCTCCTCGGCCTTTGAGCGCCGCTACAAGGCAGTTCTCGACCCTACCGCCTCGACCCTCACCGCGTACAAACTCAATCTGCTCGGCCCCTCAATGGACGTCTCCGCCGCCTGCGCCTCCTCCCTCGTCGCCGTGCACCAGGCCCTCCGCGCCCTCCGTGCCGGCGACTGCGCCGCCGCCCTTGTCGGTGGCGTCTCCCTCGCCTACCCTCAACTCGGCGGGTACGCGACCTCTGACGGCAAAATCTTCTCCGCACGTGGCCAGTGCCGCCCGCTCGACGCTGCCGCCGACGGCTCCGTGCCGGCGGATGGCGTTGCGGCCGTTGTGCTCAAGCCGCTTGTGGCGGCGCAGACGGACGGCGACCGCGTCTACGCCGTCATTCAAGGCCATGCGATTGGCACCGACGGTGCCGTGGACAAGATTGGCTTCACTGTGCCCAGCTCCTCGGGCCAGGCCAAGGTGATTAGCGCCGCCATGGCGGACGCCCGGCTGGCGCGGCATCAAGGCGTGCGCTATGTCGAGATGCACGGCAGCGGCACGAGTATCGGGGACGCGCTCGAGTACAAGGGCATCGAGCGCGCCGTGGCCGCGTACGAGGCGACTGGCGGGGAGTCGCGGTGCAGCAGCGGCGCCATCTCGCCCACCGGCACCGAGCAGCAGCCGAGTGACACGAAGCAGACCCCCCGCACGCTGTTTGTCGGCTCCAACAAGGGAAACTTTGGCAACGCCGAGGCCGCGTCAGGCCTGTTTTCGCTCATCAAGGCGTCGCTCGCCGTCAGCCGGGGCGTCGTCCCGCCGCTGCGCCAACTCGGCGACTGTAACGAGCTCATGGGCGTGGCCGAGGGGAGCACCGTGCAGCCACTGCGCAAACAGCTGCGGCTAGAAAAGGGCGATCGTGTCGGCGTGACGGCGCTGGGGTACGGCGGTGTTAATGCGCACTGCATCCTGGCCAGCCTCGAGGCGGTTGAGGAGAGGGAGTGAAGCAGCGCGGGGTCGGTCTTTTCGTGTTCATAGTTGAAACGGGATTATATTGGGAGTTGTATACCTGATCCGTGTGGTCAAAATATTGTGCAGAATAGCTGCAAAATAACAAATATGGATGACAAAGTCAGGCCACGTTGCCAGTGAGGCGCGTTGAAGGAAAAAGTGAAAACGCTACTGTGCATTGCAGCGTAATATGACCACGTGAACTGCTGTTGGTTCCGCCCAACACGCCATTTGTCAAACTTTGGCTGTCAATTGACTCGTATAATTTCTCCCATGTATATGAGAAAGCATCACACAAGTCTATGCTATATATAAGATATGAAATTTTAGGGGCGAGATCAGAGACGGATTAATACTAGTAGTGCTCCATCTCTTTGCAAATAGAACCGACTGAAATGGGTTGTGTCTCGCACACGTAAAACAAAGGAACACTGGGTAGGAGATCGCAGACGAGCCCAACGGAAACAAATGGCGAAACAAGAAATAAAAAGCCCAAGCTGGATAGCCGAGTTGTCAAACTCGTGGTGCGCAGAAAACTCCCCCAACCATATCCTCTTCCTTCCATTTTTCCACAAAATGAAATAACAAAATTCAGCAATCATCTCCTCTCCCGAGATAGCTCTCCCATCTCGGAATATCTTTTCTATACGATTTTCCTCTTCTTTCTCTCTTGATTGAACCTCGAACTATCAAGCATCTTCAAAGATGATGTGACTATTCTCAATAACGAACTGCACAGCAATATTCTTGGCGTGCATGTCCGTCATTTCTCGCTCAATGCTCATGTCGCGCATGATTGTCGGCGCAAAGACGACCGCCAGGTTCTTGGGCGACATGAGATTTTCAGGCTCCCGCTGGGCAACGCGCTGCAGATGAAACATGAGAAACTCGAGACAATCGCGGTGGCTCTGGGGCATCGAGTAGAATGTTCTGCGCAGCTGCGCACAACGCTCTACTTCTTCCGATATCGCTGCCAATTATTTAGTACATCGTAACTGGAAAAAAAGACTAGCATCAACGTACCATTCGACTCCAAGACACGGTCATATACATCAAATGTCAATAGTGGCATGGGCAGCTTGCGGAAGTATTGCTTCAGGACACTCGTCACCGCGGTGATATCGAGATCCGGATCGGAAATATCAAAGTGTTCGCTCTTCTCAAAGCCGTCTTTGATCTGGTTGACCTGAGAGTTGCCACCGGTCTTGCGGTAGATACCCTCCTGATCCATGCCGCGCAACTCGACTTCTTCAATGCAACGACTGACGACGCTGGGTATTTGTCGGTGTTCATACTCTGTACGCTCCGACAACTCTGACCCGAAAAGGGTTGACGGAGGCTCGGCTGCGAGAGGCGTTGATGTCATGTTCGCAGACATAGACTTCGGCATGGTATTCTTCTTGCCAAAGAAGCCAAAGGCCTGCTGCTTGTTGGCGGCGTTCGGGCCGCCAAGCCCAGCACCGGCACCAACACCAGCACCAGCACCAGCAGTCGGAGTCAGATCTGCTTGCGTGACTGTCATATTGTACGGAAGGCCTATGCTATCAGCGGTCAAGCCGCCAGGTTGTCCGCCCATTTGACCTGGGCGGTCTCGCTCGTTTTGCTGAAAGGCAACAACGGCGCGGTTGACACCCTTGGCCACGTTCTGAGCCATTGTTTTGGAGCCCTTTTTCCAGTTGAATTTCTTCACTTGGCCCTTGCGTACCTGTACCACAGTCGGGCCAGACTCGACGATGTGCTCTTCGTCATTGTGTACAAGCGTAGCACCAGTAGTCATGCTTGCAGCGTCTAGGTTGACATTGGAGCTGGCAGCACCGCGTTGGCTGTAAATGCCCAGGCCGTTGGACGACGAACGCGGGTCCCCGAGTTGCGACTTGAAGCGTTCCTGCAGCTGGTGCGTCATCTCGTTATTCATGTCGGCGAGCTGGGCATTCTTGGAGGAAAGCTGCTCGAATTCCATCAAGGCTCGGTCACGGTCGGCCGTGGCTTGCGTCTTCTCTTCAAGCAGCTTGTCGCGGCGCTCATGCAACGAGGCAATCTCAGACGACATGGTCACCTTGACCCGCTCTAGCTTCTTGACAAACTCCTTCATGGCAGAGTCCTCAAGCTCCTGGACATCAATCGGAGCCTTGGTTTCTTTGGCCTTTTCTACAAACCCGGCAAGCACCTCGAGTTGACGTATCATGATTTCGGCCTGGGTGTCGAGGACGGAGACAGTCTTGCGCTTTTCAACAAGCTTCTTGTCGAGCGTCTGCAAATCTTTTTCGGTGCTGAATTGTCGCTCGAGCTCGGCAACGCGGAGCTCCGAATGTCGCAGCTGACGCTTGAGCAGTGCCGAGTCCTCGCCCTTGTTCGTGGGGATGGGGCTGCCGATCTCGTGGCCATGCGAATCTTCGGAATGTTGGGGTCTCGACCAACGGGGCGAAACAGTCGATCGCGTCGTCTCGCTTATGCTTCGGGCGTGGCTCTGTCTCGGGGTTTGACTGGACTCGATGCTGCCTGTACGACCGTGTCGGACCGCGTTAGAAACCCGGCGCAAGATCGAGGATGAACCTTCATCGGTTCCAAGGATTCTAGCCATGTCCTCATCCAGCGTGAAATCGGCACCGCTGCTCCATCTGGGTAGTTTTGGCGACACTTTGGGAGACTGACCATCATCTTTGGCACTCGCGGAGCTCCTAGAGCCCGGTGGTGCGGGTGCAGTTCGCGGCTGCATGTAGCTTTCATTAGGAGAAGGTTTCTCGGTCACATTTGGCGCAGGGCCAACTGTAGCGCGTGTTAGTGTAGTACAGGGAGTGCTGGGAGAAACAAGAGCTTACGAGTTCTGTTGGCAGACGGGGGCAGCTCCTTGCGGGCAATGGCCATGCCAGGACCCGACCGTGAAGACTTGGAGTTGCTGTCGTGCGAAAGTGTAGTTGCATCGTCATCGGGTGACCGGGCCTCCTGGGAGATACGGGGTCGCGGCGGGGGGATTGGCTGCTTGATATCGGTAGACTGGGAGCTGTTTGTTCTCGAGGCCTGGAGGCGCTTGCTGCGAGGTGTGTCAGAAGCATCGACATCCGAGGAGGCCTTGGAAGTTTTGTTCCGATCCTTGTCGGTCTTGGAGAGCCTCCGTGAAGGGGCCATGGCTTGTGATATATGATCCGCCGAAGGTTGACGACCCTTCTCCTGGAAGGCGATGTGAGGGGAGGCAGAAGCTTCGGTGCGTCTCTCAGCAGAAGCCTTGGTGTTTCGAGATGAGACATCGGTGCTGTGGTCCGGAGCCGGAGAGGCCTTTGCGGAGCCGTTGGGGGTGGGATCAAGAGCGACGGAAATATAGAAACCATCTGGATCGTTTTGGTTACTGCCATGGCCGGTGGGAAGGATAGCAGAATTTCGGTTTCTCCTGTATGTGCTGGAAGGCAGAGTCAGGGTTTCCTTGTTGGCACTGACATTGTCGACTGAAGGGCGCTCGGGTGACCTGGCGGGGATGGGAGCAGCTCTCGAGTTGTTGCTAAGGCGAGGGGCGGTAGCCTGGGGTCGCGGAGAAGTAGTTGCAGTGTTGTCAGAGTCAGCATCTGGTTCGGTGGGGGCAAGCTCCGGGGGCAGAGCAGGCAAGGACTTTTCCGTTATCATGGAGCCGTCGTCCTTGTCCCTGGCTTTCGCGGCAGCGGCAGCTTTAGAGCGTTTTCGGCGACGTGCCATGATGGTCTCATGGCATCCCATGCAAAAGATGCCTTGTGAGGTGCGTGCATAGCGCAGGTTTTCGATTTTGCGTTTGCAGTTTCGGCAACGGAAGCAGGTGGAGCAAAAGGCCTGATCCCCAGTCAAGATGGCGAGATCCTCAATCTTGCTGTTGCAGGCATTGCATGTATATGTACAGTTGTTGCAGACGAGGGAGCCGTCACCTAGGAGGAGGAGGTTGGCATCGGAGTCGAGGAGGGTACCGCAGGTATGGCAGCGGAAACAATCGAGGTGCCATCGTTGGCCAGCTGGAGATGTGTTAACATTGACAAATGATACAGGCGCGAGCGCGGTGCAGTCTAGAGACGCGGGTTTGGGCAGAAACGTACCCAACTCGAAAGCCTTGCCTTCTTCCAGAATCTATAGTAGAGAGAGGGTGGGCTTGTTAGCTTGGGTGGGTGGTTAACGTGGCGCACAACAGCGAGCAAGGAACACACCTCTCCGCAGCCCCTGCAGGGGAAGACATCGTCGGTATCAAGTGAGCCTTCGAGGTATTCGTCGACGATGGCGGTCATGATTGCGAATCAGGGCCGGCGGCCGGGAGGAAAGAGCCGATGGATGCCAATGGCGGGTTATGGCAGCCGAGCCTGGTGGTCGACAGCGAGGAGCGCTGAGGGGCGGGGCGCGCAGGCTGGAGCGCGGAAAGCAAACGACTCGAGCTTTTAGTTGGTTTGAGCGTAGAGAAGCCGTGACATAAGGACGCGGAACGGATGATTGTGTGCTATGAAGATATTCGAGATGGGGGGGGGGGGGCGAATCGGCAGACGCAGCAGGAAGGGGTTGCCAAGGCGGCGTGGAACGGTGTGGGCTGACGACGGTTGGCGGCAGGTGAAGAAGACAGACGCAGGCGCGCAGACAAAGGAAAAAGGAAAGATTTATCGGCGAGAGCCTCGTGGTAATGTATGTCGCAAGCAGTAGGCGTACAGAGGGGGATGTGCGCGGATTGGCACGGTCGACGCAATGACTGTGGGTGAGGGAAAGGCGCAGGCGGACGCAGGTGAGGCGTTGGGTGGGACGGAGGGCCAGGGGTCGGTCAGGAGAGGAAGAGGAGGCAGGGCGCTGCCAAGTTTGTGTGGGAGGCGGTAACTAACTACCTACCTAGTAGCAAACGGGATTCAAGAGGAGGGAAGACGCAGGGAAAGGGAGAAGGGAAAGGGGATAACTATACTCCGTAGACAGTGCGGATAATGAGACGGCGGGTTGAGGTGTAGAACAGAGTTGTCTCGGTCGTATCTGCTGTGACTGATTATGTGCCGGTTGTCGATTCAACGTGACGAGCGATGGGATGGAATCTCGAGGTGGGCAGCGTTTGGTCTTCAGCCGGTTGGTTGGGGGGGTTGGCTTGGAATCGGTAACTATTACCTGGCAAGTAATTCGAATAATAACGTAACTCCTGCAAAATATGCCTCCGTAGGTCGGTACTAAGATAGGTACCTCTAATAGGTGGGTAGGTACCTAGGTACTAAATACGCAGGTTAAGGTAAATGGCCCAAGTAGGTATTACTTGACTAATTGTACTTGCAATGCCAACGCCTCTTGTCCTCCTGCGGTTGTCCCCGCTACGCCTACGCCGTACCTGAGAGGTGCATTTGTCTGGATGATAAATGCTGGCAATGCACGACAATGGCACCTCCCAGTTTCACAGTAGCCGAGTCTCGCTCACTGATTTGATTTTTATCTTTTTTTTATTCTTCTTTTCATTTCCTTCCTGACCACTGGGGCCACATGCAATTCCAGGACCCTCTTCTCGTTACAACTGCACAACTTCACCTCCCGTCCCCTAGCTCAGGTACAGCCGAGACAAACGGATGCATCTGACACTCACATCGCAACCCAACACATGCTCGTTTTCAGGATACAAAAATAGGGCAGCCAAAGCATGGCATTGAAACCGTTCCTCTTGGCCAACCAATAATACCATCTGCTCCTCGAAATATGTAGTCACCTGCCTAGGTAGGCAAAAGGCAAGCACCTAGGTACCTAGGTACCTAGGTACGTAGCTGGACACCCCTCCAGTCCGTCCCCTGGACCCTGTACCCCTGCTTTTGCCCTGGAATCCAGAATCCAGAACCCACTGCTGCAACCCACCTAATAACACCAAATCGCCTTCGGACACTTTCATCTGTGTAATTCGTAATTGGTACCATCAACCCATCCTGTCCTCAGGCCGGTCAGTGGCTGGATAGCATCAGCCACCCACGATGATTCCATCTTCCATCGCGGTTGTACTGCCAACTAAGACGTTGCCGCGGCTGTACTGGCTTGCTGACCAAGTTTGACGACGAAACAAAAACATCATTTCGAGACGCTCCGGTCGCCAGCAGCTGAGCCTACGACTGACATTTCCAATACATACATAGCTTCATTCATCCCCACGGAGTTTATACGGATATACGGTTAAAATAGACTAACTAGACAAGACAAGCGCTGATGAGCTGGTGATACGTCAATGGTGTTAACAATGGTGGCATTCTTGCTAGTTACGGATCTCACTTCGTAGTTATTACAGCACAAACACAACCGGCCATCCCAAACTAGAATACCATGGTCCACAAACTGATCCAGATTCATCGATATCTTGCCGCCTTTCCACCCACATCAAGGTGAAGAAGGCCCCATGCCATGCTGGGATATTGCCTCGATATACGCACCAAAATCTACAAATGTACGGATAAATGACTTGCATAATTCTTTGAAAGGCTCTGCAGTGGAATCTAGCCGACGGTGCGTGCTGCGTGTTGCTAGGGATGGATGCAACCCGTGCAGCGCAGGGAGAGCTGATCGCTTCCAAGTCTGGCAGGATCCTCGTTTATTCCTTTCTTCCGCTCCGCATCATGAGATCCCTTTAGTTTCTACAAATTACCGAGTATTGCATCTCAATTGTATTTTCTTCTTTTCCGGGTCTCGCGCCTTCTCGCACCCAAGTTCCGAGCCACCCTGCCGGGAAAACCTTCTGCCCCGGCTAGCACCATTTACATATGTAAACACAGTTTCTTTTTCACCGTTTACCTGCTCGTCAACGTGGCTGTGGCGCTGTTTCGTGTGCCCCCTCAATGATCTTCACTCACCTTCTAACTACAGCGGCTTGGCGGTCGCCCTTGGTCAAGCCCACCATCTTGATCGCCCTGTATACAATCCAGCAACCGCCGCCACACGACCACACGAGCCATCGACTTCGTCAAGCCCACCCCTCCGTATAAAGACAGTATAGCTACAGATGAGTATCCTTCTTGTTTTCACCTGCCCCGTGCCGACAGGCTCGGTTGATTCCAGACTCTAGTTCGCACAGACTTTCGCAGCCCCTAGTCTGCAACGGCATCTCCCCGCTCGCGTCAGGGGTAAATAAGTGCGCCATGTTTCGCACATCCTTTGCCCCCGACACATCCTCGCCGAAACGGCCAGAAGGACACATTGTCAAGTGCAATAATTCCTTTTACTATCATCCGAGAATCTGACTTTATGCTGTGTCACAATGCCATTCGACGCAAGGGGACCGCTCCCATATTTAGGCACTTATACAGTGTCGTGTTCCGCCATGCCTTGGACTTGGTGCAACCCCCTTGCGGTGATCTCTGAGGCTACTCGTGGGGCCTCCAAGGAACAGGGTGGTTTGACTGAAATCGGTGTCACTATTGAGAGCCGCGCTTTATTTCCACGATTGCGATGTGGCGATTCGATTAGACAGTGTCCTACAACCTTACCAAGATCTTGCGCAGGTATTTGTACCACCGCGTGAGGGCATATTCAATGCACTTCCACGAAACAAAAGAGCCAGTACGTAATATCTGCTCGGCTCTCAATATGACGAACAGTTTCAGAGTTCACACACCTTCTTACCAAAGGAGGGTCACATCATGGTTCCTCTGCGTCGGCTCTCTATCTGCAACACAAGCTGTCAAACATCCCCCTCCCCTTTGTCATACCTCTAGCAATGACAAGTGGGATAAACGAGCCGCATGCTTTCCAACCACTCAAATTGCCGAAAAAAGTATAAAAAACATACTCTCATATCGTGACCTGCTATCGCAGCCACAGCAAGTTCCCCTCTCCCTCTGCCCTCTGCCCCAGCCAAACAGAACCTGCATGTTTGTGGTAAACGAGCCCCCCAAAAGTCTCTTTGCATGCATTGTGATTGATCAAGTGGTACACCGCTTCCTGCACGGCCGCAGCGCGTACTGCGGAGACGATGGGATGCGCTGTCAGACTTGTGGGCTTGTTGTCTCAAGTACAGCATCTTGGGCCCGACGCCTCGGATTCGGCGTTTTTTTTTCTTTTTGCACCGGTTGAAGTGACACTATCGCGATGTTGCTGAAACGAGCAGAGGGACGGCGTATTCTTATTCTTGTCCTTTCCGCGTGCTTGTCATACCGCAACCACCATCCCAAGTCACGGCATGAACTTTGTCATCCTGTGTTTACAATCTGCCGAGAAGCGACGGCCCAATCACAAATGTTTCGCTAAAATTATCAACATATGCCATCAATACAAATCCCCCCAGAATGGTATCGCGACCAGCATCCGCCCCAGTCTCACTGCTTCGCCACCAGTCTCTTGACTTTGTCCAGCAGGATGCCGCTCTCGCGACCCAGCTTCTTCTTGCCGTCGCGCCCGACCGTCTTGGCCATGGCCTTCTTGAAGCGGTCCCTCTCCGCCAGCCGCGCGGTCCTCTCCGCCATGCGCGCCTCATAGGCCTGCGCGCGCTCCTCCGTCTCGGCCCGGCGCTCCTCCGCCTGGGCCAGTTGCTTGTCGTAATAGCCCGGGCGGCGCGTGCGCCGGCGGTGGCCATCGCTGGTACCTTCACCAGCGCCCTGGACTTGGGCGGGGTTTTGCGCCACCGACTCGACCTTGATCATGAGCTCCCGCGTCGGATGCATCACCTCATTGGCACCATCCTCCTCGACATCCTTGTCGGCACCGGCAGTGTCCTGTTGAGCCTCGCCGTCGGCAGTTTCTTCTTGCCCCCGGTGCTTAATCTTGGCATAAGCCTTTTTGACCTTGGCCTTGTGAATGAGATCCTTCTTTATCTTTGTGACTGTGTAGGTATAAGTGTCAGCGTCATGACCTTGAGAAAAATCTACCCGTTTTCTGGGGCCTCGATTGGGTGCAGGTTAGGCGAGATGCTTAGCCTGCTGCTCATCCGCGACTGTTGAATGAGAAAAGTTTTGCCCAGTGGACATACCTTTACGACGCCACGGCCCATCCGGTAAGTTATCTGGGCCGACTCTGAATCCCTTGCGGTGCTTTTTCCCTGTCTCGTTGTCGCCGACTGGCTTCTTGGCGGGTTTGGGCGCCATATTGGGCGAAGTCTGATGTGCGAATATCTGGTTTGAAGGCAAACAAGCTCGGCGAGGAAAATCTTAGTGATGTTACATGTACCAATGTACTTGGTATTTCTGCGGACTGTCCGAATCAGGCCAAAAGTGGGTGCGGGCAGTGGAGACTGTATGGCTCACTACTTTGAGAAAATAGCACGACGTGAGAAGGACAGCATCATGTGTTACTGAAGATGGGGTGACGTGCGGCATATTGTTGTACGTTGTACGTTGTTACACGGCAAGATGCAACATGGAAATGTACAAAAGAGGTGTTTTCTGGTGAATGAGATTCAGGCGGCCTGGTGAGCTGGAATCCTAATGGAAGCATTACGGAGAGGTACTTCGCTGCCCATTGTAAATACAGCGAGCTTCAGGTACAGGTAGTAACTGGTCCGACTCCTTCCAAGTGGTGGCCTGTCGTTTACAGCGCCCAATGCCCACTATAACCCGCCATGAATGCCACAAAAAACCACCCAAGCCTCACCGTCCAGGCCTGATCTGTCTCCTCCGCCCAACCAGCAAACTGCCCAGTGGTCGCATGACGAGTGTTGCTGCCCCACCCATCTCCGACACATCTTGCACCCGACTCGTTCGCTCCATGCAGCCTATCCATGATTCACCGCTGTCCGTACTGCTTTCCTCTTTTGTCTTGCTCTTTTCTTGCTCTGCCAGCATCTCCGTCCTTTCCAACCAACGCGCAGACTCTTCCGCGCCATCCATCCGCCGACATTGCCCAAGCGTGTAGCCTCTCGCCGCAGCACCGCCGTCCTACCCGCACCAGTACCATCCCGCTGTCGGAGACGACCGAATCGCACTCCCACACTCTATCGAGCCGTCTAAACCGTTGGCCGTTTTGCATCTCCCGCACCCGGGGCCACAGCTGAGCTGTGGTTCATAATACACGATACGATGCCCATCTTCCAAGAAGACATAGACCACGCCCGCCCGCCTATTGCGTCGCCCCAACGCTCGCCGCCACAGCCAGATGCGAGGCTCCTCGTCAACGACGCATCGCTCGGCTCCAGGCGTCTCTCCGAAGTCAGCTTGCCTGCTGAGTTCTGCGAAGGCCCAATACCAGATAGTCCCGAGCAGCGTCCGGAGGCGCCTATAATTCACAATGAGTCGCACATGATCGATAGATCGGTGCTGATCGAGAGGCTAAAGCGAGGGGGGAGCCCATCATGGATCCCCAGCCCCTACCACGTACGTGTCTGGGCAGTCGTCAAGTGATATCGCCAAGTACTGACATACTTTGTAGCTGGACTCTCGAATACAGAATCCCACTTCACCACAGCCCTCCCAGACGTCACCGCAGTCCCCTGGTCTACTGCCCTCGCCACAAATAACTCCAGAAAAGAACCAGTCCCCCTCGCCAATACACAATCCACTACAGGACGGACTCGGCATCGAGCGCCCGGGCTCTGCTCTGCACAGCGGTGACTTCACCCACGATGAATGCTCCTCTGCCTCCTCTACGCAGGATGAGCGCCACGGCAAAACGCCATCCAGACACCGCCAGGACCACCTCTGCACGGACATGGCCTGGATGGCCACCTCGCCGCCCCGGCCATCCATGGCTCTTGACCGGCACAGCCCGTTTGCTGAGCCTGGTGCCAGCTTCAAGTCGACGCTGTCGTCGTCGTGTTCCTCCACGTTTGCGTACCAGCTACCGACGAGCCCGCTCGCGCAGTCAGTGACCAACGAAGACCAGGGCGCCTTCACCGCGCCGTTCCGTGAGAGCAGCCTCCTTAGCAACAAGATGGACTTGTCCCGCAGCAGCTACGACGAGTCGTCACCGTTCTCATCGCCCTTACGGTCATCACGCGGTGCCCATGGACGTGCCTCGTTCCGCAGGGAAGCGACGTTTCCCTATCAAGCGCATCAGCCACGCCGCTCCTCTGGCTCCGGCATGAATTTTATACACCCAGGATCCTCACCACAGCGCCCCCTTACTCACTCTCGCCGCCCGTCTCTCGGGTCCGAGTCACCCTCGCTTCACGCCTCCATGGTTGGTTCATACGAGGAGAGCATCCTTCAAGGCCGCATGTCTACGACGCCGTCCAAGCCGTTTGATTTCATGGCCCAGATCGGCGTGCTCGGCAAGGGGAAGTGCAAGTCGCGCCTGCGATGCCCACCACACGTCACTCTACCATTCCCCGCCGTCTTTTACAGCTATAGCAACACCAGCGCCGCGCGGTCTCAAAGCAATGATGGGCCGAGTCCGTACGTCGGCCAGATCGACCTCGAGAACGGTCTACCCAACCCGGACGTCGAGGCTGGGAAGCGCAGGGCAGTTCGGCATCAGGCCCAGTCCGCCGACATGGACATGGACTTGGACATGCTCTTGGATGGCTCGCTCCTCCCAGACGACGATACGCCCAATACCGCACCGCTCAAAGCGCCGCCGGGCGGCAGCTACCGCATCCCAGAAAAGGGTCAGATCCAGATCATTGTCAAAAACCAGAACAAGACGGCCGTTAAGCTCTTCCTCGTCCCGTACGACCTCACTGGGATGCCGCCCGGTACCAAGACGTTTGTCCGGCAGCGCAGCTACTCTCACGGGCCCATCATTGATAACCTGCCTAACTTGTCGACCTCTGCTGCCGCCATCGCTATGGACCGCCCGACCCTACGGTACCTCGTCCACCTGCACATCTGCAGCCCCAGCAAAGGTCGTTTTTACCTGTACAAAAGCATCCGTATCGTCTTTGCCAACCGTGTTCCCGAGGGCAAGGAGAAGATGCGCAACGAGACCACGTGTCCCGAGCCGCGCTTCACGCCCTACAAGCCCATCAGGCAGATGCACCCGCCCTTGTCTTCCTCATTTAGCAGCCGCTCCGCCGCCACACTCGCCACTGACAAGGCTCGCCGCCGCCGTAGCCTCGGCGTGCCCCTCAGCAGCGAGGCCGCGCAGCGAGCGCCCTTCTCCACCGCCGCCCTGGGCACCCTCAACACACAGCGCCGGCTCTCTAGTCCGCGTGGCTACCCTGGCGGCGGCCACACGCGCCCTGTCGAGCCCGTGCCGTTTCGCTTCCCCGCACCCCACGACGATGTTGTGCCCGGGGTTGTAGACGACGTTGATGGCCCCCCGCACTCATCGCCGGGTAGTCGCCCCTCGACCTCGGACGCGTGGGGCTACGAGAAGCTCAGCAAAGGTAAGTTCGGCTACGGCAGCAGCCATGTCTTTGCCGGCGGCGATGTCGCGGGCGGCGGGGGCCTACCGGGCGGTGGCAGTCCGACTGAGGGCTTGCTCTCGCAGCGGCTGCGGTCACTGGGTGTTGAGAAGGCTGCGCATGGTATGCCGCCGTTTTGAACTCATCATTAACATGACCAGTAAATCTGTACATATTCAACCATGGAGGAACCTTTCAAAGAAATTAGGAGTCCCTCATTTATTCGGGGAAGCTCACGGCGCAATTTGTTTCATCACCATTCGTTCGGCAATTTGGAATTGGATTCCGTGGCTTTGGGGGGTCTTTTTTTTTTCTTTTTTTAACAATATATAGATAGGTACCTACTAACCAGATCGCTACACAGCGTAGCCGCTCCTTTCATCGTTAGCTTACTAGATTACAAACCCCCCCCCGTCTTTATACATCTCAAAGACAGTCACAATTCCACAACCGATTACCCGAGACGCCGATGCCAGTGTGGTAGTATATATATATAATACAACGGCTACAATTAAATACCGATTCTAACTATCTATGAAAAATACATGGAATACATCTTTTTGCCTCGATAGATCTACTAAGAAAACGCCCTGTACATGTTTTGAGAGGCATAATATATACAACCCCCACGTTATTAAAACCGCCGCCACTTTCCCTTGGGTGGAACGTAGACACGTCCCCATTTCTTGGCCCACGCCCTCCCACGCTTCTCCTTCTTCACATGCAGCTGCGCACCCAGCGTGAGGCGCATCGCAAGCAGATCCTGCAGAGGCATGGCGCCGAGCGCGTCCTGGATAATGGCCTTGTTGAGGCTCGTGCGCTTCTCGCCAGCGCCGGCGATGCTGGCCACCCAGGTATCGGGGAGGTCCACCACGTCGACGGTGGTAAAGGCCTGGTGCAGGAGGGGATACTGCGCCTCGACGCGCTGCAGCTTGGCCGTGACGCCGGCGGACCACGCCGCGAGGGTGCGCAGGCGCAGCCACTCGCGCTGGAGGCTGAGCACGGCTGGCTGCGAGGCCACGAGCA
>NW_006271970.1:1680319-1833819 GCF_000225605.1 Cordyceps militaris CM01
GGCTGCGAGGCCACGAGCACGCGCGCGTCGGTGAGTTCGTGGCGCGCGGCGAGCGGCAACCGGCGGTGAGGGGCGGCGGCGGCGGCCCAGCCGCGCCAGCGCGGCATCAGCAGCGTCTCGCACCAGTGCATGGCTGGCTCCCACTGACCGAGGGCGGCAAGGCAGCAGATGAGCGTGTTCCACGTGTCGCGGGTGAATCGGAAGCCGGCGTCGAGGGCGGCTTGCGTATAGGCCAACAGGCGCCTGCCGTCGCCGGCCGTGTCGCGGTACACTTGGGCGACGTGCGCCATGGGCCCGCTGAGGTGGTAGGCGTACGCGGGAAAGATGCGCTTCGTGGCCGGATTCTCGGCGCGCCGGCGCATGTCGCCGAGGATGACGGCCCAGAGCTGCAGCACGCGCTCGGGGCGGCCGTCGGCGCGGTATGCGCCCATGATGACACCAAGGACGTCGGGGGGCATGTGCTGGCCGCGCTCCGACAAGGGGCGCATGTTGGCGTACAGCGTCACCAAGTCTTCGGCGAGCGCCATCTCGCGCTTGTCAATAAGGAGCCTGAGCGCATCGCCGACATCGCGGAGCTCGCGGTTCAGCTCGGTGACGTCGCGCACGGCAGCCGTGTAGGGGCTGGCTTTTCGTTGTCCGGGTGGTGCATCAGCATTGTGAACGAGCTTGCGCATGTATTGCACAAGGTCCTTGGCGAGTCGTGTGGTGCGGTTGGCGGTCGGCGCGCGGACGAATCCAGATTCGAAGCGCGCCAGATGCGTGGCAAAGTTGGGCTGGATCCCAGCGCGCTCCATCTCCGTGGTGAGAATATCAACGAGCGGCGCCTGCTTGGTGCCAATGGCACTGTTCATGACAATGGCAAAATGATCGGCAGTGATGGGCAGCAGATTATCGGCAACAGCGCTGCGTAGTAGACGGTGTGCAGACGCAGTTTGTTTCGCGCGTCCCTGGGCGACGAGAACAGCCTGACAGGTATCGTGGTCCCAAGCCAAGTTGTTATTCTGCATCGCTGGTAGTAGCTGGAAGCACTTGTCCAGCTTGCCGGCGGTTGCATAGGCTTGTATCAGACTGTTCCATATTTCCCTGCATGTGATGCCGCGGCGTGCCATTTCCCGACATATCTGCTCCGCCTCTTGGATCAGGCCATTGTGCAAGTATGCCACCACAAGCGATGTCGCCATGCCCTCGGATGGCCGAAGTAGGGCAGTTTGGGCTTGATTAAACAGAGCAAGTGTCTTCTCAAGGTCGCCATTGGCAGAGTGCAACTCCATCATATGTTCGAATGCTTCGAGGTTCGGGCCATGCTGCTCCCCAATTGCAGTGAAACAAGCTGTAGCCTCCTTGTAATTGCCTGCTCTGATGTGGCATTTGAGTAAAGCGTTGTCGATTACCGCGTCGGTTTGAATGCCTGACTCCTTCATAATAGAGATTTCAGTTTTGGCACCATCAACGTCGCCGCATTGAGCGTATGCGTTCAAGAGGCTGTAAAAGCCTCGGGCGTTCTTTCCAGCGTCTGGGAACACCGTCATGTATCGCTGCCATAAATCCCGGACAGCAGGAACATCACCCGAGCGAGCATAAAATGCCAGAAAATTTTCATAAGCCCACTCGTCCATGCCTCCGTCCAATTTAGTCCAGTCCTCGTATAGCAATGCTAACCCAGCGGGGTTGTTCGGATTATATACATTAAACATGCCCCGCAGAATGTCGGCGGTGAATTGGGCATCAGGTCGTTGCCGGTAGTCGTTGTATATTTTGCTGAGATGTCTCATTGTTGATTTGGCTTGCTTCCCAGCTTGAGCGGATTGCAAGACTGACTCGATGTATAATTCGTAGTAATCAGTCTTGGCGTAGCGGGAGAGAATGTCCATGGCTCTGCTTGGTAGGCAGGGCTTTGCCAGTACAGATCGAATCATCAAGTGCCGCAACTTGTCGAACATTTGTCGTGAGTAGATACCCTTGTTTTCCGCTCGGATTTGGGCTAGGCCTGTATATTTGATATGCTTTTCGAATGCTGCAAAGAGTGTGTCCAGTTTTGGTACATGTTGAAGGTGGTCAAATGGTATGGATTTGTCGATGTGCTCCTCAATCAGGCTGGAGTATTCGAACCATACTTGAAATAGTTCTTGCCACTTGCGGGCGGTAAATGCGCTGGCCACAATGTACTGCATGCCACCCACATAATTGTGTTGAAGGCCCTCCTTGAATTTTCTGAGAGCAGACTCAAACTTGCCGCACGCCGCCAGCGACCGAACCGCAGAAGAGAGTAGCACGTCTGACCATTCTTCTTGTGGAAGCTCTCGAAATAGAGAAGTCGCCCGAGAACACTCGAGATAATCGTCTGTTCTCGCAAAAGCAATTATCAGGCCAGGACGCTGCATTTCTTGCTCTTCCCGGGAAGCCTTTTGGTAACGGCTCCAAGCATCGTCAAGAACAGGGCTGGTATTTGAAACTCGGGACCTAAACTGGCCGACAAAGGTGTCTGCCGGTGCTTTCGACTTTGTAGGTTTTGCCGTCTGGGTATTTTTTTGTACTGCAAGAAATTCGGCCGACTTATCGGTAGGTACGGACCCAATCGCTTCCGCTTTCGCCGCAGCTATGGACTGATAGCGTGCAGCCGTATCCGAGGACTTTTGTGCGACGCTCTCAAACCGCGTGGTACACAGGATAGAAGGCTCGGTCCGCTGGAACGAGGCCATGTGCTGCGCCGAGTACTGCCTTCGTCGCAGCGGCCGCAGCCGGTCCGACTTGGGCCTGGGAGCCAGCACACGATGCAGAAAAGACTGCGACTCGCTGGGGTATAGGAAGTCGAGCAAGAACGAGGTGGCGACGAGTTTGGGTTCGAGCAGGCCAGATGCGACGGGCGCGGCAGCCGCCTTCTCAGACGACGACGACTCGCCAGGCGAAAAAGGCCAGAAACTGGACAGTTCGAGCGCCGAAGCACCGTGTTGCCAGAAGCCCGTGTGCAGTTGGCGGGACCGGCGGGCGGCCCGTCGTGTCTTGGGGATGGCGCGCTGGAGGTGGCCCGACTCCAGGCTCGCCACCGCCCGTTCAATCATCGGGGCAAGGGGCGGCGGTCCCACGACCTGGGCAGCCGCTATGATGTGCTAGAGAGTGCGGGCAATGAAGACATCAACATGGCCGTATGGGAAGTCTGCGGCGCAAGGGAGTCGTTGCGGGCTCGTGTGAGATCGGTTTCGTTCCCGGGAGTCGGTGGGCGTCGGTGGGCTGTTGTATCATCGATTCGTCGTGCGTTGATCTCGATTGGCCGGTAGTAACCTTGACCGTGCCAGCAGTTCGAAATGTGCCTCGTCACAGATCTGTAGCAAAGACGAATGGCGGCCGGCTGAGGGTGGTCAGGGTGATGAAAATGGCATCGGAAAAAGTTGGCGTCGTTGGAGCTCTGGCTTCGGCAATAACTACTACTGGGTCTGGCTCCACGTGTAATTGGCCAGAGGCCCACTCGCCTAGTATAGGTCAGCGAACCTCAGGCCATTCCATGACAGGGAC
The DNA here is from genome assembly GCF_000225605.1 of Cordyceps militaris CM01. Lineage (NCBI taxonomy): Eukaryota > Fungi > Ascomycota > Sordariomycetes > Hypocreales > Cordycipitaceae > Cordyceps > Cordyceps militaris. The sequence goes on from NW_006271970.1 coordinate 1,683,830, forward strand.
AACATTCACGAAGAAGCAGAAGTTATAAGGAAGAGATAAGTAATCGCTTTGAAAATTCCAATTTGTTCTGATAATACTAGGTCACAATAATACTGCAAAACTGTTGCAGTACGCAAGTGCGGTGCAGAGTGGTCGTCTGACCTGGACTAAAAATACATTCAAGGTATGAAGAACCAGTCACATAGCTTCGATGGAATCTCGGCATTCCATGAGTGGACTTGTTCGTATCGCCTTTTTTTATTCCGTGCCAATCCATGGCATTTTAAAACACTTTTGAGGCCATTTTTGCGCTGCCATTTGTTCGTAAACTGCGTTTACAGTACCAAGGGGCTCAATCTCTGTGATGCGCGGGTGGGCAGCAGCCGTTTATCGTGTGCCGTGGTTTGGGTATAAACGGTAAAATATAATTGCGTTGTTCCTTTTCGCATCTTACTCGCGCGAGTCTGTCCCTTTTTCAGGTAAGACAAATTGTTCGGCTGTGGCGGAGCATGATTGGTGGTGATACATATACGGGCGGTTGCTCAGTCGCCCGTTTGCTGCTGTATATAATGACGGCACAGCGCTCAACCGGACTCGCTGGTCTTTGTCATTTGTCGGAGCTCCATGAGGGCCGGTCGGTTGCGGCTCTTGGTTCTCTGCTGTCGACGGTACGGCGGCTCCGTCGGGTGCGGCGAGGCGGCACGCGAGGGGCAGTGATCGCGGCGGGCCTCACGCTGGCGGGCGTGGTAGGCGAGACGAAGGGCGTTGGAGGTGAGAGGCACCGGGGAGCGAGCGCGGGAGCGGGCACGCGAGCGAGTCTGAGAGCGATGGGGGGAGATGGATCTGTGACGGGAGCGGCCGCGCAGAGTGCTGGATTCCTCGGTGGTGCGGAGGGCTCGAATCTCGGGACGGGTCAGGCTGCGGTGCCTCTTGCGGCCACGCATATCAAGATCGGCGGTGTTCGGGAGAGCCATCTCGAGATAGCCGACGTCGCTGGTCCTGCTGGCAGTCATGGCAGCGGTAGTGTTTCGTGTTGGCAAGGTAGTAAGAAGGCGGCAAACAGCTGACAGTTGTGTAAGTGGTGAATGGGGGCGACAGTGATGATACAAGACGGCCAAGACGTTTGATGGTGTAGCCTGGAGGAAGGAAGTTGAGGAGTAAAAAATGTAGGAAAAATTGGTATACAGGGGAAGAAGGGAAGGGAGTGAAGGAAAGGTTGAGAAGGAAGAGATGGTGGCGCGGAGGGAATGTGTGAATAGTTATACTGAGTACTACAAGGAATCGACCCCCCTGCAAAAGTGACCCGAGCAGTTGGGCTGTCGGAATTGGGGGAGGATAGTAAGGTTCCTTCAGGGCAGCAGTTCGGAGTGCCCAGCTAGCGCCTTCCTTTTAGCGGGAGTTTGAGCCACTCGTCCACTAAACAGGCTAGACGTGCAGGGCGCTAGCAACCACTTCAAGGGAGGTTGTGTGTTGCGTAGTAGCACCTCTCAGATAGGTACCTACACTGTTGATCTCTAGGTACCTACTGTAGGTATTAATACTTAGTACCTACCTACCTGCATATTCGCCTCAATTTCTCACTGAAACTAGGTACCTAATCTTGTTATTTTCATTTTTTTTAGTGTCTTTATTCGTTTTGCTGGCGTGACCTTGGCCTGGCAATAGCACGGCGTAGCACGGCGCGCCCAAGTAACCTTGCCGAAAGGGTCAAGTGGTCACATGAGCCCTCTGGCAGCCGCCAGTTTCTTGCTACCTGTTTTCTTCCCGTCTGCCTCTTCCCTGTCTCGCCTCTCCCGACAGGGTGCCCAGGCAATTTGCCTCCCTCCCACGCCCATCGCCGCAAGGACCACCTTGGGAGATATTCAGACCAGGATCTAATAATGAATAGGGGCATAACTAGAAAATCCTGGTCGAGGGCCAACACGACCGCCGTCACACAGCCGTTGCCCAAACCTTGATGGATGCGCATAACTACCTCTGGCCTCGAGGATACACCAGAGAATGCCAATGCCACAACACACACACCACACGCACCGACAACACAATGCAGAAACGCACTTAAGACACATGGGCATCGATGGCGCATCCTTCGTACCTCCGTTCTGAGATGCAACCGACGCCTCCTCGCTGTTCTCCACTGCACACGTCTAGTCATTGGCTTGTTGCCCTCGCTCGGCAGCAGCCACCAACTCTAGGCTATGTATGACTCTTTACCTGGGCAGCAAACTGGCTCGTACCTAGTTAGTGCAGAGTCATGGCCACGACCAGTTATGCTTGTCTGCCCATCTCGCTCCTCGCTGGCACCCTGCCGACCCTGGGCGTGCATTTGCCGCATTTGCCCACGCGAGCGCTCGAGTCGGGGGGCCTCACTCACAGCTCTGCCAGACTGAGTCGTGGCCTCGTCTTGACCCTTTGGGCAGTAGCTAACAACTATTAGAGAAATCAATCCGCCCTACGGAGTACTCCGTACGGATTAGGCCCTCACTAGCTCATTCCCACTCCGGGCGCGGGGAACTCCAGCCGTGGCGCTAGACGGGCGACAAGGCCATCCATGATCCAACCCAAGCGCTATGAAACTAGGTCGGGTCAGATGTGCTGCCTACCATGCACTGACAACGAGGCAGCACCCTCTTCAGCACTAAATTTAACCCAGCCGCCTGGGTCGACCAGCAGGCGGCCAACTGGCAGTCAGGAACCAGCAGCAAACGAGGAGCAATTTGTTTCATATTCGTGTTTCCTCAACCGCCTCTACGGATACTTGTCGCGCGCTTGGCCTTGTCATATTATGCGTACTGCACGTTGACCACCGACGCACGAGTTGCTCCTCTCGCTGTAATACGTACTCTTTACGCCCTACTAGGATCCTAGTGGCTAGACACCACATCATCCCACTCACATTATGTGCAGTCGGCCAAGACCACCAGCCGAGAGTCAGCCAGCCGATCCTCTCAAGCCCAAAGCAGTAGTTATCGAACCATCAACGCATCTCGCCAAACCACCACCACGCACGTCTGCCGAGCGTTCGATAAGGAGGGTGGCGGCGAAAGCGTAAACGGTTGTCATCCTACGTCAGCTTTACGTGCGTCAGTCTACCCGGCAGCACGCAGATTAACTACTGGAACGCGTAAGAAGAGGGGAGAACAAAGTGGCGTTTTCAACACGCCCAAAGTTTAACATTGCAGATTGACCAGCTGACCCTGTCTCCCTACCACCTCATGTTCCGGAGGGCTTTATCCGTAGAGTGGTGCGAAAGCGTGGTTGGCGACGGGCGCAAAAATGGCCAAAGGCAAGCCCGGCCCTCGGCACTTGGTAACTAGCTTGGCTGCTGCCGAGACGGCCGGGCCGGCCATGCGATGCCATGCCTTTGCCTCCAGAAGCAGTTGTTAATATCTGGCAGCATTTCGTGCGCCCCTTGAGCGGTTGCGTGTTGATTAACTAGCGGCGCGAGTTGTCGACTGAAACAGGCAATGCAGAAATGATCTAATGTCTTGGTCACATATAGACCATGGCCGGAATACTGGCCTAAAACTAATGCAAATGGCGCAAGGTTTTGGTTACAAAAGGATGCTGGGACGGTCCATGACAGCTACAGATAAATTAATTCCAGGTAAATGAAACCCCATCCTGTTCAATGACGCGAGCAGGTGGTATAATACAACACAGCTGGTTACCAACAAAATCAGGGTTCCTACCAAAAACGACGATCCTCGACGAGCGGTACACCATGCAGTGTTGCACTGCTCAAATGGCATGTCAGTGTCGCTATTGTATTCAATAAGTTTCATTGTTCATTGGAGACTGGAGCTGTGCTTTGCGGGCGGATGGTGCCCTGGCGTTCTCAAAGCCAATCAATCTTCTTTTAAAACCATGCCACTAACTTGTCCATCATGCTGACACGACTTCTCCGACGCAATCGCATCCTCAAAAGCCGAAATCATGCCGTCGTAGAGGCCATCGATTGCTTCAGGCGAGTCCTCCGTCCCAGTCCAGATGGTGCCGTCGCGCAACGGAAACACCAGTGCGCGCAACCTAATCGCCAAGCTCTTGACCGACGCAAACGCCGGCGGAATCTCGTCGACGATGCGCCCAAAGTTGTCCGGGTGCATGTCCCTGCTCTTGCGCTCCGCCAGCTCGAACCACCTGCCCTCCTCCCACGCCCGCAGCCTGCTGTCTTTAGGCAGCTCCATCTCCCTGTCGGCCACGACCATTCGCAGGAGCAGGTACAGGAAGGACTCGAGGTCGTGGCGGTACGTCTTGGCCTCGTCGTTGATGTAGCCAATAGCCACGTACGGTCGCGTGCCGAACAGGTATCCTGGTTTGCGCGCCGGCGCCGGGTCGCGCGACGCGGCCCCCTCGAGGTCAATTAGCATGCCACGGGGGCGGCGCGGCACGCCGGGGTCGTCATCGAGGATGATGATGTTGCCGTGGGAAATGTCGCTGTGCAGCAGCCGGGCGTCGACAAACAGCGAGCGGTGGCACTTGAGGGCGTCGCGGAGCGCCTCGAGCAGCTCCAGCCCGGACTGGAATGTGTAAAGTGCCCGGCCGACAGGCGACGTGACCATGCAGATGAGAACGCGGTCCTGGAACGACCGCCGCGTCTCCTCCTCGGTGAATTGCATGATGCCGGATGGACCGTCGCTCTCTGTGCATGTCTCATTGCTCTCTTGGCTGGTGGCGGCCGTGTCTGTGGCAGCCGTGTCTGAGAACCTTCTCTGCTTGTCCGGGCACAATCCGGCGCGGAGAGCAGCCGTCGTCTCGAGCTCACGGTACAGTTCGAGGTGGGCGGCGCCCCATGCCTTCTTCTCCATGGCGACCTCGAGAAGTTCCTTTTCGGGTCGGTCCCTCACCCAGGGCCACTTGATCTTGACGGCGTGGCTCCATTCCTGCGAGCCAGCACGCCTCGCCCGGTACACCACCGTAGACGGCCCGACCAACATCCGTCGCGTCATGACGGGCTTGCTGTCAATGTATAACTTACTGCCCTCGTCCAGAACAATGTACTGGCCCTCGTCATCGGTGCTGAAGACGCAGCCCATGCCCAGCGCCTGGTTCGTCATCCGCTCGTACTGCAGAAACAAGGACAGAAACTGGCCCGCCTCCTTCTCAACGTCCATGACTTCACTGCAGGATACGCCGGACCGGTCAATGACCAACAGCTCGACCAACGCGCCGCGGATATAGACGGCATGCAAGAAAGGACGTGTCGGCTGCTGGTAAAAGACTGCCTGCGCAGATGCGCACAATGTGATGAATCCGTCGCGATAGCTGGCGTCTTCGGCGCAGACGAGCCCTATGGCGTGGACGTCGTCGGACCCGGCAGTCTTGGATTCGGCGTCGTCGTGTCTCAAGGCAAGTTGGGTGCATTCGTCCATGAATCCCTTTTCGTGATGTTGAGGGTCCTTTTCAGTGACACTCCATGATCCGCGAGCGCCGTCCCTGTTGGTCGAGGCAAAGTTGACAAACCATTCGGGAAAGCGGCTGGGTGCGGCCAAGACGGGCGGAACCTCTGGAACTTCTCTGGACGATGCCTCGACGTGGCCAAAGTATTTCGTGATGAAGCACGGCCCGGCGGCGGTGATGCAGCCATTGACCTCGTTTAAGAAGTATTGAAAATCCATGGCAGCAAGGACTGTTGGATTCGGGAAGAAGAAGTTCTTTGGATAGAGCAAGGGCTTTTGAAGAAAAGAGAGCCTGAGGAGGTCAGAGAGAAAAAAGAGAGAAAAGAGGTTCCATGGAGGGGGGGTAACTAGAACGCAGAGATTGATTTCCACTAATACTTTGTGCAACCCTGCGTCGTTTGACACCCATGGATGTTGATGTGGCAGGACAAAGGAAATGATAGATCGGCACGGCGTATTTGAGGCGGTCTATACCCCGCAGTGAGTGAGTCTTTGTGTAACGCAGCAACCAACTCTTTCCCGGGCCGTGTCGTGAGGCTCTTTGTGTACCATGGAGGACTGATGAACTCTTCACCGACAGCGATATTTTGCTGGATGATGACACGGAGGGCCGCTGATGCCAGCACCCATCATGTATCAAGGACCGGGGAGTGCGGGAATGACAGGTCACTATTGTCACGGTAGCACCAAGTAATCGGCATCTTGCATAGTGACAGACGGCTGTACTTTGGTGACGCGTAGTGAGCGGAAATAGAATGGAAGAAGCACGGCTCGAAATCGTTTCACAATATCTGGCGCCGTCATGTCGACCTATATAAGTTTGTGTCGCTGCCGACCTTTTTAACTTGAACTATACCTACTCACCAACTACTCACCAACTACTCAAACACACAAAGTTCCTACCAGTCTTCAGACCACTTTCCAACACACCACTTTTATCCCAACATCTTTCATTCCTTGCCATCATGGCTCTTCTTGTTGACAGCCTCGTTCCTTCCGCCGTATACAATGCGCTGCCTTTGATCAGCGAGGTAGCTGCGGCCCCAGACACCCGGTCCCTGGATCTCGAGGACCTCCGCACCCTGCTCCGCCAACACAATGTCCCTAAGGGTGTCAGCGTCAGACTGCTTCATAAGCATTTCGACACCACCCAAGGGGAGGTCATGGTGCTCCAAAATGTTCCCGTCCCCGGTCATGGCCACGTCAAGATTCTGAAGCCGGTTGTGCCCGACGAGAACAGCCAGCTTCGGGGCATACACTTCTTCGTCACAGAGGACGCGGGCTTTCAGGCGTACGAGTACGCCATCGGAAATGCGCCCGAAATAGGCCTCTCCCACGCCTTCCTCGCTGAATTCGCCAGCCTTGTTGTGGAGAGGGGACTGCAGCGCACCTTTGGTCTCAAGCTGCTTTGCGAAGAGGAGGGGGAGGAGGAGCAACAGGCGGGATGGACCGAGTTCGAGCTTCACACCAAACGGGGCACCATCATGTTCCCGAAAGGAATGCCCATGCCCGCTAGTGACGAGATTGACTTTACCGTCACGACGGAATGGGAGGGCATTGTCGTGGAAGAGGCCACGAACCCGCTCACGCAGACCACTGCGTGCGCGCACACCTCCATCATCTGCCACCACTGCAAAGGCCACAAATCCAAGGCGGCCGAGGAAATCGTAGACGACTATTGCGTCGGTGGCCAGAAAATTCTGCCAGGAACGGCCATGCACGACATTGTTCGTCAGATTGTGGCCGCATTCTGATTGGAAATGTCTGAACGCTTCTCGACAACTGTGGCTCGCCGCATTGTGAATGTTGTCGTGGCGTGAGTTAGCTTAGCTTTAGGTATTCAAATTTCATTTCTCTGGCTTTCTTCGATTTATCAAGGAACTCGTTTCGTCAGTCCATCTCATCGTGCCTGCTATTCAATTCCAGTTCTCGTCTCCATGGTCATCCAGCACGGACTCTGAGTTGGGCTCGTCAATAACCTAGACCTCTATTCAAAAGAGTGGCTCAACAGTCAACAGGATCGCAGGGCTACAAGCCCACTGGTGCCGTATTTTAGTAAATGGATTGCTCCTTTCGGAAAGTCGGTAGGAACTATTGAATATATTTGTACGCAGCTGCGCGCTGACAGCCGTGACGGCGGCGCTCTTCCAGCAGGCGAACCAGTTCCCAGTTCCTACATCGTAAAAGATTATGTGTGAGTATCGAGATCTTCCAAGCATGGTTGGCCACTGGTCTAGCCGTGGAACAGTTGGACGCCAACTCCTCTCCCAACCACGTCATGCCCCGCGTCCAGAATGAACGCGAAAGACCAAACAACCCCCCTTGCCATCCCCCTCAGCTCTCTTCGCTCCTGCGCCCCCGCAGGACCTCCCACTCCGTCTCCGTCATGGAGTAGCTCAGCTCGTCGTGCCACGCGCGGTTCACCCACGCGCGGTTCACCCACGCGACCTCCCTGCGGCGGCCCGCGAGCGCGAACCCCGCGCGCGCGTACAGCCGCTGCCCGACCTCGTTGCACGACACCGTCGTCAGCGACAGCGTGTGCAGGTTGCCGTGGCAAAACGCCCAGTCGACGCCCCAGTCGAGCGCCTCCCGCCCGTACCCCTTGCCGCGAAACGGCGCTGCTATCGTGATGCCGAGGTAGGCGTTGCGGTTGTGCCGCAGCGAGTCCGGGATGCCGCCCCAGCCGATGCAGAGGGTGCCGATGATGGTGGGTTTCGTCGGATCGGACGACGATGACGACGACGATGACGACGGGAGGAGGCAGATGGCGACGCCGAGAAGCGCTTTGCGGTACATGGTGGCGAGGAACTGCACGTCCGTCTTGCCCTGCAGGCGGAGAATCATCTCCGAGGAGAGAGCCTGCAGGGAAGGCTCGTTGAGCATCTCGGCGAGAACGCTCTTGTAGTCGTCGCTCTCGTCGTCGACGGCAATGTACCGGAGCCGCTCCGATTCAAAGGCGTTGTTGAGCGCGGCTGAAAAGGCAGACATTGTTGGGGTTTCAAATAATGTGAATTTTGTTGAAAAGCTAATGTAAATGAAACGCCCCAAAAGCCTCGAACCAGGAGCGCATCACACTGTTTTATCTACACATACATGCGAGGCTAGCTCCCATTCAAGTCGACCGCATATCCAACGCTAGCTAAGTGCAGTCGAGAGTGACTCAGGCCGCCGCAAGGAACCTTGCGATAACTTGGCTTGATGAGCAGTTTGTTTCTAACTACTGCCATGTCCCGTTGAGTCATCTCAGCTTCAGCTCGGCTTTCGCCGGTCGGGGTGGAGACGCCCGTCGACTTGCCTAAACAGGCAACTGCAAAGGTCATGTCTACCGGCCCTCAAGCAGTTGAAAACTATAAAGAAGAAAAATGCATGTATTCGTAGAATCAGTCTAGAGTCGCAGCTGTGACAAATTGCCCGTTGACGGTTTGCGGACACGGCAGAGCCCATCGGCGTCCCAGTCTTCGCTGCCGACGCCGCTCCGTGCAATAAACAGGCCCTTGGGGTCAACATGCTGCTTGATGCGATACAGTCTCTTGTAGTTCTCACCCCAGAAAGATTGCTGGAAATCGGCCTCAAAGGGGTCGGCCTCGTTCAGGTACGCACCCATACCTTCCTCGAGCGCCTTGAGAATGGGGACCTCAACATTGGTGAGCTTCTCCTGCACAGCTCTCTGCTCCGCAAGAGTGGCATTGGGTGCCCAGTCTCGGCTAAAGACAATATGAGTAATAGTCTTGCGCCAGGCAGGGTTGAGCGCCGACTTGATCTTGTCATTCCTGGCAACCGCTCCGTCGGCGATGAAGTGCCCGGTATATCCAGTCTTGTTGCCGCTGCCTTCGTAGATGTCGCGAAGTGCTTTGCTTAGGCGCTGCGCCCCATCTGTCTGACTGAGGAGATTGCGCGAGATCATACGGGAGCCCAAAATGGCAATTCCCCCGGTAGGGTCGTACGGCGTCTGGGCCAGCTCGTAGGCGATCGAGCCACCGAGCGTTGGTGCCAGCTCAAGGGTGTAGTTGGCGCTGGGTGCGGATTTGCGGGCTTCTTGGATGAATGCATCCGCAATCTTGGCGACGGGCGCCTTGTCCGTCTTGTCGGGGAAGAACATGAGAATGGTGATGGAGGCAACGGGTGCGCCGTTTTGATCAGAATTGGGCAGGAAAAAATAGTAACCGCTGCCCCCAGCATCGGCGAGAGCCGGGAGACGTCGGTGGAGAGCTGCCAAAGTATCCCAAAACCTGTCGTCGGCTGGTCCAGGAAGGGTAATGTCAGACATAAGAGCCAGAGCTGGGACGTCAGGGAACGTGCGGATCGTAACGTCGACGACCACGCCAAAGGTACCGCCACCACCGCCTCGAAGCGCCCAAAAGAGGTCTCTATTCTGGTATTCATTAGCAACAACCAACTTTCCCTATTCTACTATTAGCAATATTCCACACCAGACGCAGATGGGCACTTACATCAGCCGTGACAACTCGAAACTGTAGAGCATTATCCGAGGCCATCCCCTTCCAGGGACCCAACGGCGAGTGGCCGCCGCCTTGGATATAGCCGCCAGCAGCACCGACAGTATGCGACAGACCAACGACGGCGGTGAGATTGCGTTTGCTCGTCTCGGCGTAAATGTCCATGAGCACAACGCCAGCCCCGAGGGTCACTGCGGATCCCATGGACGTTTTGCTGTGTGCGCCCTCGGGGACAAATTTGTCTACAAAATCCATCTTGTTCATTTTATAGGTGGCAATCTGCAGCGATTCAGGCGCGGATGAGCGGCCGAGGAAACAATGACCGGTATTCTTAATGGCCAGTCTGACGTTGTGAGTGGCAGCAAAGCGTACTGCCTCCTGGATGTGCTGCGCAGTCTCGGCAACGACGGAAAAGAGAGGGATGCGGCCCTGGCGGCAGGGAACATCTCTGGGGAGGTCAAAGGAGCAGGTCTCACTGCGCTCTGGCCAAGCCTCCCAGTTCGTCCATTGAACGGCGCCGGGGTTCTGGTCACGCCAGACGGAGGACTCGGTGAGCGCCATGGACGCATTGCACGCTGCAGCGTCATAGCCAGGATCGTGACAGACATGAGCGACAGGCTGAAGTGCGACGAGGTTGCCGCTGACTGAGGCGTTGAGAGATGCCCACTGGTTCTGGGATGGCCAGCATGGTTCGCTGGGCTTGCATCGACACTGTGAGGCGTTTGTTCTTGTTTGTAGGGTAGCTCCATAGGCTGCGCCTAGGAACACGGTGATGGAGACAAATTTTGCTAGTTTCATGATGAATTAGAAGAATGCGAATGCTTGCTGAGTGTTGTGGTGCTGCAACAGAGAGGCGTCGGAGGCATCTATTTGTACCCGTCGACCACGATGCCATGGCAGCCGTTTGTCTGGACGCGTGAGTATGGGATTACGTATAGGATGGTGAGCACCGCCATGGTTTGAATCTGCTGACGCCAGGCTCGATTCCCGTTGTGGATTTATACACCGAGTTGACGGCTCGGGTTCGGCAGTGCAGGACAATGCGAAGAATACGGAGATGGGGGTGGACGGAGATTGGCTGAGGAGCTCGCGGCTGAAAGAGGCGAGGTGCAAGTTGGTCAAGATGATGATCAGGTTGCCCGGAAATAAGTGGGTCACGAATATATCTGTTCAATTACAGTGGGTTGGCCGCTACAAAGTCCATCTCCAAGGCCACTAAACTCGCTACTAATCATAACAGCATTGGCAATGCAACCCGCCGTTCTACTCCTGCAACAGGATAACATCACCGGCTTTAGTATGATATGAACAAGGATTCCCGTAACTAGAAACGAACGTCGTAACATTTCTACTGGTGCACGCCCTCTTACCCTTACCCCTGACACGGCCGCTGCCGGAGTGGATCCGCTGCCATCCAGCTCGCGACATCTGGCCTAAAAAGGCCAAAAATCGCAGCTAGGTCAACGTCATTGCTACCGTCTCTTTTCATCCTGCCTTGTCCGTATTGCATCGTCTCTACACTACCAAGTGCGCCCTTGAGCTCCGTACACGATTTCCAATTGCACTAGCTCCTTGCAGACGACCACTGCGTCACTGACGACGCTGCCTTCAACCCAGCCAACGACCACCCCCCGGGCCACCTCTGTGTCATACCACGACCCCGTGTTTGTGCTACTCTCATCAGTCAAGTGCTCTTCCCAGGCATCACCCAATCAGTCGCCCCGACACTTGCCATCCGAACGCGACCTGTGTCGTAGCAAATGGCACCGCGATAATCTCGCCATCCCATCACCTCCCGTCCATCACGGGTACCCCGGCTCCAGCGTCCCGATCCATCACGCATCATAGCCCACGATGCCCAAGACACGCCCACCCACGACGGGCTACGAGCAGCTCGCCCAGGCCGACCGCTTCAGCGACGATTCAGATGATGAATTTGCCATTGCAGGGCCCTCAGCTGCCCTGAACCCTCCCGCCGGTGCCGTTCCTGGCGCTCCCCGACCAGCAGCCACCACCGCCACGCGACCCAAGTTTCGGCGTCGCGTAGGGAGCGCCGGCGGCGTCGACATCAAGGCCATCAATGCCCGCTTTGAGCGCTGGGCCGACGAGATTGCCTCCAAGTTTAAGCGCGGCCGCGGGAAGAGCTTCGCCGGCGACGAGGAACGCCTCGAGATTCAACACTCCGTCTTCCGCGCCCCGGATGGCATCCGACCCATCACGCCCGAAGGCCTTGCCGACACGCCCGAGGGGCCCATTACAAAGGCCGAGTTCGACGCTCTTGTCGACAGCGTCAGACGTGCCATTCGGCAAGAGATTCACCCCAGTATGATCTCCCAGGGTAGCTCTGGTAGTTACTTTGCGCGCGACCCGGATGGCAAGATTGTCGGCGTCTTCAAGCCCAAAGACGAAGAGCCCTACGCGGCCGGAAACCCAAAATGGAATAAATGGATTCACCGAAATCTATTCCCCTGCTGTTTCGGCCGAGCATGGTAAGGCGAATACAAAACTGGGCTACGTCGCAGTCACTTGCTAATATGAGCAGCCTCATTCCTAACCTATCATACGTCAGCGAAGCCGCTGCCTACGTCCTCGACCGCCAATTACGAACAAACCTGGTCCCGTATACTGATGTCGTCTGGCTCTCCTCCAAATCATTTCACTATCCATTCTGGGACCGTCGCAACTTTTACCGCAAGAAGAGGCCCTTTCCAGCCAAGCCCGGCAGCTTCCAGGTCTTCCTCAAGGGCTTCAAGGACGCCAACGTTTTTCTCCGCGAGAACCCCTGGCCCGACCAGTACTGGGCCGGCTTTCGCACATCAGGCAATAAAGACACGCGCAATAGCAAGAACAAGAAGTGGTCTGACGCCTGCCGCCCATCCACGTCGAGCCCGCCCGAGAATGCAGACTCGGATGACGACGAGACTGAATCCCCAGGTGCGGGTGGCGAGCGCTCGCCGGCCCCAGAGCAGCCGGCTCCATTTGCGTGGACCGAAGATTTGAAACAATCTTTTCGCGAGGAGCTCGAGAAGCTGGTCATTCTCGACTACATTATGCGCAATACAGATCGCGGCCTCGACAACTGGATGGTCAGGATCGACCACGACTCCGGCGCCGTCTCCATTGCCACAGAACCCATGCATCTCAATATGGAAGCCGAGCCCGAACCCGACGTAGACCGCACGCGGCCCGTCTACGCCAGCGAGATGCCCGCCACGACCTCGACTGCCTCCTACCCATACCAGCGACAGCGGCCCATGCACGCGTCGTCCAAGCGGCCGGGCTCAGAAAAGAAAACGCAAATGGTGCTCGGCGCCATTGACAACTCGCTCTCCTGGCCGTGGAAGCACCCCGACGCCTGGCGCAGCTTCCCCTTTGGCTGGCTTTTCCTACCAGTGGACCTCATCGGGCGGCCGTTTTCGCAAAAGACGCGCGAACACTTCCTCCCGCTGCTCACTTCGACGGCGTGGTGGAGCCAAACGCAGCTGGCGCTCAAGCGCGTCTTCCAGGTTGACGAGGACTTTCAGGAGCGCATGTTTGCGAAACAAATCGCCGTCATGAAGGGCCAAGCCTGGAACGTCGTCGAAGCCCTCAAGACGCCTGATCACGGCCCGCTTGAGCTCACCCGCCGCGCCAAGGTCTGCGTCTGGGACGACCTCGTCGACGTGCCCGTCGCCGTGCCCATGCGCGTCGCGTCCTCGGAGATGCGCCGGTCTGCCGCCGCCCTGGCCGGCAGCGGCGGCGCCTCGTTGGACCCAGACGAGGCCGACATTGCGAGCTCCGCGCCTGCTGCTGCCGGTGCCGGCACGGCCTCGACTGCACCGAATGCCGACTTGCTCGGCTTCGGTGGCGACCTCCCGAACCCAGGACGCTTCGAAATCACCAGTCCCCGGCTGGACGCATCAGAGGAAACACCCAACGGCTCCGTCGCCGCCTCCCACTCGAGCCTTGACCCACCGTCGTCCAGACCGTCTGGACCGAATGGCTCAGCATCCTCCTACCACGGCCCCCCGCGCTCCCTCAACACCTACGACCCGCCCCGCAACACCGACCAGAACCGCCGCTCCCAGCAACGCCACCAGCGCCGGTACTCATTTGCCAGCACGCCCGCCGGCGGCGGTCGTCGCAGCAGCCACGCCAATGTGCAATTCTACAGCGGCGATGACTACGGCAGCGGTAGCAGCAGCAGGCATAGCTACGACTACGGCCGCGGCGGGCGAGACGACGACCTCCTCGAGGGGGACCTCGGTTACGCCGCGGCCGAGGGCCAGATGGGCAACCAGCGCAAGGTCATCGTGGAGCGCCTCGAGGCCGTCAAAAGCAGCAACCCCGTCTTTACATGGTGTTGAGACAAGCCAGCCGGGATCGTGGAAAAACGCGTTGAAAATGTCCTTGCGATAGAAAAGAAGGCGGAGATGTTGATGGAAGTTGCATAAGAAAGGCTTGGGTGGGAGCGTGGAGGAGAAAATTAAATAAGAGACGTAGGTTGTCGAAAGAGCCCACGTCGGGCGTTCGTCAATAGCTATCCCTTCCCTTGCCAACAATATTGCCAGGCTGCAAAACGGGACTTGTATCCCTGATGGTGAAAGCTGTCACCGGCTTTTTGTTTTCCTTTTATTGGCGTCATTCTTTTCGGCGTCGTCTTTTCCAGTCTTGTGTTGCATGTTTGGAGCCCATCTTATTCCCTCCCTTACTCTTTGTATTAACCTTTCCCCGATGCTGATTTGGGGAGTTTTTTCTTCTTCTTTGTGGTAGACAGCAATATAGAGACTTTCCGAGACAATCGTACTAGGCTCTGATGAGGTATCCCATAATCTGATTTCTCCGTCATGCTCGTCTCCAACTCATCAACTCGATGCAACGGGCTCTTGTGATGGAATGATATCGTGTTGAGAATCTTTCATTTTTCAAGGTGAGTTTTGGGCGTGGTTAAAGCGGTGGCTTTGTATTCCTTCTCTTTTTCTTAGAAAGAAAAGAGCCTTGCCCCGTCCTTGTTTATGCGCGCAACTGACCTTCCTCCCCAATCAAGTCGTTGGGCGTTTTCATCCTCAGCAGCTCACCTGGATGCATCACCAGCAACCTGTCGAACCTGGGCACATTCTCTAGCCGATGTGCCACGGCCAGCACCGTGTAGGGCCACCATGACCATCGTCAAGCGCATCGTCAAGCGCTCTGTCGCTGCATCCACCACGATCGTCGCCTCGTCCGGTACACGGATCCTCCCACCTGCCACCGGGGCGGAGATTAAAGCAAGTCGTGACGGAGAATAGGAGTAGCTCTTGTGAGACGCTGAGGAGACGGGCGCGGAGCGTGTCGAGCGGCACGAGGGAAATGTCGACACCGTCACTTGTGGTAGTGTCGCTATAGTCGGAGGAGCTGACCGGTACCGCAGATGGTGACCTTTCTCCGGGCTGGATAGACGCAGGGAGCTGTCGCAGCAACCGGCCGGTTATTCGCGCCCATTGACGCATCCAAAAGCGCACTGATGCTCGATTGGATGAAGCAACCGAAGCCGGCGTAGGGCTCCTACCCGAGGCGCAAAGATTACGAATCTCGATACCACCCTGCGACTGCTAGTCAGTCGGCGGCTCCATTATGCCCGGCTTTTCCAGTTCCCGGGGCGTCGCTCGTGCTGTCCGCCGGCGCCGGCGCGCCTATTCCGGTGGTTCGTCGCGAGAGACTGCATCGCTTCCCTCGAGCACGGGACTCTTGGCCACCGACGGCCGGGTAGGGTCATTGAAAGAAATACGGTGCATTTATCCATGGCAGAAATTTGATTTCTCTGTTCCATGAACCGCGCTTCCGGGACGTCGGCGGGAATTGTACCTGCCTGCAAAGGTGGGAAACTTACCAGGAATATTCGCAGCGCTGCCGAGCTCGCACGTAAGATCCGAGGGGGCCAAAAACCTCCTCAAAAACGTATCGATGCGTCTGTTTATCTAAACTTGCAGAAATGTCGTAAGATGGGCGGTGCGGCGTACAGACCCCGATGGAAGATGTGGAGCAGCCGACCGGTTACATTGCGACTTGAATACCTAGACATGGACGAGCCGTGGTATGAAAGCGCCTAGGAAGTTACATGAGGTGTGACGGAAAAGGTAGATTCCTCAAAGGCAACGGTAAAGTCGAAGCGCAGTGGCTCGCCGTCGGGCCTAGCGAGACGTCGCAATGGAAAGGCGTACTTGTCAAATTCAACATAAAGAAAGCCTGAGAAAGAGAACGGATCTACTCCAACAGACTCTGGTGGAGCCGAGGTTGCTATCGTCATAGTCGGGGCCTCGCTCGTCAAGCTACAGCTGGCTGGGTGAGTTTGCGAACTGGCTGACGGCAAGTCATGACGATGCGCCCGCAAAGTTGCACTGCATTGGGGCTGCCAACAGTGACATTTCAGGCAGCTATTCGTTCTTGAATTTTATCTTGCTTGTTTCGCCTTTTCCATGAACGAGCGCGTTGGACTTGTAACAACATCTCGGTCAGCGCCTTTGATCACTATACCAGGGAAGATTGAGACCATGAGGACCCTGTCCCATTGAGTTACCCTCTTCCGATTACTTCCGCCCGATGCGGGTGTGTAATTTATGAAAGCAGAACCACGCACCAGTATACTCAACTCTCAAACCACCCCTGGTGCTGCTCCCGATATTGAAGAGCGTGAGGCTGGCTCTGGACTTTTTGTTGCACAATGCAACGTCACGCCCGCTCCAGAACGAATGATGACATCGCGATCCTAGTCAAGATTGTCATATTGATATCGACCCTGTCTATAATACAAGACATCAAGAGTTGCCTGCGTCGAGGGTCTCCGGAGATTCGCCAACGAGGGCTCGATGTGGATTCGCCTACGCCATATGCGCGACAGGCCTGGCCAGTCCTGGCTTAGCCAATAAATCGCCGATGCTGATAGCGCGAAATATGACGAAGGAGATAACCTGTCATTTTGAATATCCTGGCAGAGGACGTCCGACTTTCCTGATCGCGGCATAGCGTCTTGAACAGGGATATTCGTGTGGTTTTGCGCCCTTCACCGCTCCATGGCCTGGTGTGCGACTGCCATGCCTCGGCTGGAAACATTTGAAAGCTGAGGCAGCGATAACATAACCTGACATCACCAGAGCGGAGAGAAGGCCTTGGCCGTTGCGAGCTTTCGTATTATTCAAGGGTCCGAAATCCCAAGGCCTAACCACATCGTGATACAAATGTTGCGTTGAAGAGCGGGCCGCGTTCCCACTCCAGCCGGCCCCCGCCATTCCACAACGTGGCATTTAGCCGTAGCGTGGTTTGTACTCGGACATTGATGTAGTTCTTTGTGATTTTCCACATTGGCACGCCTCTGTAGATTTCTTCCGTTCCCCGGGCGGTCGGCGGCCCGTGGTGGCTGCGAGGCGGTGAGCTGACTCGATACCAGTCCTCAGCATCGTGAAGACCAACTTCGTTTTCAGCCACTTGATTTCGAATAAGTGATGGGTTATTCCCCGTTGTAAATCCATTTTCTGGCGCGAAATAAAGCTGGGCATCGCTCGGCTTGCTGCCCGCGTGTTTCTCATTGTGCAGTTTTGGCACCAGCTATATCTGCAGCTGTTGCACTTGTCTCCCTGGACCCCAATTTTGTCGTTTGTTCTCAGTGGAGGATCTCCGTCTCTTTTTCGCGCATGTCATCATGCTTTCATGCAGGCCATAAATAGCATGGGTCTCGACCCAACACTGCTCAATCACGACCCTTGTTGTCACCGGATTCGTCTTCCGTAGTCACCAAATACGGCTTGGTTTGACGCAGTTGAGGAGAGGTCCGCTCTCGTACCGATGACAGGTCGTCCAGGCTCTCGCATTGAAGTATCCAAACGCTGTGGTTGCCGAGGAGCACAGCACAAGCCACCCAAGTCGACTCCACGCACAAGCTGACCCGAGAGTTTGGAACAGCCTGAATTTTAGTTGTACATACAGCCTGGTGTGCATCGATTGGGTTTTTGCATTTGGTCTAGGCTGCAGTTGACCTCGAAACCATTGTCTGCGTCTGCGGATGTACCTGTGCGGGGCCGCACGAGTATGGTTTCCCTCACTTTCTTTCCCTGTTTAAAAATGCTGGAAAGCTCGCGATAAACTGGAACTGTAGAGTGGCTGTGTACCAGTAACGCCCGGGCATTTATAAAGACCCGCATCTGTTTCCAGGACTGTTCACCGTTCCGGAAGGTGACTATATATTTGCACATCAATAAGGTTTGCCAGTCGAGCACAACCTGGGCTGAATCTCGGTTGAGCGGTCAGCATCCACGGTGACTTAACACCAGCACTCAGAGATGAAGCCGATAATCATTAAAGGCGAGGAGAGAACCGCGGCCACCGGCGGGGCCAAAATGGCCTTGTCGTTATTTCGCCGTGTAACAACTTGCGGTACCAATCCGGAACCAATGTTGACATGGGAGAGCAAGAAGGCAGGATGCAGGACATGGCAATCCATGTGGATATGTCCGCTTCCATTGGCCCACCTCACAGTGAAGGTGTGAGTTTCAATGCGGTGGTTTTATCCATTCTCCCAGTTTAATTAGTAAACAGAGTTTAAAACCCCATGAAGCCTCCAATGGGTTGAACTTGAGCCTTGAGCGCGTGTGTGCTGACGCTGAGAGATGGCGAGTCAGCAAGGCCTTGGGACCCGGTAACGTCTCTCTGGGGTGTCCCTGCTTTGCAGCTGCGACAAACTTTAACCATGAACGCTTTTTCGAAGGGTTCTAGAATATGTTCGCGTAGGGCTGCTGTTGCAGACAGATGAACAGTGTCCCGAGCTCTCGATGCTGGCCGCTGTGGCTTTCCGACCTTGCGGCGGGGTGTCGGTCGTCTACTGCAAGATGAAAGGCTATTCAGCGCGATATAGCAGGCTGTTCTCTGCGCATAACATGACTCTGATTCCAAGTAATCTCCCAGCATTGATGCCCTGATTGGGCACTTTCTGGTATGGTAATACGGCGGCCTCACCACCGCAGCGGAGTTCCGACCGTGAGGCATCGTCGTTATGCTATAACCAGAGACTTTGGCGCTCGATGTGAAAAATTGGAGTAGCCATGCATGATGGAATATCTCCAAGGCTCTCCCGGGCTGTGAGTATAAGTTCTCCTTCTAGTCCACTTGGCCTGGTACAACGAGTTTGGTGTCACCAAGTTCTTCCACGAGGTTGGTGAGACGCAGATTCAACCAGAGAGTGTCGCGACCGACGAGCGAACGAGCGATTTACCGCCACAAATTCTTCGAGTCCCCACTTCGGTCACGTTAAACGCTTTTCCTCTAATCCCGGTGACCTGGGCACCGCTCGTCTGAGGTCTGTTTGTCATAAGGAGGCGCAGAAGATGTGCTGTCGTACTGAGCCCTAGCCCACTAAAGTATGCAGCCAGAGAGCACCGTTGCATATTCGGCCTTGCTGATTTTCCCTGTCATTTGAGTCCTTCTAATGATGTGTCCCGCGCCATATGGCTCTGGCTTGTCAAGGAATTTGGAGCCTAACCCATGATTCTTAGGTCGTACGCGTCGCCACCCAACCAGGTCGATTGGTCTAGTCTCAACGCCGCGCGGAGGAATCTCAGCCTTGAGCGTGATAGCACAATAGCTGCAGTAATCTGACTGGTCTGAAAGACGGCGCACGCTTGTGGTTGAGGCGAAGACGGAGGGTTACCCACAACGTCGATCAGCTCACCACCTCCACGCCCAGTGACCCTCCGACATCAACAGCCAATAGCTTGTCGAGGGCAACATGAGCTTTCCGTACGTCAAACCTTATTCCCATGACTTGGCACTAATACAGGGTCTCCCCAGGGAGAGTACAGTACCCCTGGACGACGAGTATCGAGACACGTTGGAGTACTGCGGCCGCACCTTCCACAAGTATTCGTTGGAAACCGGCACCTACTTCGCGCCAGTGGACGAGGTTTGCGCGATCGATCGCATAGTCCGTCACCATGCCTGTTGACACAAGCTGCAGGAAGAAGTCGAGCGGTTGGAGCTGATGCACAATGTCCTATCCAAAGTCTTCGATAATAGGCTCATTTTCCCACCAATGGCGGCCCCGAGGAGTATCCTCGACTGTGGTTGCGGTTCCGCCAATTGGGCTGTCGATGTAGCTGAAAAGCATCCTGACTGTGAGGTATATGGTGATGGTGTAGAGACAGTCTGACCATGGCGAGAGGGGCTACATACCACGACTGAGTTTGCCGCGGCTATTGCTACCAATGGCAGCGTCTTTCTTTTGATGTTGGAACGCTTTGCTAACGTAAACCACTTGCGCTTAGGTACTGGGGATAGATGTCAGTCCGCATATGCTGCCAGAGCATTCACCACGAAATCTCGATTTTCAAATCGACGACCTTAACGCAAGGTTTGACCGCAAGAATCCCGTCGGTTGCTGCAATCGTTGGCTGACTGTCGAGGCAGGTTTACGTTTCCGGGAAATTCATTCGATCTTGTTCACAGCCAGATGGTTGCTGGAGGGGTGCATGCAAGTAGATGGCCCAGCTATGTGCGCGACATCTATCGCGTAACAAAGCCTGGGGGATGGTGTCAGATTGTTGAACTGTATCTGAATGCGCAGTCAGACAATGGAAGACTAACCTATGGTGAGTGGATTCGCAGATTTCATTGCGGAGAGTGGAAAGCTGCTAAACGTTGTGGCTGTGCAGATCATGCTTTGTCGAAATGGTCAAGTCGCTATCTGAATACCTTGTCTCCCCGAAAGAACCCGAGAGCCGCTCTGCACATGGCAGGCTGGATGGAGAGCGCGGGTTTTGTTGACATCGAATCGAAACTCATCACGCTTCCGATGAGCGATTGGCCGACCGGTACGATGCTCGCACGATCGAAACTGTGGACAAATACTGATGATGCATTCATTGGTAGAAGCGCGAGACCAAAGGATTGGGAGAGCAAATCGCGAGAATGTCAAGGAGCTGCTGGAGACAGCAGCTCTTTATCCCCTCACAGAACAAACAAAGTCTGTAGCGCCTGAGATATGCATGTGCCAGGCTATGAGACGGCTGACCGGTTGTGTAGAATGCCGATGGAAGAGTTTGAGCAATTGATCAGTATGGCCCGAGACGAGGCCGGCGACCCGGGGCTCAAGGTAGGGCGATGAACATGACTAATGGCCCGCTTAGCTGCTAACATGCCGAAACAGGCGTACTTTCCGCTGTAGGTGATGGACTTCCCGCGACGTGGTGAAGTTGCGATGGAATGGCTAATTGGTGGCCCAGATATGTCTTTATCGGACGAAAGCCGACCAGAGGTGGACAATGAATACCAGCTCGGGAGGCCGCGGGGCACGGATAGCTATCGTCTACACGGCGGAGCGGAGAGACGCTAGTACAGGACGAATGGATGCATTTCTTATGATGCGGTCGGGGTGAGGTCAATGAAAGTTGTGGAAGGTTAGAACAAGGATTCTTCTCAATGGTGGTGGTGTTTACAAGGGCAGCCCCTTCTTTCTCCTGCCAGCTGGCAGGCATTGGTGCCACAGTCGGTGGCTGTCTGCTGATGGCATCTCCCTTGCACATTTAAACAAGCCAAATCGAGCTTCAGCCAGAATTCTACTCCTCTGGCATCTCGCATTATCCGGATTGCTTTCATGCATAAATCAGATCGCCACGTTTGTTTCGACGATTATCCACTGAATGACACTAACGCAAACGCAAACGCAAACGCAAACAACCAGCACACACTGGAGGCCCTGGAGCGTATAAAGATCGATCTAATCGTTATACGGATGATGCCATGCGCGAATCTAACATATTGAGGGCAATAGTACGGAGTATAGCATCGAGATTCACTGTTGGTCCACGCAGCAGCGCAGCGCCCCTTGCAATTTGCCAGGACATATCTGGGGCTCAATGTTGACGCGCCAAAACAGGAACAACCGCCACTTTTTGTCATGTGACGAATCAGAGACCAGAAAATACGTCCATCATGTTAGCTGACACATTAGCTGACATTCAACATCCCGTCGATCAAAGCTAGCAGCATCGCGGTGGAACCCCGGGCAGAACGCGGCGATCGGGTATAGCGGAAGGGTCGGGAAAGTGGACATGGAGAGCTTCCGACATGAATCATATTGACGGCCCGCGAAAATTTCTCAGCGTTTCGATGAGACATGACGCTCACGTCGGAAGAAAACGTCGTCTCGGACTCCCTCATCCGAGGCGCGTATTCCACAGACATTGCCAAACAAAGCCGTTCCTGCAGCACAGCAAGTCGATCTATCGTCTCGACTCATGGTTGCCACCATCAGTCTAACTTGGACCAGCCTCAGACGTTTTCTAGCGCCCGCTGTGGGCCGAACAGCCATTTCCATGCAGCGTCTTCCTGATTGAGGCTCTGCAGGGACGCCGACGCAAATCCGATTGGCCACATAGGCCTGCCTGTGGTCTCCTATTTACATGTTTGCTTCGGAACAGTATTATTCTCGATGCAAGGGTTGACCGACTTTATTCATGAGACGATATTTCCACGCTCACAGTTCCCGGGCGAGAAATCTGTCGTAAATGTGCCCATGTACATATCCTTACCCGGGTGATCAGTGCCCTTGCCCGAACCACAGCGGCCTTGCGCGCCCGAGACATTAACCGTGCTTGAAATGCCCCTCAGCTCTATCGCAAATGGCACAAGTGGCATGCAAAAGCTAACAGGCGTCAGCGTGGCTGCTATGAGGGCTTTCCAAGGGGAGCTACGGCCGAGTGAGAATATGCATCTATATATCTGGGCAGGTAATAATAGTCCGAGTTGGGCCGGCGATGGCTCGGCGATGCCAACCAGATTCCGCGGCATGTTGGCTTGGCGAGTCGGCTCCACTAAAAAAACATCATGCCAGGGACTCCAACGGTGACTGTTCCAGCTCGGACCATATCGCAAGTCATATGCCATGCTATGAGCAGGGGAAGAATTTTCTGTAAATGTTATAAAAAGAGACCGTTTCCTCTCTATTCGTAGTCTCGATATTCTATATCTTCCCCCAAAGATTCCCGACGCTCAGCCACCAAGATTCCACTTACACTCTCTCAACAACTTATACACTGCTGTCCACGCAAGACAACCAGCTTCGCCATGCCTTCTTCTGTTCCCTCGTCGCCTTCCAGATCCGGCATCAAGTCGTGGTTTGCTCGTCACTGTTCGCCTGCTCCTGCCTGGCGCGGTCAGCAGACCTGCTGGTGCAAGGACTGCTTCAACAAGCAAATGGGCCTTCCCGCGAAGCCCCAGGGCTCTGACTGGCCCTACAACCACCCTACCCGAAACAACAACGGCTTCAGCTCCGAGACGGCGTCTCTGAACGTCGAGTCGGATGCCGAGTGTGCGTCGGAGAAGCGTCTTCTGTAGAGCCATCTACACAATGGTCGCTTACACCACTTGGCGCCTGCAGAATCCTACTGCTTCGACGTACTGAAGAAACGAATCATCACATCTGTTCCTTCGCTTTGCGATTTACAACATTTGGTACACCATTACCACACACGAAATTTCTAAAACACCATCACGACACTAGTACCGGCATGTTGCTGCCTGCCGGCTATCGAGTCCGGACGAGCGGCGGCGCCGGTGTGTGGGGCGGACCCTGGCACGAGCATTTTGCCTCTGGCGTTTGGAGCGGATATTACGGAGTTGACGGATAGAATTTGCAATATACCATAGATTAGATAATGAAGCAATTAAGTTGGTTTTGTTCATCATTTTTACCCCCCTCTACTGCAGTCGTTCTGTTGATGTGGTGTGTTGGCCCCTCGCCCAAGGCCATGTAAACTTGACGTCACCAAGCCCTCTAGTTCTCAGTGCTGGAGCAACTGCTCCCATCAAACTACAATGTTCAACATGGTGCAGGATAAGCCATGGGGCAAGCGGTTGGCACTCGGTTGACTTGGATGCCAGTGTCACCATGATGAGCGCGCATGGCGGCTCCGCCTTGTCCACAACTCGCCGACGCCGACGCCCCATTCAAGCGTTCGTCCTCCCGTGCAGTACCATTTTATTTGATTTTTTTTCCGGGGGGGAATAGATGAGATTTCCGTATCCTCTCAACGCAATTGCCGCCCGTACCCGACGTTTTGCCCCCAAGGAGATCGCGGCGGCACCACCGTCGTGATGAAGTGGCTAGGTTCCAAAAGTACGCAGAGAAACTTGTTGATGCCGTGTTTGTAGTAGTCTATGAAGAACAAATTTTGCTTGATCATGATAATGATGATGAGAATGATGATTTCCCCCTCCGTCGAGCGCCGTGGAAAAAAGGAAGAACCCGGTTGTCGTCTGGGCTGTCTATGTACCAGTTTGCACCCAAACGTATGCGTGATGATGAGAACGACGAAAAAAAAAAACAAGAAAGAAAACAAAAATCACCACCCTCCACCACACTACTCTGCCAGCATCGCCTGTCTCGTTTCCCGCACCGGTACCTCATCCGACACGCGGCGCTCTGGCTCCGGCAGCTTCGCGCTCGGCACCTCTGGCAGGCGCTGCTGCTCTACCGGGGCCGGCCCGCGGACCTGGATCTCCATGGCGGCCAGCTCGTCCTCGACCTCGTCCTCGTCGTGGCGGGAGATGCGTCCGCCGAGCATCTCGCTGACCTCGTTCTGGTAGGCGACGGCCTCGGCCGTGTCGCCCATGAGCTTCTCGACGTGGTCCAGGCCGCCCATCTCCTTCTGGATCTCCTGCAGCACGCGGGTGCCCTGCTGCAGCCCAAACACGACGTCCTTTTGGATCTGCGCAAACTCGACGCTCGCCGTCAGCTGCTCGAGCTGCGCCAGCTGCGCGTCCGTCCGCGACAGCAGGCCCTGCTGGTACTTTTTGCGCCGCAGCGCCAGCAGCGCGCGCGCCTTGTCGCCCCGCGCGAGCATCTGCCGCGCAACGTCCGTCTCCTTGTCCGTCAGCGTCGTGATGCGTCGCTGGTACTGCTGCAGCTTGTCGCGCTGGATCTTGAGGTCGAGAATCGCCCTGCAAGATGGGGGGGGGGGATGGTCAGTGGGACACGAGGATGCGAGGGACGCAAGGGTGGCGGGTGCGCGTGCTCACTTGTCCTGGGCGGTGACCTTGCTGGTGTTGCCGCCCATTATGTATCTGTTGTTTCGAAGGGTGAGTCCCCTGTGATTGCAGAATGGTCGTTGCCTGCCCAGGCTGCAGGTTGGTGTCTGGTCAGAGTTGCGTTGGCCGTCTGTCGTAATCTGTAAACAGGTTCCTTGCTTATCTCGCGCTACGGCCCCGCGATGTTGTCACCAGGCCACTGGCCCGCCGATGACGGCGCCATTCGAAGGAATTACAGCGGATGGAGCCCCCTAGAGCCCACCAGAAGGTTGCTAAACGCCCACTGAAACACCACTGTGGGCCACTCAAGACACACCTCACGATTGTTGTCATAGGTGCAACGCTGTTTCATTTCGCCTTCCTGCATCTGCTTTCCCTGCTTTCCTATCTCTACTGCTAGTTATATACTGTTTATATCCAAGATTCCAAAACGCCTCTTAATAAAACCAGTTGAGTTCGGCCGTCAAGCATCACGCCTTACCGTCTAAACATCTACCAAGTGAAGCTCTCAATCATCAGCTTCACCACAACCGCTTTCTCATTCTCGTTGTGTCTGCCGAGCGCCGATACAATGCAGCGAACGTCATCCACCATGCCCGCCGGGCCGCAGACGACAATGACCGTACCGCCCTTTTGCTGACGCAGCTCGTCAGTCAGGATCCTGCGAATGTCCAGTCGCTCACCCACGGCGAGCGTGACGTCCACCTCACCCCAGCGGCGCTGCGTCGACGTGCTCTGGCTGGCTGGGCCGCAGAGCTGCATCCTCTCCACCTCGCGGACCAAGGGCCACGTCCGTGCGCCCCAGAACAGCTTCTTGGTCCCCAGCGGCTTCCCTGCGGTGTTGAACTTATCAAGAGCCGGGAGCACGCCGGTGACGCCGACGCCGCCCGCAATGCACAGCAGGTTGGGGAACTCGTGGGTCGGCTCGGGGTGGTCCTCCTGCAGAAATTTCACCTTGTGGTTATATGGGCCTTCCACAAACACAGGAATGCCCTTGGGGCAGGGCCCTTTCTTTGCGAGCAGAGCTGTCAGGCCGCTCTGGGACCGGATGAACACGGCAATGCCAGACTCCTTGCGTATCATGACGGATTCATTGTCCGAGCTGCTTCCCGAGCTGCTTCCGACCACCGTGGTACTGGCAATTCCCTTTTTCTTTTCGTCGCTCACCTCGGAGCTGGCCATGATAGACGTCTCTTGCTGGAACGTCACACCAGCAACCGAAAACGGGTGGTTCTCCCAGAAGCGCCAAGTGCTGATGGTGGGAAAGTGAAGGTACACATGACCGTCGGCGGAGACACGAGGAATATCCAGTCGGTAGTAGTCCTCGTCAATGGGCGTGAAATAGGCCCTCTTGAACCCAGCGCGCATCGAGCGTCCGAGGCGCACCAGACGATCAAAGCCCCAGATGGCACAGGCCATCCAAACCCAGTTCTGGTATCCCCACGCGTCTGTGTACTTGACGTTGACATGCTTGTACGAGCAGACAATGACCAGCACCGTGATGACAATGTGCGCAGACAGGAATATCTCGTAGATCCGTTGGCGAACCGGCTGGATTGACTTGACGCAGAGAATCACAAATCCAATCGTGCCTGCGGATCCCCAGTACCAGTACGGCTCGGTGAATTCCTCGGCCCATCCTTCAGTGTGCAGGGCAATCTCGAGGTACGCCAAGCTGTGCAGGACGGCGTGCATCATGCAAATAACGGCCACCCACCGGTGAAGGAGCAGGAATGTGGAATGCGACCAGTTGGTGAGCCAAAGCAAGAAGTTGTTGCGGCCGGAGTACAGAATCACCAGAGGCACATTCGCATAGCACAAGACACCCATGCGGTTGGCCACATTTCTCATCGTCTCGGCCTTTGTGGTCTCGTACCAGGTGCCTAGCTCATTCTCATAACCAACACTCGAGAGAATGATGTTGACCGCCCAGAGGTAGAAGATGAAGAGTGCCTGGCCACGCGTGGGCATAATGCCCAAGCCCCAGATGGGCGCCGAGTGCTTGGAGCCGACCAGGGGCGGGTGGATGAGGTACGCCTTCACCTTGGTGATCCACGATGCCGGCCACGGGAGGAAGCGCAGCAGCGCAATCGCAATCGGGATGCCGGCACCCGTGACCAGGATGATGAGGCTGTACAGCGAGTGCTTGATCTCGTTGCGCGCTCCGTGGTAAATGTCCGTGTAGTGCAGCTTCCACTGCTCCTCGGTGATGAGCGCCGTGAAGTTGAGCACCTCGGTCGCGTTGAGCGGCACCGTCGGCGGCTTCGTGATGCCCACCACGACCTCGGTGTAAGACTTGGGCCCGCTCCCGTCCGGCAGCCGGACGAGGTTCTCCTCCCAGAACTTCTCGGCGCCGCTGACGGGCAGCGCCGTGCAGTACGACTTGATGCAGTACGCCAACGTCTGCAGGTAAAACTCGTTGCGCGACATGCACGTGGGCGTAGCCGAGGCCGTCACGGCCCAGCCGTCGCCGCTGGGGTAGACGGGCGCCGCCGCCTCCTCGTCGCGGCGGCGCAGGTACTGCGGGACGATGGCCATGTCGGCCGTGGTGCAGTTGAGCGGCACGTAGAGGTTGAAGAAGCAGGCAAAGGCGCAGTACGGGTCGTAGAGCGTGATGCCGTAGCCGATGAAGCCGTGGGCGCCGGGGCTGGTGACGTCGGCGCCGACAAGGCCGAGGAGCGCCAGCAGCAGGCTGAGGATCGGGATCCAAGAGTGGCTGGCCATGACAGCAGGTGGGTTGGCGTGAAGCCTGCGCGGAGAATGCAATTGCCTTTTTTTGAATTGGTAGCCGAGGTAGATGAATGAAGAGAGAATAGAAGGAGAATGGACAGTACAAGAGGAGACTGAGACAGTATAGTTGTGCTTTGTTCTACACGAACGCGGGGGGGTCGAGTCTTGTTCAACCCGTCACAGCAGGTATGCGTTTGCAGATTCTTGGCGTGCGTGCAAGACAACAACAAGTGACCGCCGCTCGTTCAAGTCCACGTGAAAGCGTAGTACTCTAGGTGTGAGACCCAGAGGAGAGCTGCCGTCAATGTAACGGTTCCATGTGAAACGAACTTCTGGGGGAGCGGGACCGTCACCATTCTTATTCCACGCCCGCATTCTTATTCCGCGCTCGTGCGGACTGATAAACCCTCACTCTTCGTCTTCAAACTCGCCAGAGCCGCCGATTGGTCCCTTGCCCCCGCCCATTCAACTCTGAGAGAGAGGAAAAGATCCGCAGAGTCCACAGCGTCTGGGGGCTCTAGGCCCTGCCTTTGTCCAAACAGGGCAGCGCGTGCCGGCCGGCATCGCAACGATGCTGATGTACGGGATTGGAAGGACAAGGCAGGCAGCAAAATCAACGTCTTCATCCATGGAAGCCCGGCACTTGCGCGGCGCTGGTGGGTGTGTGGCGGGGAGAGGTTTGGTTACCCCGTTATCCCTGGTCTGAGAACGTCGGACCATCGTTCAGCTCTCATGGGGCTGCCGAAACGTTGCGCGCTGGTGCGCAAGGACCCTTCCTCCCTCCCCTACCAGGGCCTGCCTATAGATTAGCTCAGATTAACTCTCATGACCAAGTCTAAAGAGGGCTGGATGGATCTTCCCACTTTGTCATTCTGGTGGTATGTATGCGGGACACCTGACGGTCTGCAAGGGTCGGTCTGCTCATGCTGTGTCATTATCGAAGGCTTTTGTTTGCTTGAACAAGTCGTGATACTTGACCACGTGGTTGACATGAGTGTCCCGTTCCGCGAGACACTCTAGAGATGGGAGAACGAGGGCGGGGAATTCAAGTCGGTTCTAGAGCCCCGCTCGACAGGACTCCATTCTGAAAAGGTTTTTCTTTCTGCCGTTCACAATGGTACGTGTGGGAAAACAAACCAAACACGAGGGGGAGGTGGTTGAGTTGCAAAAAGGCGGGGCGGTCTAGTCCAGTCCAGCACCATCTTATCATCTTATCAATCAAATCAGTGACCCGCTCCCACCACGGCACAACCAATTATACACTGTACAGAACCCGAGCCAGGGGTCTCAGGGCTAACTAGCCTGTCAACGAAAGAAAAGAAAAAAACCAAGGTTCGTTTCTGAGCTCGCTTGTGGGGAAGGGTTAGCCGAACTACTTCGGCTCGAAGTCGGTTGCCGGGGATTGTGCAGGCTGCGACGCTGGTGGTTCTTTGTTGAGCACCATGATGACCGTGGGTCTCCCATGTACCTGGGACAAGACGGACAAGACCAGCGACAAGCCCACGATTGCCAAGGTCTTGGAGAGACAGATTTACGGTACATCTGGCTTGCCAAGCAAATAGATGGCCCAGTAATTTGTATCGATTTCATTATCAAATCATATATAACCAATAACAACGTGCCGCTTTTACGAATGACAACCAGTGCCTGTAGAACCGACCATCTCGTTCGTCTGCCACACAATATCCCAGCACACTCATTTTTTTCCTCAATGCGGCGCTCCATCCACATTCTTCCGACTTGACCCTAGTCGTCCTCTCTTCTCACCATCATCATCTACCTACAACTCGCCGCCGCCGCCGCCGCCACACTCTCTCCACTGCGGAACTTGTCCAGCCCTGCCTGGCCCTCACTTCCAGGATCCACCCGGTTACAATTACTCAAACTAGCAGGAACGAGTTTTTTTATCATACGAAAAGAAGCCCATCTATTCGCGTTGTGTCTGAAAGTTGTGCTTGATCTGCGTTTGTTTTCAAGGCAAGAAAGAAAAGGCAAAAACCCGGGCGCCGGTTGCGCGGGTCGAGCGGCATGTGACAATGAGTAGATGGCATCAACACGATTGGTCATGCCATTTCGGGTGACCAAGACAAGACAAGGAACTTCTTTTGAGCCCCAACTTTGATTCAGCTGGCTCAATGTCTCATCAGCGTTACACCACATGTTCGCCGTGCATCGCATCATTGTTCGCCTTGATGTATGCCATGGTGCTGTCTCGGTGGATCTCATCTGCTTTGACGGGCATTCTTCCCGAGTTGGCATACACCCGAATTGTTGAGACCAAATACACCATTTCCAAAAGACACTTGACATGTCTCGGGGGGTTGCCTTTGACGCCCCAAATCATTCCCACGTCTGTCCTACTGTCAATACTATGCATGGCTGCATCATCCAGTATGCTGGTGGCTGCCGGTTTTACTCAGCCGGACAAAGCAGCAACCGCGAGAATCGGCTCAGATGGTGCGTACTTGATGGCATCCTCCTACCCCTCCTCGAACTCTTTCCCAAGAATTCACCCAAGGAGAAAAAAGTAGTCCATCAGAACACGAACTCCCACATCCCATCACGAAGCAGCAATGGCCATGACCAACACTAGTCACACCGCCGACATCGGCATCTCTCTCTCTGGCATCCAAGAGACGCTCTTTATCACGCTCGTCGGCAAGTACAATGACTTTTTCCGGTCCCGGCCGCTCCTCGCGGACCGCTGGGCCGTCGCCATCCTCGACCACCTCGATCCGCAGCAGCAAGCCGCGCTGGTCGCGCGTGTCCCCTCCTATTTTAAGCACTCGCCGTATGTTCCGATGCGCTCCTACACCATAGATACATGGGCAGCGAGTTTTCTCGCCCGCCACAGGGACCAGGCCGTCGCCGTTGTCCATCTCGGCTGTGGTCTGGATGCTCGCGCGCTGCGTCTTCGTGGTAAGTGCGGCGTCAACGTGCGCTGGATCGATCTCGACTTGCCCGATGTCATTGACGCCCGGCGACGCGTCGCGGCCTGTATGCCCGAGCCCGCCATGGCGACAGCGGCGGGGGAAGTGTACTCGTACCAGATGGTGGCGGCCGATGTAACGGCGGAGGGGTGGCTCAAAGACCTTCCCACCGATCGTCCGACTCTCGTTCTCATCGAGGGACTAATCATGTACTTGCGCGTCAAGGACGCCGAGGGACTCCTTCGACGACTGCGGAGCCATTTTGAACCTGGAGGCGGGGAGCTGGTGGTCGACCTCGTCTCGCCCCAGATGGCAACGTTGCAGAAATGGCCCTTTAAAATACTCGGGGACTTTGATGCTCCATTCGGCTACACGCCAAACAGTTTCCAAGATGTGTTAAAGTCGGATAAACGGCTACAGCTCGTCGAAGGTGACTACTTCACAAACTGGCCGGTTGTGCAGTTGTTGGGCTCTGGCCCCCGCGTCTGTTTGTGGTTTCTGTCATGGATTCCGTATTTCAGCGGCTTGTTTAGCCTGATGCGCCTCAAGATGTAAAGCTTGACAAATGGGTGTATTGGCTGGGTATGATGTACAGACCAGCACCGATAGTTGAGCGCGAACCAGCGAAACTTTCAAGAATGCTGCCCAGATGCTGAGTTTTTGAAGTTTTTCATCTCTGGCTGAGATAGTTAGGTATAGTGGATGTTATGGGCGAGAGTACGCAGTACCGGCCGGAGGGACGCTCTTTGTATAACGGAGTGATGCTGATTTTGCCCAAGATGGCTCAAGTAACTATCTCAGCCAGAGATCAAAAACTTCAAAAACTCAGCATCTGGGCACCATTCTTGAAAGTTACCTAGCTTCCTCAAAAAGAAAAACCTCCTGATAATTTTATATGTAAAAATTACTGCTCATAGTAATTATCTCTTATTAGTTCAATTTAACTGACATTCCCTGTTCTGCTTGTCCGCGTTATCAGCAAAGGTGGTCACTACCCCACTCATCCCGCCAAAAAAAAATTGGTCGCGCCTCCCAGAAAAACTTCGTCCAACCAACCACGAAACCACGACGCAGCCGCCATTTCCCCATGCCCGCCTCCCTCGACCTCGACGTCTACCATGTCGTCCGGCGGCTCGAACAGAGCAACAATGACGGAAAGCTCTTTCAGTCGGTCTCAGCCGCTTTCGGCGCCATCAAGGGCTCCAACTCGAGCCTCAGCCGGCAAAAGAAGCGTCCACTAGAAGAGTCGCTTTTCCGCGTGCTCGACGTCCGGAGACTGGAACAGGCCCGCGACGAAAGCGACGACTCGGAGGCGGCGATTGATGTCGAAGAGCCCGAAACAAAAGGCGAGGAGCGGTTCTTGCTCAACAAGCAGATGACCAAGCACTGGAATGTTGCGCCGGCGGCGACCAATGGCGAGCAGCCGGCCAAGAAGAAGAGGAGGGTGGATGTCAATGGCAATGGCGAGGAGATAAATACGACGATGGCCGCGAGTGAAGGTGCGACAACCGTTTCAACGCCGAAGGAGGCCAAGGACGGCAACAAGACGACCGATGGCAGCAAGCTTCAGAAAAAGACACCTCGAGCGCTGCCATTCGACGTGGAGTCGCAGATTGACCGCCCCAGACTCGGTGGCCTGGGTGACGTATACGCCAAGGTGGAGTTTGACCTCCGACTACTGTTGAACGCGCCGCAGTGCTTCAACCCGGGTCACGAGCGGCAAGTCGGCGCCCTTCTCACCGGCCCCTCCGAGGTCGGCAAGTCCTCCTGGGTGCGGTCCTTTGCTGCGCGCCTAGACGTCACCCTCATCGACGTCACGCGCTGCCTCTTAGATTTCGAGCGCATGGAAAAGAACATCGGTGAAGCTTTTGATGCAGCGATTGCGTCCGCCCCGTGCCTCGTGTACGTCGAGCACATCGAGAGCTGCCTGCCTAGGACGAGCGACGCGAGACAAAACGACCAGCTCCAGCGCGTGCTGATCCTGTGGAAAAAACAGATGCAGCGCATCAGAACGCAGCGGGCACTCGTCGTGTGCATCGCCACGGCGGCGCGGGAGTCGGATGTGCACCCGTCGCTGCTAAAGGGCGGCTACTTTTGTATCCGGGCGACGCTGTCGGTGCCCACCGTGGCGGAGCGCGAGGACATACTGCGCAAAATTTTGGACGTTACAGAGGTCGATGAGCAGCTCGACTACGCTGGTCTGGCCTGGAAGATGGAAGGCTACGTCGGCGGCGATATTATGCAGCTCGTCCAGCGTGCCAGGCAAAACGCGGCCTGCCGCCGCTACGCTACCCTCCACCCAACCAACAGCACCGAATATGAGGCCGATACTGCCGCCCCGTGGGACGGCACGACGCCCAGCCCCATCGACTTTGATGTCGCTCGCAGGCTCTTTGTGCCCACGCTCCGCAGGGAAGGCTTCACCCCCGTCCCCGACGTGGCCTGGGACCAGATCGGCGGCCTCGCCTCCGTCCGGGACCAGCTCGCCTTCTCCATCGTTGGCCCCATTGACCACCCTTCGCTCTACAAACAGCACGGTCTCAACCGCCCTGGCGGGTGCCTGCTCTGGGGTCCGCCCGGCTGCGGCAAGACGCTCGTCGCCCAGGCCGTCGCCAACGAGGCTCATGCCAGTTTTATCCTCATCAACGGGCCCGAGCTACTAAACAAGTACGTCGGCGAGTCGGAGCGCGCCGTCCGCGAGCTCTTCGCCCGAGCCCGCTCCTCCACCCCCTGTATCTTATTCTTTGACGAATTCGACTCCATCGCACCCAGCCGTAACGGTGGCAGTGGCTCGGAAGCAAGCACTCGTGTTGTTAATACCCTCCTCACCGAGCTCGACGGCGCGCAAGCCCGCCTCGGTGTTTACATCATCGCCACCACCAACCGCCCCGACATGATTGACGAAGCCATGCTGCGCCCCGGCCGCCTCAGCCAGCATATATTTATCGACTTGCCGTCGGCGACCCAGCGCGTCGATATACTGCGCACCATCTACCGCACAAGGCACAAGGCCGCGGAGGGAGACGCGCACGCGGCGGGCCTGGCTCCGCTCGAAGGCATCGCCCGGGACGAGCGCTGTCGCGACTTTTCAGGCGCAGACCTCAGCGGCCTGCACCACAAAGCGGCCGAGTTCGCGTTAAGGCGGTACTTGGCCAGGGGCAACATGAACGCTGTTCCCGAGGTAATCGACGTGCAGGACTGGGAGGCGGCACTGGCGGTCACAAAGCCGAGCGTGACGAAGCCGGAAACATATAGGAAGTTGAAGGCGAAGCTAGGAGGCGCATAGGGGACACCAAAGCTCCATGGATAAAATCAGTACATAATCATTCCTTTACTCAGCGTTGCTACCTTTAGTTTATTTCATTTGCCCTGCGGCCTTGTTACGCCTCAGCATAGATTTGGGGTTAGGCGTCCTCGTCTTCTGCACTTTGTTTCGCCCAAGCCAAATACACATGCACATTCAAAGCAGTCTGTTTGGTACAGATTACACGAGCTCTGCTCGCAAAGAGGAGTTTCTGTTTAAAGCCTTGGGTGCGCCGTCGTCTAGTATTGGCGCAAACCCTCTAACTGGTCTATAATACAACTTAATCGCCGACATTTTCCCATCCCGTCTATCAGAAAAATGAATGTCTTTTCTTTCTCATATCATTGGTACAATTAACTGCGCTTTTGGCGCAAAGCGCTTGTGTGTGTGTGTATGTCTCGCTTACGCGGTAGACTCCTTGAGGTAGCTGTAGGACGTTATTCATTAGCATGCCGTCTCTGGAGAGGAGAGAAAAAAAAGGTCTCGAGGTCACTTACGCAATCAGGTCCTTGCGGTCCTTGTCCTTCTTGAGACCACCAAAGGCCATCTTGGTGCCGGGGATGTACTTTTTGGGGTTCTCGAGGTAGGCAAAGAGGGTGTCCTCCTCCCAGGTGATGCCCTTGCCCTTGTTGGCGTCGGTGTAGGCGTAGCCCTCGACGGAGCCCGTCTTGCGGCCAAAGAGGCCGTGCAGCGCAGGGCCGATCTTGTTGGCACCGCCCTTCTCGACGGTGTGGCACTGCGCACAGCGGGTTTTGAAGAGGTTGGCACCCTTCTTAGCGTCGCCTGGAGATAGCCTCGTTAGCTGTCTTGTTCAATTGAGTCTCTTGGTCCAGACAAAAATGCCCTCGTCGCGACGTCTGCCCGGCGCCGAGCGTCGCAGCTTGCTTGACGTGGCGCAAACGTAAAAAATGTCGGCGGCAATGG
The DNA here is from genome assembly GCF_000225605.1 of Cordyceps militaris CM01. Classification (NCBI taxonomy): domain Eukaryota; kingdom Fungi; phylum Ascomycota; class Sordariomycetes; order Hypocreales; family Cordycipitaceae; genus Cordyceps; species Cordyceps militaris. The sequence continues at coordinate 1,718,583 of NW_006271970.1, forward strand.
AGGCAACACTTTTCGGCAGCGCAGATGGGGTATGGCCCAGGGCGATGAAGGGATTCTCGTTGTCAATCGTAAATGACGCAAGGCGGAAGTTCCTTCGTTGGCGCGCCGCAAGGGTTTGGCCTCGGCTAGGAACGCTGACGCATGCGACATTTTGCTCTCGACTCGAGAGCGATTCAGCGGGGTGCCATTCTTGCGCCGTAGAATCCGCAAGCTTTTCGCCCATTGCCCGGCCAAGCGCCGGTCCGAATTGCCGCTTCACCGGGGTTTCGACGGACAACGACGAGGGAACGATTCGACAAGGAGGGAGAGAGAGGCGACTTACCACCAGCCATTGTGATGAGGTATGTGGAAGAAAAAAGACGTTAAAAGTGTCGTGAGTTGAAGCGGTGCAGAAAGAATCCAAAAAAAGAATACCTCTTTCTTTGGGTGCGTGTCGTAAAGTTGGATTGGTTATTAGGTCGTTGTGGTTGGAAGAAAAGGAAAAGAAGGGAAAGCAGGATTGAGCAGGAAAAAAAAATACGAATCATGACGAGCCATGGCTAGCCCATTTGCCCCTGGAGATTGGGCTACAGACCAGAATGTTACAGTGCACAAAGCCACCTGTGGCGGGCGCGCCGGAATGACTGGGGCGGTGCTTCACCAATCAGCGGCCGATTATTACGCAAGAACTTGATTTGGCTTGCTGGGGCCAGGCGGGATCCAGTGTAGCCAACGCCGAGCAAACTCCAACCCGACTTTCCCCGTTGGATTACTCTCAGCGTTCGCCCCCATGACGCCCTAGAGTCCTGGAAAATAGTACCTGAACGGCCAGGCCACCAGGAAACATTCTGACCTGCCGAACTGGCCTCACCGTATCCACTTATTTCCTTTTACCTCTAAACAGAATCAGGCTTAGCGCGCCATCCAGCACACTGGAACGGGAATTTCCTTTCGCCGGGCCTTGGCTTCGTGATGGAACCTCATCTTTTTCTAGGTAGACTATCAACCGTGACCTGCCCCGAGCCCTTCCATCACCAAGTCCCCAGCCCAAATTCCGACGCCACATCATGGCCGCCTCCAAGAGCGTCATCCCGCGCTTCTTGCTGCCCCTGCAGGGCCCTTTGTGGCGGGGTCTGCGCGTGCCGCCGCCCGCCCTCGCGCAGCACGTCCGCGTGCGCTACGCCTCCTCGTCCTCCGCCGCCGCCGACGGCAAGCCCATTGTGCTCGAGAAGCCCGCCAAGTTCAACCCGCCGTCGCACGGGTCCCGCCTCAAGAGCAAGGTGCTGCCCAAGCACTACAGCCCGCCGCTGAGCGAGGTCGAGGTGCAGGCGCGCGGCCAGCGCAACTACCCGGGCATGATGGCGCCCGCGGGGTCGTGGCAGCACTGGTTCTGGCACAGCAAGCTACTACACACCTTGATCACCATGGTGCGCATTCCCCCCTTTCTTGCACCACCAACCCCCTTCTCACGCCACTACTGACAACATCCGCACAGGGCACCCTCCTCGCCATGGGCATCTGCACCTTCTTCATGAACTACGCGTACAACTCGCCCTACAAGGAGCTCGTCCCGCCCACGTCGGCCCTGTTCTCCGACCCGGCCTACTTCTTCGCTGCCTGGAAGGAGGTCATCCTCTCGCACGAAAAGAACAAGGCGCTCAAGGCCGTGGAGCACCGCACACGCCACCTCGACGACGTCGCCAAGCGCCGCTACTACATGAAGGTCCACGGCATCGAGCCCAAGGACCCCATCAGCATGGTTTTTGGCAAGGGTGAGAAGCTCTCCGAGGCTGAGGTCGAGGCTGTGGCCTTGGGCACGGAGATGCCGGCCAAGACGCCCGAAGAGGAGGCAGTGGCGACGAAGCGCAAGAAGTGGTTTGGCATCTTTTGAGAGCCAGATGTTTCTTGTGTGTATAAAAGTGCAGCATATACCGTCTCTCCATAGCGATTTATTTACGTCATATACGCCCGTCCCAGTGTCCTATTAATGTAGCAGTTGTGTCTAGCAAGCAGCATTGATCCTTCCGAAAGCCGATTCAGTCCACGTTCAGGACATGGTATTTCCATGATTCTATTCATTGATATTCAACGCTCGTAGAAAATCCGCGAATCCCTACACGCCGTCCATGCAAGCCTCTCCTTTCATCTCTTTTTTTTCTCCTCATCCTACGCCAGGTCAACACCCTCCAGCCCATCAAGGACCTCATCCGCCACGCCGCCCTTTTCCAGCACCGCCTGCACAATCGCGTCCACGACGCCAAACTTGGTCCCTCCCAGCGGCGCTTTCCAGACCCCAGGTACCGGGCCGCCGCTCTGCGCGCCCGTCGCCATACCCGCCTGCGGCACGCCCGGCGGCGTCAGTCGGCTTGGGGGGTCGACCGTCCGCATCGACAGCAGTCGCAGCTGCCGGCCCTTTTTGCCGCCCTCGCTCGTCCACGGCACCTCGGCCACGGACACGGCGAGCGCCGTGTCCGCGACGGCGAGCTCCTCCCGCGCGGGGTCAAAAATAACATTGTCGCCGACGGCCACGACAAGCAGCGTAATGGGCGGGCGCGTAGCGGCGGCGGTGGATCGCGCGCCGTCGCTGCGAGGGTACAGAAACGTGGAGGCGTCCCAGTCGTCGTCAAACATGGGATCCTCGTCGCCTTCGGATTTCAGCCGCGGGAGGCGCGTCGACAGCAGCGCCAGGTGTGTGGTGAGGGAGAGCAGTGGGAGGGGGTATGACAGCGGAGGTGATATCAGCAGGATCTGTCCAGTCGTCAGCCATCGTAGTCGGGAACAAAACAAAAGGTAGGATATAAACTCACATCCAGGTACAAACGCCAGTGAAAGCGTCGATTAATCCACAACTTGCCCGCAAACTCGCCATCCGCCAGCAAGGCCTCCCGTAGCATCTCGGCCAAGAACACAGTCGCCGCCTCGTCGTCGCGCTGGCCGGGAATCTCCACCGTCATCTCGAGCCAGTCCTCGCGGCCCTGGCGCGTCCTGGCCTCGGCCTCGGCGGCCGCGCCCGCTCGCTGCGTCTCGCTCGCCTCAAGCGTGTCTTCGGCGCCCACGCGCCGCCCCTCTGCCGTGCGCTCCATCTCGGCCTTGACGCCGACAATCGCCTCGGTGCCGTCGGCGAAGCACACGCGCGCGCTGCCGTGCGTCCCCGGCAGGATGCCCGTCTCGGCCGTTAGCGGGCGAAACTGCGTCGGCGCCCGGCCGTCGGGCCGGATCGGCGGTCGCAGGCTCAGCGAGCTGTGCAGGTAGGCGAGCTCCGCGGGGGAGAAGAGCGCTTGCTGCGTCGCCATGGCGGGCGGGTTGTTGGCTGGGCTGCTGCGTGAGGGTGTTGCGCAGTTGTGGCTAGGCGGATAATGGATGGGGATTCGGTGAGATCTCGAGCGGGCTGGGAAGATGCGTCAATGTTCAATTGCGCCTCGTTGCGGTTGTTTTTGGTGGAGGGTAGTCCAAAAGTTTTCGGAAAGTTTCGATGGAGCTGTCCTAATTCGGTCAGATGTGGTGCTGTTGGCGCGGGGGCATTACATACGTGACGAGGAGATTACAACACAATTTTAAACAAAAGGGAAAAAAAAGCAGACTGGGTGAGAGAAAATAGTATCAGGACATCTTATAACAGACCATTTATTCCAAGGCTCGAAAACCCTATATTCCCGCAACGAGGAGCCTTCCCATCATATGCTTGGAAGTCTCAGCTTATACCCTACACTTCTACTAGAGCACTTAATAATGCGGCATGCCAATTTTCTCGCGGATATAGAATCGGTAATATCTTGAGGCTCTATACTCATCTATTACAGTCTATATTGTGTCATGCCTCATTCATCCCCGACGCATAATATCTATGCAGAGTTTCGATGCAGTGTCTGGTCCCATGGCACCGACCAGCTCAGCCATGCGAGCCTTAATATTGGGCCAGTCGTAGATTGTACAGTCATCCCAACCTACAAGATCAGACATGCGGTATAGAAATACAGGTGACAGTCCCAAGACACGAATGTTATCCATGTCTACAGTTTCCATCTCAGACAGTGTGGGTATTCCTGGCATGTTGGCAGCAAAGAGCGACCGCTCGATACCATCATCCGGATCGTCTTCACCGGTATCAGCCTCATCCTGATTTCTGGAATCGAGAAGAACGCTTTGCTGGCCCTCTGGCACAGCATCTCCGGCAGTATCGTGCTGAGATAGACTAACAAAAGGCGACTTATCCAGCAGTGCAAGCACAGTCCTGTCCAAGGGATCCCAACTCAACGTAACAGGATCGAGAATGTACTGGGGGGCGAAATCCATCTTGTAACGCATCTTGGGGCAGCTGTGGATGTAATAGCCGGGGTACCACCATCGGTAGCCTTCCTCGTTGGCGAGCGCAATTTCCTGCAGAGCACCAAGCTTACCCGGGCTGAACTTGTGGATGCTCTCGTGGTACAAAAAGTACACAGAGCTCACACACTGGGGTAACAAATCAAGCACCCCGATAGCCACCAATTTGCCATCGAGTCGGTAGCATTGATGGTACGAGCCCAGCCGCTTCTTTGTGCCATCCGAACGAGTCTCGGTGTGGCGACGCAGGGGAGAGCTGCAGAGAAACCTGGTAAACGACTTTCGCGTTCGTTCACTAGGATCATCCTTGTGAATGACTTTCTGATAGTTATCGAAGACGGCGAACTTTTCTTCGGTAAAGTTATCCTCTTCTAGAGTGATTTCGAGTTTATGAGCAGGTTCTGGGGGCGTTTTCAGCCTGCCATACTCTGCTTCATGAACTCGCTCCAACAAATTGAACTCGTTGTTTCGCCGTTTTGACTCTTCTTTTGTTCTTGGATGGCGTCGAGATGCTTCCTTTGCGTACTCATCACCAAGTACGTGGGAATTGAAGCGATTTATCGTCTGCCGCTGGTCGCGCGACGGCTTAAACTCTGTCGAGTCTAAGCGAATCGTGTAGTGTGGGCAGCAAGAGTCTCTTTGATTTGGACGATACATTAATTTGCCTGACCGTCTCCAATAACGATCTAGCAGGGTCTGGTAAAACGCTGGGCTTAGCGCCGCGGCATTGGCGTAGTACGATATACCTACATGATGTCAGTGGACTGGCCTGGATATGCCTCGCGCGCACCATACCACGACGACGGGCTTGAGCACGACTAGCAGCAATAGCGCAAGCGAGAGAGGGATCTTTACGCTTAGCCGGCGGCCGGTCTTTGCCGGAACAATAGCCGCAACGGGTTTGTGTAGCATAGCCTAGTTCGGAGGATACATTAGCATCAGTCGGGTACGGCGGAACTATCAGTATACGATATGACGAGGCTGGATAGAAAAAGTGTACGTGGACAAGAGCATCGTGGCGTAACATAGTCCGGACCGTGACCGGCTTTGCTTGATGCGGACTGCCGGCCGGTAGTGCATGTGGACAATGGAGCGACCCGGGGATACCGGTCCGGGAAAGAAGTGGTGGACATTAGTGCGGATTTTCCAAGAGAGGAAATACTGTAGCGTAGCAAAATAAAAGACGATGGCGCAAGCAGACTAATGAGCAGTGCACGCGATGTAGTTGAGGCGAAGACCGAGCATCCTGACGAGCCAACAAAAGGTCTTGATAGAAGCACGTGGGGAGACTAGGCTTGCAGGCATCGGGCGCCAACGATGTGGAAAAGAAAAAGTGCCGAGTAGAAAATAGGAAACATAGACTGGCACGTACCTATTGGGGAGACAAGTTCGTAGGCGTCTGTCAGTGCGCCATGGGGCGGGATGTCGACGAATTGCATTGCAGACATCTGGACCGGCGATGATTGTAAGCCTGAAAAGGCAAGCCGTTGCGTGAAAAAGGGCGTTGTCTGGGTAGTGGTGACGAGCAAACGTGACCAGCTAGCTAAGTAGCTAGGCAGGAAGCTAGGAAGCAAGTAGGTTGTAATTCGGAGAGGAAGACGGGCGACGTGGGCATGTTCGGGGCTGGGGTGGTTGCAGTGACAGATGATGTGGGCGTCTTAGTGACGGCGATGCACCAGATGAGCTGGCGGCGAGGCCCAACAGACGCAAGTCCAGAGGCGAATTCCGGCGTGTTGTGGGCAGTACCTATATGCGGCTTTAAAAATGAGAGCCGGGGTAGCCAGCGGAAACTCGAGAAGAGGAGCAGCGAGCAGGGGAGGCCCGCAGCGAGTGAAGGGTTGGAGCGGACGGTGATTGGCGATGGTGATGATAAGTGATGCGATGTTGATGTACAAATTAAATTGAATGATGATGAAGTCGGGCGGCGGCCAAAAAGCGGCAGAATTGCTCAGGTGGTGAGCAGAAGATGGCTTTAGCGCTGAAAAGGCTGCTAGAGATGAAATACAGGCAGGTGAGGGCGCTGTAATTAATAATTGACACAACTGGAAGCAGCAGGCTGCAGCGTTGCGTACCTACCTCTTGTGCCTGCCTCCAGTGGGCCGCAAGTACATCTGAGCAAATCGTCGCCCAACTGCCACAAGCGTGCTGCTCAGAGTTACCTCTCTCTCTCAGCACTCAACCAGACAGCCTACCCCGCTGCCTGACCGAAATTACCCCGCCATTCCAATGCTTCTAATAATGGAGGGGTCATTTGCCCAATCGTCATGATGCCATTCTCAGCACCACGGACCAAACAACACACCCTGCAAGCCATTCCTTCTCCATCAATATCGAACAGCGCACCCCGTGGAGTTGTATCCTCTACTGTGCTTGACGGAATCCCGGTACCGGGCCTGTCTGACAGCATGGCTCCGGCTACCCGTAAACATGTGCCTGTACGTGCTCAACTCTATGGCCGAGACGCGACATCTGGCGTGCGGCCTGTCGCCGGAGAGGAGCCTTACCCCTCCACAAACCAGTGGACAAACTTGGCGGGTCTATGAATGACTCCTCTTTGCATGGGCCCGACTGTTCATGCTTGCTGTCGTGGTTCTGAGCCGAGCGGTGTTGAACTGGAAGGATGGCCTCAGCCAAATAGGAACGGCGCCGGCTGATACCTGACGGTGGTCCGCCGATCATGCCATTGACAAAAGAGCCAATAAACCGGCTTTCATTCTATAAGATGACACGCATTCAAGATGCCATGGTTGAGTGATTAAAGTGGCGGTGTCGTGCCGTCATGGCGTTGGCTCCTCGGCACCATGCGGAGATGGAACCTATGAGTTGTATTTGGAGTTGAATGCCGCTTACATGTCGAAGCTTTCTAGAAGAAAGCACCCAGCGGACCCTGTTGCTAACCAGTCTTTTGCATCTTAGCTGCCTACCTAACATTACAGGATGCCGTCCTCGCCACGCTGGCATCTGTCATTCGTTCTGACCGCCCACCTCGCGCGGCAACACCGCAGCCTTCCCGGTGGCGTCCCCAGGGATCTGGTCGTTCATAGTAGGCAGGTCGAGTTACTCTGCCCGCGCCACCAGCAGAGTCTAGCGTTATGCATCCACGTGAGAATGGGCTGGCTGGATGCAACAAGAAGAGCCACTCCAGCTGCGACGCCGACTGGCAAACCAGGCTAGCCCGCCCCTTCAAGAACCAAGCCCGAACCCTTGGCCAACTCGCTGACCTTGCCACTTGGCCCCTGCAGATTTCATCGGTGAAAATGTCCACTTGGCCTGCATGCGTTCGAGATGGATGGTGGCGTCGCAGCAACCGGCCCTGCTGCAGCGCAGGCACCACCTCGGTCAGCGAGATTGGATACTGTAGCAGAGAGGCGCGCTTGTTGACGTATTCATAAGTGAAATGCTGGGGTTTCAAGGGCATACCGAGAGAGAGAGAGGCATCTCGACGCGGATTGCCCTCTTGGGTGCTGAGACAGCCGTTGCGATGCAAGACATGGCGTCCGGGGTGAGGCTGGAGGTTGAAGAGGCAAAGAAAAAGCTGCACAGTTTTGCAGTGTACCTAGGACAATGCGAGCCAGGTGTGATAGGGAATTTTTGGCTAAGATAAGAAGGCTCCTCCGCTTGCGCCGTGCAACGCCGACTTGAAACCTAACCTCAATCCCCTACCTAGTCAGTCACTTTCAAACTCGTTCAGCCCTGCTGTGGCACCGGTCTCGAGACGCTCAAATAACTACATCAAAGTCGCCGGTAGGTAAGCAGGCAAAGGACGGTAGAGGTGCGTCATTGTTAGCGCCGCGACGACGCCACGGACCACCGAAAATCTACGAGTGGGAGCTGCCCACGTGCGCGGTGCCAGACGAGCGACGCAGACTTTGGAGGGCATCACGACTCTGCAACCGAGAAGTACCCCATGCAAGCGATCTGTCTCTGAACTGTTCCGTTGACTTACTTGGCTGACCGTCTATTTACCAGCCTCTTTGGCTGTCTTCTATTGACTTTTTGATCAAGCTAATTCTTCTCGAGTAGTAGAAAGACAGGAAAAAACCTCAAGTCCGAGAAACAGATACATGCATCGAGGGACGGACCCTCTGCCCCTCTGAAAACCCCTAAAGCAACGACTCCACAGCGACTGTTGCTCTTATTAGGTGCCTTATTACACCGCAGTGCTAGAAAGGGCTTGAGTTTCGGCAAACACCAACGACCACGGCAACGAAATGTACGCAATGGTAAGTTGAAAAATCAAAGAAAAGAACACCAGCAAAGGGGTCGAGTAGAGAGTGATTCAGAATCCATGATCGATAGATCTACCCCATCTACCTAGGTACCTAGAGACGGTAAATGCAGGCATCGGCACTGGAGTCTGTACAGGCGACTTGTCCACTAGAAGCACCGCAATTTGCCCCCGCTGTCCACTGTCTGCCCACTGTCTCTGCCCACCTCTCAATCACTCAACCACTGTCGTTGCCCACTGCCATTTCCCTCGCACAGCTCGCCCGCTAACCCTTCCCGCCAGCCCTTTTCTTCTCCTGTCCCTTCTCCTTCTCTTCTCACCAACTTGCCCTCCGGCAGTCCGGAATCTCGTTGGGCATCCTTCTAAACTCTCTGAAGAAAACATACCTTCATTCCTCAAAACCGTCCTTGCACCATCATCATGCAGCTCGATACTCTTTGATCGCTCCCTGCGCATCCACGCACGTCGCAATCCCCATCTCCCGGCCTTTGGTGTTTTCAATCTTTTTTTTTCTTGACCAAAGCTGAACCTACTGGTGCCAGGGCCTACTGGGTGTTGCGCCACAGCTGCCGACGAACGCAAGACCGCCAAACGCCACCACTCTCTCCATCCGAAACGACACAAAAGACACAGGAAAAACCGCTTTCATCATGTCGGGGTCAAATTCTACAGAGGCCAACGGACGGTCCATGGAGTCGCGAGTTGGCAGAAGTAAACAACGTAAGTCTTTGCGGTCCCCTGCGTTACCGTCACCATCACCCGCACTACATGCAGCACATCCGCTGCGCGCGTATCACTCTCTCAGCACGCCCCTGGGTTTAGAGTCACAGCCTGAGACCCAGGCTGCCGCTAGCACATTTGTGCATGCACCAGTATACTGCGCCCGGCGTCGCTCATCACATCATCTCTTTGACACAATATGCGAGTCTCGGATGCTTCATCAGCTCGGCGCACTCCGCCACGTGCTTGACGCAATCCCGCTAACTCTCCCAGGCTACAACTCCAAAGGCTTCAGGCTCGTCGCCGGTGTCGTCCCCCTCTCGCCAGACCAGGAATTCGTCCTCCTGATACAGTCAACCCGTCGCAAGGGGTGGGTACTGCCCAAGGGCGGCTGGGAAATTGACGAGTCGTGCCAGGAGGCCGCCGTCCGCGAGGCTTGGGAGGAGGCCGGCATCACTATTGAGGTTGAGTTTGAACTCGGCACTATCGAGGAGTTGCGCCCTCCCAAAATGTCCAAGGACCAGAGCCAGTATCACTTCTTCCAGGGCACCGTCCTCAGCCAGTATGAGGAATGGCCCGAGAGCCATAAGCGCGAGCGCAAGTGGTTCACCTTTTCTCAGGCCATTGAGGAACTCTCAACCCGACCCGAGCTGCAAGAGGCCTTGAATCGCTCAGCCATTAAGAGGCTGTAGTCCCGAACAACCACGACACCGTGTCAATGACCAAGTTCTTTGACGTGCTATTGCTTGCCATTGCTTGCTCATGGCTGCAAATATATCATGACTATCAATGAGGCCATGCTCCAAACAGGGCAAGCAACTCTTTTCATCCAGTCAATCCTGTGTGGGACGCAGGACAACTACCCAAAACAATCAGATGCATTTATTACACGGCGTTGTTCGGCGGAAGGGTTATTTATTTGATAGATCTGGGGGCAAAAAATGACACGCATGGCCCGTCACAGGCTACGCGGGTAATATACAATTCGATCTTGACTGCATTTATTTCTCTCGGACGAGGCACATGAGCCTCTACGGGAGTGGAACCTCAAAGCTAGGTACAGCATTAGACTTTTTCCAACTTGGCCCCTATTACGTTGCGTCCTGGAGAGGGCATGGACCTGTTTTTTCTTCGTTTCCTTTTACACACGTTTATAGATGAGACGAAAATACAAAAGGACGAGACTTGCTGCTGGCTACGTGGCACACGCCAAGTGCCTGACCAGCAAGGCAAAATGAACGAGCCATTTTTAGCTCAACGGGTGTGCTCGGCGTTTCCTGGTGTCGAAACAAATGGGGATTGGGGCAAGTCGCGTGAGAAATGGCCGGCTCCGGGAGGCCGGCGAGTCAAGCACCTCTGGGCGCCCGCCCTCGTTTTCGAGGCACACTCAGCTTTTGTCTGTTGTGTGGCTTACACACCTCGAGCTGAGCAGACGGCAGTTAATCGTGAAGAAGAAACATTGAATTGCCGTAGAATATGCATGTGGTGTAGGGCGTATGGAGCAGTCGAAGCTGATATCCGGAGATGTTAGCAGGGATGTGTGCGTTGTATAAACCATCTGCTGGGACAAACCCAATCGGCGGCTTTGATATGTTCGTTTTGCGCCTGAAGAGAAATGCCCCGCCAAAGTAACCAAAAACCGAAACCAGAAAAGAAAACCAAAGGACAAGCCGCTGGCATTCCTTATCAGTAGAGCACAGACTGAATCACGTGATGATACGCTATCGATAATCACCACTACTGTTCGCGGTAACGAGTCGCATTTGGTGGAGGACAAGGATTCGATCTTCATACCCGCCACAGCGACCATTAACGACCTACGATGCGATTATAACAACAATTCGCCGAATCTCGAGAACGCACCTACGCCGCCACACGCAAGACTCGCTCATTGCCGAGAAAGTAGCAAATAGACACATATAAAAGGGTCGGGAAACTATGGAGAACCTCAGCATCTCAGAACCGCCGCCTCAACAGGGAGGAGGGCCAGGCATAGCGGCGCCCGCGCAGCTGCCGCCGCAAATGTTTACGACGGCGGCGCAGCTCCTCGACCTGACGGACAGTATGTTGGTCTGCAAGGAAGAATGGCTAGAAGGAGGAAAAGAATGCTGACGAGCGCCGGTGCGTGTTGCAGAGAAGCTCATGGTGGTGCTACGCGACGGGCGTAAACTCGTTGGCGTGTTGCGAAGCTGGGACCAATTCGGTACGATCTTTCCGCGCCTTCTTTTCCCCCTTTATCTCCAAGCGGGACGAACCCCCCCCCCCCCCTTCAGCACCCCCAAACTGACGAAGACCGAACTCTTCTTGTGTCCCCTCAGCCAATATTGTCTTGCAATCCACCACCGAACGCCTCTTTGCCCTGCAACCACCACAGCCCTCCGACGCCGCTCCCTCCGACACAGCACCGCCGCGCGGGCTGTACGCCGACATCCTGCACGGCATCTTCCTCGTCCGCGGCGAGAACGTGCTGCTGCTCGGTGAGATGGACCTGGACCGGGACGACCTCCCGCCCCCGGGGTACGAGCAGGGCGAGGTGGCGCTGGTCAAGCGCCTCGCGGACGAGGCCAGGGCGCGCGATCGGAGCCGCGACAAGGCGCGCGCGCGTAAGCTGGCCAAGCTGGGCTTTGAGGGTGATGCTGCGGGCGAGATTGTTCTCTTGTAAGGGTGGCGGTTTTCCTTTTTTTTCTTTTTCAAGAGCTCATGGATTTATTCCTGTTTGGAGCCGTGTTTTTTAAGCAATGAAAAAAACACCAAGGCCTCGGGCAGAATATTGTGAAATGCCCTGGATGGCTGGCCCGCTTTCCTCTTGTGTGAGGGGAGGAGAGGGGTTGATTTTGGAGCTCACGATGCATCATAGAGTTGCTTAATCCATACGCGTTTACGAAGCAAGCTTCCTTTACCCCCTTGTTCACAAAGTTCTAACCGTCGACACAATCCATGTTCAAGTCACCTTCCTACAAACATCTTCATTATGCAAAGATAGCTGGGAGAGAGGGGCGCGCTGCCGTAATAGTGTACAAGACCAACCACCCGAGAAAACAATGTCGCTAAGTACCAAACGCCAGAGGGGAATATTGTACCGAAAAGTCACAAAGTATCAGCTATGCAAGTCAGCTCATGTCCGTGTCCGCCGTTCAAACATGGGCATCGGCGGTGTGCCTCCCGGCTCGCGCTGAATGCCCCCAAGCAACCAATCTGTGAGCCCGACAAACTTGGCGCCCACGCCGCGCTCCCAGTCCCCGCCCGCCTGCGTCGTCTCAATGGTGTGCGTGAGGACGCGGCCCTCGTGATCAAAGTCGAAGATGAACAAGCCCGTAAACGCCTTTTCCGGGTCGCCGCCGCGCGTGAGGCGGAGGGAGCGGGCAATGCCGCCAGGCATCTCGCGCCAGCGTACGACGAGCTGGTCGGGGGCGGCGCCGGGGCGTCGGGGGAGAAATGTGAGGGGCTCGGCGGTCATGCGCTCGGCGAGGATTTCCAGGCGTACATTGCCGACGAGGGGCACGCGGTTCCAGGCAATGGGCGAGCTCCAAAGGGCGGCCGTGTAGGCCACGCGGCCGGATACGGTCGGGAGGTGCGGGTGCGTCGAGGGGAAGAGCTGGAGTGTGATTGTTGGCGCGAGGATCTCCTGCGGGAGGGGGGATTGTAGGAGCGTAGGCATGCGGTCTTGGAGGATGCGGAGGGCTGTGTGTGTTAGCTTGAGGGTGAAGCAGACTGATTGTGTGCTTTGACAGGAAAACGGTGGAGAGAAAACATACTCTTTCCAAGCTTGGCCTTGTTCGGATCGACAGGTTCTTGGCCGCCGTCCAGCGGCATCCACGTCTGGCCGGACACCTTGAAGTACGTCGGGGAGAGCCGGCCGGCCCGTCGGACCAGCGCGCCGCGGGCGACGAGATCCGGCGCGGGCAGAGTAGATGATGGAAGCGGCGGCGGCGGGGTGGTTGTGGTGGCAGAGCGCGAGATGCTCTGCACCTGCGCCTTGGCGTGGCTAGAGCTGGCTATGCATCGCGGGCGTGATGTGGGCAGGTGGCGGGCCTTGGGGAGCGATTTGGCCAGCAGCGCGGCCATGTAGTTTTCTTCTTGTTCAGTATGGTATGTGTCAGCGCGCGCACATGAGGTTTGGTATAAAAACTATCAGCGCATGAGGATCGGGATCAAAAGGCCAGAGAGACGGGGGATGAGAGAAGAAGAAGAAGAAGAAGAAGAACGCCGGGGCTGTCCGGAAAGAAACGCATGCAAGGCTGATGATGGCTGGGGTTGGGAAGGAAGAGGGAGAAAAAAAAAGTTGGTGACCAACATAAACGCGAGGCCCGGATTGGCTCTTTTTCCGCCGCTGGCGGGCGGCTGGTTCAACTGCAGCGTTGTGGTGGAGACGGATCTGCTTATGGTGGGTTGCACCGTTGCGAGGCGCTGTTGCGTCGAGTCAGAGGCCTAGGGAGGTGATGGCTTGTTTGTCGACTGTGTTTCAGCCGTGTGTAATATTGATATTGAATAATATGCGATTCTTTCCAGATGGTTGATAATACTAGGCTGCTGGATAATCCAGGCACGTACCTACCTAGGCACCCATAGTGGAGTCTCTCTCTGTAGGCGGCCAGTGAACTTCGTAGCCGGAACAGCAGGCATCACGAGAATATTTAATCCACACAGCTGGGTGTGAAAAAGAATCACGGGAAACATCGATCTTGGAACAAATACTGATGTAACCGCAAATCGCACTTATTCACACTCTGATACCTCGTCATCTGCTAGGCACTAGTCTAAGCCGCATCACATGCAGGTCCCAACAAAAGGCTCGGTGCCATTCGGAGCCATCAAGTCACCAGGTTGTATCATCAAAGTGCAGCCTCTTCTCTCCCATTGCACGCCACATATGTACAAGGCAATTTTACAAGAATATTCTACTGAATTCTGCCAACAGTACTACCTGCTTTGACGGATCATCACCCTGCCGTCCCCCGCTCTCCAATCATTCCCAAACGCCCGACACCACCAGGCACCAACCACCGACTTCACGTGACCCAGCAGCCTCCGGCGCTATTGGCTGCCCACCTTCAGGACAGCACCACTTCACCTCTCTCTCTCTCTCTGCCTTTCCCTGACGTACGCTACGCTAATAACTCCACGCCTGATCATCTTTCGCAACATCAACAACAATCCTCTTCGTCCGTCCGCCTCTCCGTCCGCCTCCTCGCCAACTCCAAACCTTGCCGCTCGTCGCCATCTCGTCGAGCACTCACCCGCACTACCATTTACCACCGTTTTCATCTTTTTTTGTTTCCTCACGGCCGTCACCATGAACCCTGAGTAGTACGCCTAGGCTCCACCGCTCCGCGCGCTGTCCCCTGAACCCTCGAAACGCCATGCTGATATATCAAACTTGCAGAGTGTGCCCAACGAACAACGATGATCGAGACGATGCGAGCGCTTCTTCACGACCCTTTGTTTCACGCACCGTTGCGGCGTCCCGATGCACGATGCATGGCAAACGCGCCGATGAAACGACGTGATGCCTGCGCATACCCGAGGAATCACGGCTAACCAAGCAACTGCCCGCAGATACGACTACCTCTTCAAGCTGCTCCTCATCGGTGACTCTGGTGTAGGAAAGTCTTGCTTGCTGCTCCGTTTCGCTGATGACACCTACACCGAGTCCTACATTTCCACCATCGGTGTCGACTTCGTGCGTCCCAGCCTCTTCCTTCTTGGGTCGGGAAATGCCGACATTCTAACTATATCGATAGAAAATCCGCACCATCGAGCTCGATGGCAAGACTGTGAAACTCCAGATTGTACGTAGTTGATGCGCTGAAGACGCGTCTGCTAGATGCTAACCGATGTAGTGGGATACCGCCGGCCAAGAACGCTTCCGCACCATCACATCCTCCTACTACCGTGGTGCCCACGGCATCTGCGTCGTTTACGATGTGACCGACATGGACTCTTTCAACAACGTCAAGCAATGGCTCCAGGAGATTGACCGCTACGCCACCGAGGGTGTCAACAAACTCCTGGTCGGCAACAAGAGCGACATGTCTGATAAGAAGGTTGTCGAGTACACTGTCGCCAAGGTATGATTCACCCTCGTTGTGTCGATGACGCCTATTTGTTGTCGCCTGCCACCTGCATCGTACTAACAACCGCAGGAATTCGCTGACTCCCTCGGAATCCCCTTCCTCGAGACCTCGGCCAAGAATGCCAGCAACGTCGAGCAGGCTTTCCTGACCATGGCCCGCCAGATCAAGGAGCGCATGGGCACCACGGCCGCCAACAACACCAAGCCCAGCGTACAGGTCGGCCAGGGCCAAGGCGTTGGCAACAACTCGAGCAACAGCTGCTGCTAGACGAATGTGTTTTTATGATGGCCATGTGAGGCCGCCCGCCGCGGCACAACATGGTTCGACGAGTATCTGACGGGAGAGAAGAGAGAAGAGAAGATTAGTTGCGCAAGGTTGTGGATAATGTGGACAGACTTTGTCATGACTTTTCATAGTTTTCCCGGGTTTCTGTTTTTTTCCAGCTTATTGTTTCCCCGTCCTCTTTTGTTGGGTTTTTTCCCCCTTGCCATTTCCATCTTGTCGCCGCAATTGCGTATAGAACGAAAAATTACATGAACTTGCCCACCCCAAACTTGTGTGTGCCAGAGCAAACGTGGGATGCAGGGAGCTGCGCGGAGACAGCAATGGGGTCATGAATATCTTCTGGGCGAGTATGAGAAGAAACGACTGCAGAAAATAATACGACTGCGGTATTCCTTCACAGCTGGTAGTCAGTCAAGATGGAGAACCAGGGAGACGCGATCAGGCCACATAAATACAGAAGCTGAGCTTGAGCTGAATCATGTTGGTTGTTTGTGCGGGAAATGAGCAGACCAAATAAACTTTTTCTTTTCTTTCATCAACATCCACCTCGGGCAGTTTTTCTAATGTTGATTGCGGGCTGATGTTTTTGTTCTTTTTCGGGCAAGAGCAAACCGCCATCACGTCCTGGGTCCGTGTCCGCGTTTCAGGCGCATCGGCCCAAGGGCTTGCTCATTTCGGCAACACTATAATTAGAATGCGGGTTCGAAGGGATTTTTTTTTTAAGGTTTTGGCAGCTGATGGTTCGTCATGGCGCTTGTTTCAGGTTATTGCTCATTTCATTTCTCTTCAAGAATGCAATGCAAGCACATGCGCTCATCGGACTGACAATAGTTGGAGAACAAAGACAAGGAGAAATCGGCATTGGCCGACTTGTGAAGAGTCTTCTAAACAACAAGGTATTCTAACAGAAAATAACAAGAACAAGCGCTCGTAAATGTTAAAAAAAAGAAGCTATGTACATGGAAGAAGCGTCCTTTCACCCTCAGCCTCTTCTTTAAACAACCAACAAATAAGGAAAACTTGTCAACAAGAAGTGAATGTAGATTTGTACATGCCCGGTATTAGTAATTACCGTATACACACTTTTATTTTCAAAACTCATGCCATCATGCCCAGGACCCGGAGCGCCTTTTGCGTGCCTGGCTTGACGCGCCGTCTCTTTTTCCCGAAAAAGGGCATCAGCCTCCTCTCCTCCTGGTCGTAGTCGCTGTCCTCGGCCGGGTCAAACGTCATGATGGACGAGGCGCCGTCGTCGAGCAGCGTGGAGCCGGCCATGGATGACGAGAGAGAGTCGAGGAACCGCGGCGGCGGTGCCAGCTGCGACAGGTGGTGGTGGTGGTGGTGGTGGTAGTACTGCTGCTGCTGGTGCTGCTGGTGCTGGTGCTGCTGCTGCTGTGGCTGCTGCTGGTGAATGGAGGGCGACGGCGGGATGGAGGGATTGTACAGCCGGCTGGGCGTGCTGGGCGCCGGGGGTGCGTTTTTGCGCATAGAGGCAATGTGCGGCGTAGAGGCGCGCGAGACGGCCGACATGCCGCTATTGGTGGTGCGCATGGTGCTGTTGCTCAGCTGCCGACGGAGGTGCAGCGTGCTGGTCCCGACAGCGCTCACACGAGCAACCACATGCTGCTGCTGCTGCTGTTCGGGGCTGGGCGTGCGTGATGAAGAGTGGTATTCCTGCTTGCTGGATGTGGGTGGCGTCATGGTCGATGGTGGAGCGAGCACGGACAGCATGTTGGCCGAGGACGTCAGCGGGCTCTGCGGGCCCGTCGGCTTGGGGAACGCTGACAGGGCGCTCACGCGCAGCGGTGGGGGCTTGGCTTTGCGCTGCACGGGCGATGTTTCTGGCGTAGGCGGCGAAGACGTCGCTGGTAGTTCCAGCGGGAATGATTCTAGCGGCAGCCGCTCATCGTCGTCGGAAGCAGCCAGAGACGGGGGCGCGCTGGCAGCTGGAGGAAGAGCAGCTTCTGGTGCCGTCTGCGGACGGTCCGGCACAGGCACATTCCACACCGCTGCTACAAAGTCGGCAATATCCTTGCCTGACGCCGACGAAGTCAGTAAAAAGTTGGCCTTGGCGCGGTTCGCATCCGACGCTTCGACCGAGAGACTGTTGCTGGTGAGCGAGGTGGTGCGCCGCGAGTAGATAGACGAGCCGCCCGAGTTGGCCGAGTTACCGCTGCCGCTGCTGACGGAGCCGGCGCGGACCTGGCGAAACGGCAGGCGCTCCTTGCTGCGGGCATCGACGATTTGCGCAATCTTGATGAGGTTCACGCTGGCGAGCTTTTGCAGAGCAATAATGGTGGCCAGGTGCTCGGGCGGGTACTCGAGGATGAGGAAGCGAATGTCAGCGTGCATGGCCAGGTACGTCTCGAGGTGCGGCAGGAGACGGGCGGCGAGGAGCTGCGGGCTGCCAAACGGGTTCTCGGCCATTTGGGAGCGGAGGGGCTGCGACGTAAAGGACTGCATGGTGTTGGCGAGCAGATAGCGGAAATCTAAGCGCGTGCAGCGCGCTGCACCGGTCGGTTCTGTGCCGAACCGCTCAATCTGGCTGATGACACGCGCGGCGTACTCGCGCTTGATGCCGTTTTGCAGACCCACGGCCAGAATCTGCTTGAGCTGCGTCGGCGGCAGCAGGTGCCCGTCGACGCCAACGGCAGGTAGGCTGCTCGTCTTGCGGCTGCGAAAGAGCGGCCGCCACAGGCCGTCGTCGTTGGCAGTCGGCGGCGCCGGGAACTGAAATGAAGACACGTAGCCCTTGGCCGCGACGGGGTAGCGGCGGTAGAGGACGTCGCGGATCGAGTTTTGCACCTCAACTGGCGGTTGCTTGGGCTCAACGACGACTTCCTGGATGCTGCAGTCGAGTTCCTCAATCACCTCCTTCTCCGTGTCCGCTGGCTGCGACTCCGCGGCCATGGAAGCGACTTCGGTCGAGTCAGCTTCGACAAGCTCTTCGGGCGGCGGCGTCTGCGCCGGCGTGGGCGGGTGCACGACGGCGACGCTCGCCTGCGACGGCTTGCTGGAGTGGGTGGAGGCGCCGTACGCGGGGTTAATGTAGGCAAAGGGGTCGTAGTCGTCCATGCTGGGCATGGCCTCAGTCATTTTCACAGCCGTCCTGGGTGTCGTTACCTGGTCATCATCAAGCTCGGTGCACGACTCCTCGGGGGATGTGAGTCCTGCGGTGCCGTCGTCGGTCAGCGACTTGAAGGAGCCGCTGCTACGAGCTTTGGAGCTGGGCGTGGAGGAGGATGAGGAGGAGGAGCTGGCGGAGGAACAGCAGGTGACCGACTTGCGCATGTACTCTTCGCGCATGGCGTTGAGGGCGGATTCGAGGACAGGCTGGGGTGTGAGTTCAGAGCGAAGAAACAAGACGAGGTCCTCCATGCGAGGGAAGACGGGCTCATAGTCAGCGTCGTCCTCGGGCGGTGGCGTAGGGGCGGCTGGTACGACGTCGGCCTCGTCGTCAATATACGTCGACTTTCCCTGCTGCCATCGACGCTTCTTTGTGCTCGGGACAGGCTGCAGCTTGATGACGGGCCGTGTGCGCTTGACGGAAATGGTCCTGGGCCGTGTCGTGGTCGACGGCACGCGCGTGAGGGGATACGTCATGCTGCCACCGCCAGTCGACGACGACGACAACAATGTTTCTTTGAGTACGGGCGCCATGCTCTGGCCAACAACAAACTGCTGGCGGGTGGCGGCCAGGGCGTTATTATATTCAGGCCGCCTTGTTTCAGCGGTAGCGTGCCGGCTGAGGAGCTTGGGCGTGGTATCATGCGTGGTGCCCACTATGGCCGCTTTGACGCCAACGGCGCCCAAGAACCCATCACCACCGGCGCCGCGCACAGACGTGGTTCTGCGCATGTGCAGAAGCGAGGCCCGGCCGTATTCCACGTTGCCGACGGAAGAGCGCATGCTAAACGCGTCGGACATGGGCGAGATGGGGTTGCTGGCAAAGCGACGATGGACTGCCGCACTGGTGTTGGTGTTGGTGGTGGTGGTGGTGGTGGTAATGGTGCTGTCTCGTAACCGGGGCGTGATTTCACCGTCTTCAGCAGAGGACCAGCTGCTGGCGGCGGGGAAGTCATCAAAGCCAAACACGGACGGCAACTCGGCGTGCTGGTCATAATGCACGACGGAAAAGCGCGGCGGGGCCAGCGCCGGCGACTGGGCAGCAGGGGGCCGCGGCCGCTCGGTGGTGGGCGTGCAGTCATACAGCGACGACGACGACGAGTGGCCAAAGACGAAGAAGGGCTCGGCACTTGTGCCCGGCGTGTCCAGACCAGCTGCGGCGGCGCTCAGCACCGGCAGGCTCGCTGCGCGCGACAGGCTGTGGTGGCGTGTGGTGAGATCCAGCTCGTTGGAGACTTGCAGACTGGCCGTCTGGCGGTCCAGGGCGTCGGCCGCACGCATCGCCCGCGTGCCAGGGTCCGACGACTCGTCCACGTCGTGCAGGTGGCGGACGGAATAGACCATGGGTGCCGAGTGGGCGCGCTGCTCGTGGCCGGCCTGGGCCAGGCCCCCCAGGCCGCGACGGGTGAGCCGGCCCAGCAGCGCTTCCGCGGCAGCGCGGTCACCGGCCGTCTCGTGCTGCATCAGGGCGCCGAGACAGAGGGCGCGGGCGCTCGCGGCACCGCCGTCCATGAAGACCAGCCGCGGGCCGTCGGCTGCGCTGTGGCGGAGAAAGGCTTGGGCGTCGCGGTGACGCCGCTTCATGGCGGCATTGACCTGGCGCAGGTGCTGGACGGGATCGTAGACGTCGAGAAAGGACGGGAGCGTGGTGGTGATGTAGGTGGACAGGGCGGGCAGGATGAGGATCTGGGGCGTTGACGGGAGCAGCCGCAGCTGCGTGGTGACAAACTTGGGGGCGCCTTCGAGGGCGACAATGGCGCTCGTCCACGAAGTTTGGTCAGCCATGGCCGGGTAAAAAAGGTGATGATTGTTGTTTTTTGTTTTTCGTCACCCGTTGTTTCGAATGAGCGTTGCAAAAGAAGGTATTTGTGGCGGTTTGTTTGTGCGGGTTTGTTGCAGGGATCGGCTGTCCTGCGTTTGGTGTCTTTCGTTTGTCGCGGAATCACAGTGTTTGAATATCACATCCGATTGCCATGACAGAACATGGTGTTTTTTTGCCAACACGGTAGTTACCAGTAAGCCGTGGAAATCAGGCTTAGAATTGATATTGGTCCGGCTTCGCTCACAAGCTCCGCCGTCTAAGTGCGCCGAGACTTGTTCACGGCCCCCAGTGGAGGGATTTGTCGAGAGATTGTGTCGCGTGTCGTGAGACAATGGAACGGGAAAGACCAGACGGAAAAAAAGAATGAAAGTCTGCCAGAGACAAAAACACACAAGAATGAAAAAAAGGAAGTTTGAACCGTTTGGTTTGGGTTTGGAAAGAAAAAAAAAAAAGAAAAAAAGTCTCCAGAAGGGGGAAACAATGAGATGAAGGTTTGGGTGGGTGGTGCTAGCATGATGATAAATGAACCCGTCTCCAAGCACGACGATCATTTTGTATCCACACCAAGCGTGCAACTTTTGCAAGGAAGAGCCCCGTCGCACTGATCAGCCCGACGTTCACCATTGGGCTAGAGCTTGACCTTGACCGAGCGAGGATGGGGGGAGGAAAAAAAAGGGTCAGGCATTGAGGTGTGGTTGTACCGAGAGGAGGGAGGGGGCAATGAAGCCGTCTCAAAGACTCGTTGTTCGTGCCTGTTCCTGGTTGATCAATGCCGGCATTCCCAATTGGCTCGCACTACAGTCCCTACTAAGGTACCTACTTTAGTACTTAGGTACCTATAGCCAGTACAGAATTGCTTGCAAAAGCCGCGCACGGTCACTCGCCACCCCATCATCACCCGCTTGCCCTTGTCCCCAGCATCTTGCGGACAACGGACAGCGGACAGCGTGACAGCAGCCAGGGACCCTCGATAGGGGCGACGAAAATGTCTCTCTTCTTGCCCGGTCGACGCGACGAAAATGTCTCTCTTCTTGCCCCGTCGACGTCGTTGCCAACATTTGCCCGCCACGTTATTTGCCCGGTCTCGCTTGGCGTCGTATCCGCCCGGTCAAAACGAACAAACTTGCTGACGATTGTCTTTCCATCGTTTCCATTTGAATTTGCATCTACATTTGCATCTACATTTGCATTTCCATCCTTTGCCTGTTTCTCTATCAATGTCGCAACGGCCGCCCTCCTCTCCGTCTTGAGGGGGGGGATTGGGAACTGGGCATCATTGCATTCATAACGCATCATTGCATTCATAACGCATCATTGCATTCATAACCTTGGCTATACCTGAATAGCACCCGTCATTGTCATGATCGGCTGGCATAACCTTGGCTATACCAATTACTGGTAGCTGAGTAATGCTCGGCTGGGGTATTTGTGCAGGGGTCATTCCTACGGTTACGCCCCATGCAGCCTTGTCATGTTCATTTCCACACGCAATCTATATTGTGGTATAATGGGTATTTTATTTATCATCACCATTATTTCCAAAAAAACAGCAAAAGAGTAGCAGTCTTTGCGGACCCAATATCCGCCATCTCTGATCTCTTCTCCCATGTAACCCCATCGCTTGCTGCTTGGGTCTGTGCTTCTGTGAGCGTACGTTTGCGCGCGACAAGCAAGTCGGCACATGCAACAGGAAAAAGACAAAATACATGATGAAATCATTCTTCGATACAAAACTGTCAAAACCATGCAAACGACGTGAAACTGCATCAAGCGGATACTGCAGATGACTGATAGTGGGCTGAACAATCGAGATTCTAGACCTGACAGCATTACCCGTCTTATTTCGCCTTGTTCGCCATCTTGTTTGCATATTTGGGGTCTACTATGCACACGGGGCTGACCCCCTCATGCCATGCGAACTTTTTTTTTTCTCCGTGGCCAACTTGCTCATGTGAAAGTGACTGGTCAAATGTAACTAGCTACCAGCACGTCGCTACCGGTAAATCAACTCTGTACACATTCGCATCTGTCATAAAAAGGGGTTGTGTGAGGCTGAGGTTGGATATTGGACGTTGCAACGCCGAGGTCCAGAAAACTGACCAACACCGTCTTCGTCTTTACCACCGAGCCGAAGCCTCGACCCAAATTACCCCATGATTCTCGTTGCACTCATCCATCCATCTCTCGGCGACCAGGGGGGTGGACAGTCACCGCTCCGCTGCCGTCACTGCACGCTTTGATTCTTCATTGTTCCATTGTGCGCCTTTTTGGGGGCCAACCGACAACGTCAACGTCAACCACCGAAACACTCTTCTCCAGGTCAAGCCAAGATTCCATTGCGATGCAGGATGCAGGATGCAGAGGAGGGAAGAGGCCCCCATGTCTCGAAAAAGAGGCCGACC
Source organism: Cordyceps militaris CM01 (assembly GCF_000225605.1). Classification (NCBI taxonomy): domain Eukaryota; kingdom Fungi; phylum Ascomycota; class Sordariomycetes; order Hypocreales; family Cordycipitaceae; genus Cordyceps; species Cordyceps militaris. Next base: position 1,741,542 of record NW_006271970.1, read on the forward strand.
GACCGCCAATCAGCACTATCTACATCGCCTCGTTTTTGTCAATGAACAAGAAAAGACGCTTTGATGCTTTTCCCACTCGGCAGATTATGCCCACTTGCCAGGTGACAGGCACCAGGGGACGACGTTTGCGAGGCTGTGGAATCGGAGGCCCGAAATTTCGGGCTTCTCTGCGTCGGCTTTCCTGATACGATGTGTATGTACGTTGGTTGTGCAAAGGGCAGATCCGTCCCCCTTTCCGCTCCAAAACGTGGCGTTTAAAGGTGGTTCTTGGACGCTGTACGTATATACCAGGAATAAGAGTGGCATCCACAGTAATAGTTACTATCCAGTATGTTGACAGAAAATGAGGTGACGAAGCTCAAGAATTGTTTCTTTATTCCCGGCTAGCTGCCTTCAGAGACAATCCCCAAGACACATGTGTGCAACCTGTTTATTTATAGAGACGGGCCTAGAATTCCCCGTCTACTTTCAAGCCAGAATGTCTCTGCAACCCTGTGTCTCACACTATAGTATCTTGCCCTCCTTCCATCTGCGCTACTTCGTTATGCGAGCTGGCCCGCGCATCCATGTTGAAAGCAGCCGAAACCCACTGCTTGCATTGGTAGGTGGCGTAACGTTAGCACAATGCATCCTTCTTGAACTTTCTTCTCCCAGAGTAGGTTCGGCGGTGAACTATTAGCTACCCAGTAATTTGTACATTAGTAGTAGAAGGGGGGGTTGCAGGCTTCCCCCCATGCCCGAAAATCCGGAACCAGGCTTGCAGGCCGCGAGCATCCCCTGTTCCAACTACCGCTGTCTTCATAAACGAACGAACCGAAGAAGAAAAAGTCTAAAAAGGTCCAGCCGAGCCCAGTTCAAGGTTCCCGTCTCTAAATCACACTTCAACACCGAAGAACCTGTTCGCTTCTCGAAACCAACCCTGTCGAAGAAAAAAGAAGCCAGCTCGCACGTCCCTTCTTGGGTTACATCCGCTAATAACCAACTTGGACAAGGCCAGCTTCACCCCGGCACGGCGAGCGAGCCCCGGGGAAGCCGCCGCCTCTAGGGCGAAGCCTAAAAATCAACCAGTTGTTCTGCTGCCACGGCCCGCGAAGTCGTCAACGTCCAACGGCGGACATTTGCTGCGTTGCGCGCCGCCGAAATGAAGGGGAGCATCTGCGCCATACAATCAATCGCGGCCCTCCCCGATGGAACTTGAGAAATGACCCGAAAAGACTACATACCCCCTTCTTCGGCAGTTGGGGTGCCATCTCGGCGGCTTTTTGTGGGTGAGCCAGGTCGTTGTTTCTATTCGTGGGCTGGACCTTGATGTTTTTTCTTCCCCTCCCTTCTCTGCGCGCAGTTTCTGACTCGTGGTGGGAGTTTCCGATCTTTCCGTCACACATTGCGGACCTCGTTTTTTTTTTTTTTTTTTGGGGGGGGGGGGGGGGGGACATGTCCACGATCAACAAAGAGAAAAGCTACAGCTGTGCATGAAGAGTTAGTGTACAGTCATGAAACGTCTGGTATGGGGACGGCAGGACAATGCAAGTCATTGTCTTCCCGTCCGATGGGCCCGTCCGTTCCCACTTGGCAGTGAGGGAAAATCAGGGACATTTCCATGTACGGTGTTTCTGGTAGGTTGGATAGAAGGAAACCCAGCCCACGAGTAATGTACAGTACGGGGTAGAGAACTTCTTAAGGAAAGCTGATCGAAGCATCCAACAATCGGGCAATGGCGTCGACCGTCGTGTTACAGATTCTGCAAGGAGATGGAAACGTCAGCCCTGCGCTCGCGTGGGCGCAGCGCAGCGCTTGACTGCTTCTTCGCCGACGGGCAACATAGTTATCAAACTTTGGTGGCTGCCCAATCGAAACTCGTCCAACTTGTTCTCGTCCCATCGTGCCAAAAAAAGTCAAAAAAGAACGGCAGGCTGCCGTTGTCTCAGATGAGCCAGTTGTGATTCATCACTTTTCGCCTCATCATGCTGCTGGGAGGAGCGCACGGCACGGTCGTTGTGTTGCGCGAGGGCAGGCCGCAGCACGGACATTTTTCACGCACGTGTCGTTTGCAATGCTGTGCACAATCAAGGATCCTGCGTCAATCCTGGATAATCAAACGACGAAAAAAGAAGCGGTCGCTGCAGGTTCAAGAGTCATACAGCACGGATCAGAAGTGATCCGGGCTGATATCCAAGCTTTTGGTTGCCATCTGCGCAACCGTTTTCGTCACTCGAGAAAACTTTGTTTCAGAAACGCGTCGGGTTTGGCATTCAATAGAATCGTAAAAAAGTATCAATCTGCCATCAGCTCGGCGAGCTCCGCCTCTTCCTCCGCCGTCAGCATGCTCTCGCCAGCCTCCTCCTCCTTGAGCTCCTCCGGCTTGCCCGCCGCCACCCTCTCTGCCTCCTCCTGCATCTTCTTGACCGTTTCATCCAGCGCATCCTGCGCCAGCGGCCACGTGCGAATCGTGCCGTCAATGCTTACGCTGCACACGCGCGCCGCACCGAGCAGCACCAGGTCCGTGATCTCGTCAAAGTGGCCCGGCAGCGTCGCGTAGAGCTTCCCCGTCGCGCGGTCCCAGACCTTGACGTCCTCGTCGCGGCCGGCCGTCACGGCCCACCGCGGCGTGACCGCGACGGCGCGCACGTAGTCGCCGTGCGCGAGCGCGTCCTGCGTCTCGAACTGGCGCGCCCGCGAGAGACACTTGGCGGTGCCGTCGGCGCTGGCCGTCCACAGGTCCGCGTCGTCGTCGGTCGCGTCAAACGCGAGCCGGTACACGCTCGTCTCGTGCTCCTGCACCGTCGGGCGGTCCGCGTCGGGCCGCCCGTGGTACGCCTCGGCGAGCTGCGTCGCCGATGCCGGCGTGATGCGCCACCGCCGGATGCTGGGGTCACTGCTGGCGCTGACGAGGATGAGCTCGTCGGGCGTGCTGAGTACCGGGTCGAGCGCGAGGTGCTGCACCGCGAGCATGGTGGTTGCCGGGTCCTGCAGTGTGTGCAGCCGGCGGCCGGTGGTGGCGTCCCACACCATGATCTTCTTGTCGGCGCCGCCGCTGAAAAGAATCGGCATGCCGGCGAGCGTCCCGCAGAGGACCGTCTTGACAAAGTCCGAGTGGCCGCTGAACTTGCGCTGCGGCTGCGCTGTAGCTACATCCCATGACCAAATGTCCTTGTCCCAGCAGCCGGCAAACAGCGTCTTGTTGCCGGCACCGCCGAGGGCCAGGCAGGTGACGGGCGCCGTCGGGCCTCTGTATGTTTTCTTTGTTTGTGTAGACTGGGCAATGTTGGTATCATTTGTCTTGCGTAGTACATGTAGCAGGGCTCACTTCTAAGTTAATGCGTCTGCAAAAGCCGGCAGACTCGGCGATGAAGATTGAGCCATGGGGGTCGGCAGGGTCGGGGATGGCCGCCAGGATCTTGGACTTCATGGAGATGGGGTTGCCATGTTTGTTCCCGGACTTGGCTGCCTTGCGCGCGCGGTTGGCATTGGCGGCGCTGAGACAAGGTCAGTTGCCTGAGATGATGAGGGGTGTTTGATATTTGAGGCTCACTCGGATTGGAAGAAGTAGTCTGGGTTGACGGTTTGCATGTTGAGTAAGCAATATATTGAGATATCTTTCTCGTAGTCTCGTCCTAAAAAGCGCGAGAAAAAGTCACTCCAGACGAGGCCCGAAGACCCCTTTTAACTTGTATTGTTTGAAGGATGCCTGTTGTGGTGGCCAGGCTTCCATCTTCCATGGCGCTGCGATTGGGCGCTTGTGGCGGTGTGGCGGGGCAGCTTCAGGGCTGTCTGCGGGCCGTCAGCCCGGTATTGATATTGCAAACATTCTGAATGTAGTTAAATTTTTGGTTAGATTTAAGTGACCAGTATCCGTAAAAAAATCCAAAAAGGAAATGCAGGTTCCAGACACCCATTCGTAGTGCTGGCTACGTCGCTGCCTAACGCTCACGGCCGCAGCAAGATACCACGCTCAGTGTCCAAGTCCAGGTCGATGCCTCTGAGGGCTGACGCCAAGATTTACTGGCTTTTTTCTTGCTTGTTTTTTTTTTGGTCTTTTTTCGCTTCTCTGTTTATGTGAGCTGTTTAACTAGTGTCGTACTTCTTTCTGTAAGAGATCGACCAGTATTAGTCGTCACTGTATGTGCCTTCCTTCCATGCCGTCATCCAATTGATATCACAGAGCGTTGCTGAGGAATTTCAAAATGTCAGGTACAGCTTCAGTCTGCCGCAAAACGCAAAATGGCAATTCCCGTCAGAGAGGTCAATCATCGCGTCTCATAAAACATCGTCGACTGTGATAATGTGGCGCAAACACCACCAGCCACTACAGCGGGGTCGGCCCGTGGCTCAACTCATTTAGCCGGTTTAATTGAGACGCGTCTGCGGCGCGTCTTCAACGGCCAATCCACACCGCACAACCCTCCCCTCCAACAAACCAACCGTTGTCTTTTCAGATGCGATACACCTTCCCGACTTCCATCTCCTCTCTAAACAACACATCATGGACTCCACGCTGGCCCCGCGGCCACGGCCACGCCCGGCACACACGCAGGGCATCACGCGCTGCGCCTACACGCCCGACGGCGCGCGGCTCGTCACCGTCGGCTCCAACAACACGATCCGGCTGTACGCGACTGGCTCCGACGGCGAGCCAACCAACATTGACGACTGCCAGGAGCAAAACGTGGCCGTCGCCGCGTCGGCGTCGTCCTTTGTCGTCGGCTCCGAGGACGGCACCGTCAGCCTCTTCTCGCTCGCCGAGGCCAGCTTCCAGCGGTTCCTGCTGCGCACCTCGCTGCCCGTCCGCGACGTCTGCCTGTCCCCCGGCGGGCTGTGGTGCGCCGTCACCAGCGACGAGCTGACGGTCAAGATTGTGCACACGCAGGACACCACCCGCGTGCGGCACCTGCGCGAGCACGCCCGGCCCGCGCGGCACGTCGCGTTTGATCCGCAGGGGAGCACTGTCGCGCTGTCGGGCACCGACGGCATCGTGTACGTCTACTCGCTGACGGCCGACGAGCCGGAGCTGATCCGCACCATTGACGGCGTCATCCCCGCCCTCGACGCCGACAGTACGGCCACGTCCAGGGTGGTGTGGCACCCCGACGGCCGCGCCTTTGCGGTGCCCACGGCCACGCGCGACATCCAGGTGCTGTCCAAGAACGACTGGGAGAAGCAGCGCTGCTTCGCTGACGGCCATCTCGGGGCCGTCACCGCGCTCGCGTGGTCGCCCAACGGCGCCCTGCTCGCGTCCGCCGGCAAGGACGGCAAGCTGCTCATCTGGGAGACGAGGACGCAGAGCGTGCTGCAGCGGTACGACTTTGCCAACGTCGTCGACTTTTGCTGGCACCCGCGCAAGAACATCGTCTCCTTCACCACCTCCGACGGCGAGGTCTATATCTACCCCGATTTCCTTGGCGAGGCATGTGCGCCGCTGCTCAAACTGCCCCCTCAGCCGGCGCCGTTTATCCACGACCCCCTATCCGAAATCTCCGGCAACAGACGTGTGCCGCCCGCCGCCGCCGCCGCCGCCAAGCAGCACGACCTTCCTACGCGTGCGCGCCGCGAATCCTTTGGCAGTCTGGACTCATATCTCGGCGGCGGCCCCGACGACGACGACTTTGTAGTCGACGACGACAATGCGGGCTACGCGCAGCCAGGCCTACTCAAGCGCGGACGGGACCACGACGGCGACGATGCGCACACCGGCCGCGCCAGCAAGCGCCGACAGATACAAGAACCGGTCTACCACGACGCCTTTCAGCCAGGCTCGACGCCATGGCAGGGCAACCGCAAGTACTTGTGCCTCAACCTCGTCGGCTTCGTGTGGACCGTAGACCAGGACGCCCACCACACCGTCACCGTCGAGTTCTACGACCACGAGCTGCAGCGCGACTTTCACTTTACCGACACCTTTCGCTACGATAAGGCCTGTCTCAATGAGAGCGGGTCCCTCTTCTCCTGCCCGCCGTCCGACGAGGACCAGCAGCCGGCTACGATATACTACCGCCCGCACGAGAGCTGGACGCAGCGCCTCGACTGGCGTATCGAGCTGCCCCGCGGCGAGGCCGTCACGGCCATGTCGCTCAGCGACTCTTTCATCACAGTCACCACCGATGCCAGCTACGTCCGTGTGTATACCCTGTTTGGCATGCCCTACCGCGTGTACCGCCCCAAGAGCGCGCCTATGGTGACGTGCGCCAGCTGGCGTGACTATGTCCTGACGGTGGGCAACGGACCGGTTGGACCGGACGGCAACACCCGGCTGCTGTATACGATTGAGAATGTCAAGCGTGACGAAATCTGTCAGAACGAGGATACGCTAGCCCTGCCGCCGGGGGCGACACTGAAGAGCGTGTTCTTCTCCGATAGTGGCGTACGTACTCTCTTCTGTCGCTCTCACACAGACCTCTTTTACTAATACTCATGGCTAGGATCCCTGTATATACGACTCAACGGGCACGTTACTGGCGCTGCTGCACTGGCGCCAGCCCTCTCGCGCCTGCTGGGTGCCTCTTCTCGACACCAAGCTGCTGCCGCGTCTTGCCTCTGGCCGTAAGCATGAGACATACTTTCCTATTGCCGTGGCCGATGACAAATTCCACTGCATTATTCTCAAGGGCGGCGACAAATACCCATACTTTCCTCGTCCTCTGCTCTCCGAGTTTGACTTTTCCATCCCGCTCTCGTCACCGCCCAAGGCAAAGGAACCGAAGCCGAAGAAGAAGAAACAGCCTCGCGAAGACGGTGAGGATCTCGGCAGCGAAGTCGAAGAGGCCTCGGACGAAGAGATGCAAGACGACGACGATGGCGAGGAAGAGGTGGAAGAATTGTCAGAGACCAAGAAGCTCGAGCAGGCGTTTATGCTCAAGGGAGTGCAGGCCGCGCAGGCGCGTGACGTACTCGACGCGACAACGGGCGGCCACGCGCAGCGCAGCCTGCTGGCACGACTGGAGCTGGAAATGGACAAGACGCTGCTGCAGCTGCTGGCGGTGGAGTGTCGAGAGGGCGAGGAGCGCGGGATGCGGGCGCTGGAAATGGTCAAGTTGATGCGCGACCGCACAGGACGCATGATGGAGGCGGCCGGCAAGGTGGCGGAGCGGTACGGGCGCACTATTCTGGGCGACAAGATTCGCGAGGTGGGCGAGAAGAGGGTGTCAGGGGAGGACGACGACTTCTAATGCTGTTTGGTGCGATACTGCCGTGAGAAGGCAAGTGATGTGTAACGTTGCAGTCAGAAGATGAGAAGCACCACTGTAAGCGAGGTTACAGCTGCAAGCGAGGTGAATATCTGGCAAAGCATTCTGGTAAAGCATTCTGGTAAAGCATTCTGGTAAAGCATTCTGGTATATGTTTCATGGGGTCAATCGGCTTTGGGTACTTGATTGGCCTGAGGGCTCAAGGCGTTTACGTTTTCTCTGCATTAGTCTTGCGTGCAGCATGAATGATGACAATTTTCTCGATGCCTGCCGTCGGCAGTGTATGCCGGTTCTACACGCATTGGTAGCTTTTATGTATGTTGGAGATGACGACTGGTGGTGCGGCATCGTTATGCCGAGCAGTGTCCGAGTCCGAAGTCGCGATGCAGCGGGGCGGCATTCAGCTACCGCCTTGCTTGTCGTGAAACCCGGGTGACCAAGGCATGAACTCGTCACGCCATCTCATCCTATTTCGTAAGGCGGTTTGCCTACAGATTGATGCCGATAAATTCCCCTTGTGGCATCTGGCCGCCGGTGCTGTGCAAGACGGCCAATTTCATGTGGCAGGTCCACTCGCGAAACGTTGCCCAGCCGCGGTACGGGCAGGCGAGCCGATGTGTAGGGAGAGATAACTTAATACTGTTAGTTAAACAAGCCAATCGGCTGGCGGCCAAGCGACTGCTCGAACAAGGATTGGTTGCTCGGGGCAGGAAGCGGCCCATTACGGGCTAAATTGGAGTTTTACATGTTCTTCCTCTGTAGCAAACGCATGGGGCCGAAACTGGGTACACGGGGTTGTTTGTGTTTGGGCTTGAGGCCAGTTTTGCAGCGCAATTGTAGCATAGGTAGTGCGTGGTTCATAGTGAGCCGGCGTAGCAAATTGGTTGTCGGCTTGGCTGTGAGTGCGGTTGATGCATTCCCGCATGAGCACAGGACATGCCGCGGCTTCTTGGGGCTCTAGAAGGAGCGCTGACCGGGGAGTTGGGAGGGCTGACAGATCCTGGCCCAATAAGATGATGGGGCGTACTTGCGCATCGCGGACTGCATGGCGCAGATCTGGTCTGTTCTAGTGGGCATGAAGTGGGCGGACAGGGTGCCACCCAAATTGTCGCACGCCTGGCAGGACGGCAAGCAAGAGTGCAGGTTGGACGGGGTCGTGGATGTGGATGTGGCGTCTCTTTCAGCGGCGCTCGCTGGGTCATGAAGTCACTGGACAGAGCAACGATGCAGCGGCGCAAGAGACAGGACGCGGTTGGTGCGGGACGGAGCGCATTGAGCGGACGAAAAGTCGGGCAGCGTACCGAGTACGGAGGATCAATAGAAGAAGAGCAAACAGTCGCAGCGTAGGCTCTGCAATTTCCACCAGGCTTGTCCCAACACTGTACTCCCACTCCATACCGACTCCCGAGTAGCTGTTTTGATGTTTTCATGGCCGAGACAGGCTGTGTGGGCTGTGTGGTCATCTGGTAGACTGCGGAAAGCAGCCGTGATTTGGGTGTCACAAGACATGTGGTGGACAAGGGTTGTGCTCTAGCAGAAGACGAGGTAGTCTGCAACAGAAATTTCGGTTGAGAAGCGCACGTTTTGCAATCTCCACGCCGATGCGAGGCCCGAGAATGTCTCGCAACTGACTAGTTATGCGGTGCCGAAGCTTGTACTGTGCGCATTGTTCCGCTGTGGCTGATGTGTGCAGGACAAACGGCGAGTAAAGGGCGCAAGGCGTGTGGGCTGTTGCCGAGAATAAGTTAGTGAGGCATTGCTGCGATAAAGAGAGAGCCGGGTGCATGTAACTATTGGAAGGAATAGCGCAAGTCGTGCAACTGTGTACGCATTTGTAGTTATACTTGAGAGGTAATAATGGTGGTTGAGACTCGTTTGAGTGGGACGGGACGCGAACGAGGCAGGGGAGAAGGCTAGCGAGCTTGGACCTGGAGATGCCCGATGCCGAAGATGGTGCATTTAGGGAGAGCCGCCTAATCAGAAGGAGTGTTGGTGATGGCGGATGACGGATGGTAGAAATAGGGCTGGGGGTGCTGGTGATGATGGGAAAGCGTCTGTTTGCGATGGAAGGGGGACAGGAAGGATGCCAGCTCATCGGAAAGTTACAGAGTATCTACGGGTGATGCGGGTACTGGTGAGTTTTGATATATGGTAATTGTGCACTAGTTTGCTCAAGAGTACTTGCGCGCAGTATACATCGCACGGCCATTAGATGGGTACATACTGTGTCTACCTACCTACCTCATAGGTAGGTAGGTAGGTACCCTGGGTGTCTGGGGTGGCTGCGGGGGCTGCAGAGTGATGAACTAGAGTTGGCTGCAACTAAAGAGTTCCGCGAGACATTGGATAAGAATAATAGAGATTGGCAGTCCATGCGCACATGGTATTTTCGGGCATTCGGGGTTATCCAGCACGATGATGCAGCAAGGGTGGAATGATGGGGGATGGAAAACGTGGATCCGGCGCAGGAATAATAGTTATATCTAACTACCTACCTTGACCTAGTTTGTACCTAGGCATGTATTTAAATCATTTGTTTGAGAAAAAGAAAACCTTCCTTTTTTCTCGTCTAGGTTTCAAAAGGGGATAGCCGAGGGGACTTTATTAGCTGGCGCAAGCCGCAAAGAGTTCCAGCACCTACGCCGGAAGTAGGGGCACCCCCGCCGGCTACCTAAAACACGCCGGAGCTCGCCCCGTGGCGGGCACCAGAACCCGGCAAGGTCGTGTACGTGAACCTGCAGCGGCTTTCCATCTTGGGGGTCGGGGACGTACAGAAGGATGCCAAGGCGAACAGGTCGGCGGAAGCTGTAGGCGGAAGCAAAACGGGATATTCCAGTAACGTTACCCGTGAATGCAAGTATCGACGCAAGTCCGGCGCTAAACAAGCCTGGGGGATTTTAACTCGGCGCCACAAGACCGGCTAGACGACTCCCGTTCGTTGACAGAAGCAAAGGACGCCGCTAATGAAAGAAAAAATGGGAGCCGCTAAAACGGATGCGTGGTTGTTGTGGCCCGGCGGTGGTTCCAGGGACCTCGGGCCTACAGGCGGCCGGAGGGAAGCACACATCGGCGCTCTGGTCTCCAGCTGGTAGTTATTGACTAAAGACCTAAAGACACACTCAGGCCGTCACACTTCTCTGACAATACTCATCACTTTCGGCCATGGCAAAACTCTATCGGCCTCGCGACCAATCGCCCGTGGCTGATGACAAGCAAAGACGCGCAGAGCTGGCCATCGAGGCATGCAGCTTGGTGTCGGCTGTCTGTCTGCGCACCTCTCTCTGCAGCGTCGGTTAAGCACATTGCATTTCTGCCGCTGGTCTTTTACAGGTATTGCAAGCTGATGGACAATGGTAATTTGTATAGTAATATAGTAATACAGCTTCGTACCCTGATAGGTATTGGTGTACCGAGTATACGTAGGAGACCCGGAATAGCGGCTCAAGTTCCACCCAGGCCCTACCACCTACTAAGGTACCTACCTGTAGGTACCAGAGGTAGTAGAAGGTACAGTAATAGGTCAGGCAGTGTAGCCCAGCACAGTGTGGTGGTGGTCAAGGTGTAGGGCCAGCATGCACAGCTCAAGCAAAGGTACTTGCCTGGCCTGCCTAGCACAGAGGCTGCAAAGGTACCTGCACGTAGCAAATGGCAGCACTTGCCTTGTGCTTCACCTCGCCTTCCCTACCAGCTCACCACGACCACCTCCACAACCCAGAGCTGCTTCTGCATTCTCGCGCAAACCGTTACAACGCCTTACCTTTTGCCTTTCGCCTTTCGCCTCTCGCCAATCCGCGCCCGGCTCTCACACTTTGATCCTCTTTCTTCACCATCGCTCACCAATCCGCCATTCTTTGCTCTCGTCTGCGCCCGCTTCTTTCCCCGGCCTCGCCGTTTCATCGCTCCTGCGCCGCGCTTCGCCGCCAGACGTTCGTCGCTTGCGACATGAGGTTCGTCTCAACACCACGCCTCACCCATCACCGCCTATCTTCCCCCAGCATTTCCGCCTCTCGTTCTTCCGCCCATACTGCAATCGCCCAGCCAATCCTCACTCCGCCGCCAGTCCCTTGTTCTTTCATCCTGTTCCTGCATCGCACGCTCTCGTCCGCTCCCCTGCCCGCCCGCCCCCCTTCCCCGCTAACTACCTACCAATGCTTGCCCGCTCCGTAAGCTGACACTTGACCAAATTTTTTTCACTATCCAGTGCCAATGGCCACCGCAACTGAAGGCCCCTACATCTCGTCTCTGCCGCCAGATCGGCCTCGCGATCGCATCGTCTCCCGGGCTATCCCACCTGCTCGCTCCTCCGCAACCATGCCGTCCTCTTCTGGCGACGCCATGGACGTCTCGCCCTCCCACACGCCGCCTGCCAACAATACCTCTCCATCTGCGCACAACGACTACGACTCCAAGTCAAACGGGCGCTCCAACAATTCGCCTCCTCAGGACCCCTCTTCGTCTTCTGCCTCCATGGCTGCTCCTCCCCCCTCCGCCGCCGGCGCCGCTCAGCAGCCCAAGATTGTCCAGACGGCTTTCATCCACAAGCTCTACAAGTAAGCTCTTCTGTTACCTTGTTCTGGTCCACCCGCGCACGCGCACCCTGCTAACCTTCTCCAGCATGCTCGAGGACTCGCAGATTCAACATTTGATATCATGGTCCGCCACCTCGGAAAGCTTTGTCATGTCGCCCACTGCCGACTTTTCCAAGGTTCTTTCGTAAGAACCCAGCCCGCGACCTGTGCCACTGCTGCTGCTTTGCGACCGTTTCTGACTTGTCTTAGCCAATACTTCAAGCATACCAATATCTCATCCTTTGTGCGACAATTAAACATGTATGGGTTTCACAAAGGTACGACATTTCTTTCAATCGCACCGTCCCCCAGCCTCCTAATCTAGAACAGAACGAGACGTTTTCCACACCGGGAACCCCGACACCACCCTCTGGGAATTCAAGCACGGTAATGGCAATTTTAAGCGCGGTGACATCGCTGGCTTGCGCGAGATTAAGCGTCGCGCCAGCAAGCAGCTCGGCCCCAAGGAGAGCACCTACGTCAAGGCCAGTACCTCACAGCCAGGCACGCCTGCCGAGCCCGTCCAGTACCCCCCCGAAACCACCGAAGCCAAACTCGCCCATTTGGAGTATAGCGTCATTGAAATGGGTGCACGACTACAGAGGAGCGAAGAGCAGTCGCACTATATGCAGCTTCGCAATCAGGCAGCCCTGGATACGGTATCCCGGCTCTTACAGTTCAATCAGGAATTGTCCCGCATGGTGCTATCCCTGGCTCCGTCGGACAGTCAAACGCAACGCGACGGTACGTACCAGCTTCACCCGTTGCCAGTCGCATCACTAACCCAAATAGTGGTGGCTTTGCAAGCTGAAATGCAACGGCAAACGGATTTCGTGCGCACCTTTGAAGAGCCCGCAGAGCCGTCTTATTCTGTAACCAGATCCTATCTTGGCAATATCGACAATGCTCCGGTGTCACCAAGACAACTACCACAAGACGATGTCCGTCGCACCGCGCCGGGCATTGTCCAGATGCGCGCACAGCCATCCTACCGCCCACTGGTGTCTTCCAATCTGACCTCTGGCAGCCGTCGCTTTGGATCCATTGGCGGCACCAGCCCGAACCAGTCCTCACCGCTACGCAACGCCGCTCCCGCACCACCGCCCGCCCCTCATCAGCTGTCGGCAAACGAAGCGCCTGGCATGAGCATGGGCCGTCGACATACGGCCGCCGATATTCGAGCCCACGGCTGGCAGGCTGGCGCAGCGCCCTACCACCCTTCCAACCCGGCATCTGCGCCTTGGCCCTCATCACCTAATCGAGTTCCTCCCGAGGATCAGCGCATCCGTGAGTCGCTATCCGCCTATTCGCTGCAGAGCGCTTCGCATGGACACCCGCGGTCACGTCCAACAACGCCTCCCCCGCCTACCGCCAATGGCACCTCTAATGGACACGATACATTCGCCGGCTGGGGCTGGAATTCTACCGGCAGCCGTGACGGCCGAGGTACGTTGTTCAAGGACTCATCGGCTCCTCCTACCAGGCGAGGAAGCATGGCTCATATCCTCAACCCGAGCAATGCCGAGAACAGGTCAGATGAAGAGGACGACTTGCGCGGCGACGATGATCGCAAACGAAAGCGCATGCAGTGACGTGGTCAGTGCACAACTAAATTGATGCTCGGATGCTTTGGCATCTTCACTCGAAACGAATATAACCCCTGGTCTTTTTGGGGGGGGGAGGGGTCACGATTGGGAATCATCGAAATCACACTCAACACGTGGCGATTCGTCTAGTTCGTATCGACCATGACATCAAACATGAACTAGAGGGAACACGGCCACGGCATCCGACTTGCAAGGGGTTTACTATTGCGGAGCATTACTCGAGGCGGACGAGCATTTGCTCACTCGAGGCGAACGGCGTATCATTCACATAACCTGGGACTCGGATTTGAATTCGGCTACGTAGGCCTGGAATCGTGCGTTTGGACTATCTGTCTTCTTTTTTCCCCAACTTATTCAAACGGGCATGGCGCGCAGCATTTTTTTTTTTCCTTGACTTTACATATATATCATCCTGGGATACCGAAACGGAGTCAGGTCCGACGAGCAACGCTACCGAATCGTGGGCTAGTCATGCGACTTTGCCTCGCACGAGTTATGTTGGCGCGGTTTCTTTTTGCAATTTTTCTTTTCACATAATGGTGCGATGCGTTCGCTGGGAACTAGAGACGACGTATTGTTGTGACTCTTTTGGGGAAAGGGGACGAATAGCTGGGAATGCAATGCGACCCAACTTGGAAATGGTGTACACCAATGTCTTTTTTACCTGTTTTTCTACGTTTTTTTACGTGTTCTTGTATGCGGAGCCACGCTGAATGAGATTCTTTCACTGTTAGTCGGTGGAACTTGGCCAACCTCGAATTTTTTATACTCTTGCGAAAAGTCTTTTTGCAATAATTCAACGCTATTCTGTTGTAATGCTCACATGGGTTTGTACTACTCTCACTGTGGCTGATTTTGCTCGGCTGTATTACAAATTATTAATAGTATCAAATTACCCCGCATATTTCGTTGTAGATCCCTTCGAATAGTTAGAGTACACACCACATTCTCACAACCAAGAACGACTCCAGAGAAATAAGGCGAAAAAGACGAAAAACATAAAGCAAAAAAGAAAACATACAGCAGCCGGTGTTCGCTGGTCGTCACCGACCCAACTACTAATCTGCCGATCAATAGCTTGATTTCTGCGGAGCAAACGGGACGCGATATTTTCTACTGTCTATGGCCGTATGTACCAGCTACTCACTTATAGCATGCTATATCGTCACAATAAATGCCCCCAAAAATGAATTCCAGTGACACACTCTCATGGTCTCATGGTAATTACTGTTGTATTTCTCCTCGTAATAGTATAATACCACGCTATCGTAATGGTTCTTCAGTGGCGTTTTCTGCCGGTTTTGCCTTGTTCTTGTTCTTTTTCTTTTTATTCCTCTTCCGCTTCGTCGTTGTCGTCTCAGCCGCTGTCGCTGTTTGTGCCGACTCCTCCACCGCAGGCTGCGTCTCTGCCTGGACCACATCACCAGCCTCTCCTCTGCTGTCCTGCCTCGTCACCTCGGCCGCCCCATCCCGCACCTCCCGTCTGGGCCTCTTTCTCTTGCCCAGCGCACTCCTGCCGACATCCTCGTCCTCGTCGCTCTCCTCTGCCTTCTTCTTCCGCCTGCCGTCCCTCTTCTCCCTCTCCAGCAGCGGCCCTCGCTTGCCCAGGATCCGGCCCCGCAGCTCCCTGTCTGCGTTTGACGTCGCCGTGTCCGCGGCGGGCGGCACGTAACCGACGCCGCCGCCGGGATGGTAGGCGCTTTTGAAGAGCGCCTCGTCCTCGTCGACGTCGGCCTGCGTCTGGCGGTGCGTCGTCGGGGCGGCGCGGCCCGAGGAGGAGCTGGCGGAGAGCGTGCGCAGGAGGGAGGACTGCGCGGCGAAGAGCATCGATACGCGGTTGGAGAGCGCGGCGGCGGCGACGGGCAGGGCGTCGGGCGGTGCCATGGTGTTTTTTGGGGGGGGCGGCGCGCGCGCAGGGGATGCGCCGGTGGGGATGCAGAGATGCGTGCGTTTTTTTGTGTTGGACTTTCGGGGATCAGAGCTTCCAGCGGGGTTCGAGAAGAGGGTGTGCGCGGGGGAAGAGAGTCGTTGATGGTTGACAATTGGCAGCTTTGGAAATAGGCGAGGTGACGTTGGAGATTTGGGGCGCAGAAAAAAAAAAGTTGGAGAAATGGTGGACTACCCTGGACTGTTGGATAATTTTAGATCTGCTGGCGCCACGAGGTTTCTAGGGATTGACCAAAATCACATAATGTGACGCAATACTAGGAGAAATACTTCTAACAACAAGGTAACGATTCACTCATGAGGTAGTTGAGAATATAATTTGAGACGGTATATATACATATGTATATATATCAGAATCAGGAAGGCGATGCTAGTTCGACAGCTGGTTTTTTTGTCACCCCCATATTCATTATTCTAGTTTCGCGATTCTGCCGACAATATTCTCTGGATCTAATTACGGACTTGGCGATAAACCAAAATCATGCCGAAAATCGATAGTTAGGAACCGGTTGGTCAGGGGGGATCCCGCCATGTACCCGGTTTTGTTGTTCTGTCTTGACCTGATGTTCGTGTAATAGCTCTAGGATATCTACCTCGGCCGAGTTTTGAGACTCGTGACAGAATGGGCAGGCCAGATCCGCTTCGGTGATCTTCCCCTGGCGGGCCAGAGTCGTCAGGGTACTCAGGCCGTACGCGGACCTGTCAGCTGCGTGAGCACCGTCGACATGGGCTTGGAAGGAGGCAGCGCGCGCGAAGCTTTGCCCGCACGACTCCGAAAGGCAACTGTATTCAATCCAATACTGCTAGTATATATAGCTAATCCAATCGCGGCGACGCGCAAGCCCGTACAACGACTCCGCGCAAGCAGCGTCTTGTAAAACATACGGCTGCAGATCTTCGAAAATATGTCGGTATATGCAAACTGTCAAACACGCCCTGGAGGACGCTAAAGAGAAAATAAAATACGTCCAGGAGTTAAAGAGATTACAGGATGATTTATTGAGGGAGGGCGAGGAGGCATAAATCAATTGCATACCCCTTAATCTTTTTGATCAATGTTTCGTGGTCTTGAACTTCTTGAGCTTTTCCATCTGCTGTTCTATCTGTTGAACAAGTGCAGCACGAGCGATTTCCTCTTGGTCATCAGGCTCGAACCAATTATTGATTTTGAGGTACTGCGTGTACGCCTCGGAACTCTCGAACTGGCGCTGCACCTCTAGAGCAAGTGCCTGATTCTCGCCTCGTTCGAAGAACGCAGCAACGACTTCCTTCTCCGGTCCTTGAAAGAGCTGGGGATAAATGGCTTGAAAGAAGATGCTGAGCAGCTGAGAATGGTGGTGTAACAACTCGGCGATGGGCAGCCTCATACCGTACGGCAAGTCGGCATTCCACTCTTCGGCGAGCCGGCGATGAACGTCTGATGTTTCGCTTTTAGCCAGGAGAATCTTGTGGAACTGGGTGAACTCTGTACGATACTCCCCGCCTGTCGCATACGTCAGGTCCTTTCCAGCGATCCAAAAGGGCGGTATGAAGTGCTCGACTGGGATAGAACCGGTGAATTCCCAGTCAAGGATACCCATAAACTTGAGATCTTCGTCCACAATGATATTGGGACCTCTGAGATCCAGATGGCATAAGACGAATGGGCCGTCATTCCGCGCGTTTACCTGGATGGACTTGGTAAGCACCTGACGTAGGTTCTCTAGCGCAAATACTTCACGCTGCGCGTCTTTGAAGGATTGTCCGCCCAATGGCAACCTGATAGCTTCTTCTATGAGACTGAGTTGATGGAGAACGAAGTCTTCCGTCGAGGTGAATGGTGCCGAAGGAGTAGCAACCTTTGGCCGTTGGACTTGCAGCTCGTTTATGTGCCTAGAGAGAAAGGGGCCAATGACAGGATCTGGTCCACCATTCGAATCTGGCATCAATGACCCTGCGGAGGGTAGCTCGAGCTGGCGCATCTGGGCGAAGAAATCAATCAGTTGCGAATATACATAGTCGCGTCGGTCTCTGGTATCTTTCGCCAACGAATATGTGTTGAGGGGCCGGCCGGGCACGTATTCGAGGATGACGTATGCCTGTCGCGTAGACAGGTCCCGAGTGAGGGCTTCGCGACCCCAGGTGTGGACGTCAGGTAACGGGATCGTAGTCCTGTCCCGGACATACCTAGGCAGTCGGCAGATTAGCTGATGAATTCGCAGACGGGCTAGACTCCCTACTGCATCGTGGCAACCTCGTTTTGAATCTTGCCCCAGGTGTCATGGACGGCGGGCTCGATCGGGACCCGCACCGTCCATTGTGAGTCGCCCTGAAGGACCCCAACGAAAAAGCAAACGTTGAAGCTGCCGCGCTTAAAGTCATTGATCTGGCACGGCTTCTCGCAGTGTCGAGATACAAGAGTGGCAATGGCGTCCTTGTTGATGCGCGCGACAAACTCGTCGTTCCTTGCCTCTTGTTGCTCGTAGGTCAGAGGGTACTGGCATGACTGGGTGATCGAGCTGCGATTCCAGAACCGCAGAGCAGAGCTGAGAAACCGCAGGACAGCGTTCCAGGCAGTGGATAACTTGCCCAGAACGATCGTTGTCCATGGTACGCGCGTAAAGTGATCAATAATTGTGTGCATTATGATGCGATGAAGTCAGAGTGAGACTGGACAGCGGCGGTGCAACATGGCGGATACGTACCCTATAGTCACTCAGGGCGGGGCATACTTCATCATTAAAAGTTGACCTGTCTTTGTAGAGCTGCACCTACTGCTATGTCACAGACCACAAACGATTAAGACTTCTTAAGGTGCGGGTGGGAACATGTGCACCCCCCTCCTTGTGTCATGGTTGCTTAACTGCACAGGCGCCAAGCAAGCGCCAAAGCGGCGACAACTCAGGACAGCGACTGAGTAAGAAAGCTCTGAGTGTCGCGATTCGTGATTTATACTCGTCCGTAAGCAAAGGCAACTAGTATGTTGACCTGTGTTTTGCATGATATCCAGTTCTGCTCCTTCTTTCTATGTATACAACAATAGTCTCGAGGAATATTACAGAGACCAGAGTGGGCACGGTTAGATTACGCCCTCTCAATCCGAGAGCCTGGCACTAATCCTTTAAGCTGTGGTTTCGTAGACTTTGCTGTAGCTTTGCTCTGTTCCGTTCTGAAACGGTTGACTAGAATCTGCCTACAGGCTGATGTCTACGTCATCACGGCGATGCTGAATGACGAGTGGGAGGGCGTCAAGTACCATGAGAGCGACCCTCCGTTTCCATTGCCTTGAAAGGATAGTGCACAAGGCGGCAACCGTTTCACATGGGTACTGCAATGCAGTCTGACCAGCGGCTACGTCGCGAACGGCTGATCAAAAAAGGTATTTAATAGGCTGACCCTTCCAGATCTTCTAACAGACCATCTTCACAGCAACCAGCGCAAAAGTCCCAAGTCTGTTGTACACAAAACAAAAATGACAGAACAACATTCCGAAATCTCAGCCGCTACTGAAGACTGCCTCAAATCCTTCGAGGAGGCGCTGGAACTGGCATCAGACTTCAAAACGGACCTGGACAGCATCACCTGTGCCCAGCTACTGCACCAGAAAATACGTTTCGAGGAATGGTTTTCCAAGACGGGAGCCCGAGGTACTGGAAAGAGCTCTCTAGACTCTAAGATAAGAGCCCATCCCACGTGTTGCGACGAGCATCGTAACAAGGTGTTGAGGCTCGTGGGTCTTATCACGGAGAACCTCGTGCGCTACACGAAGATCGTTGGGGGGGAGGAGACACCGCGGGATAAACATCTGGGAGAATTTGAACCACCGGAAGGCGCCGAAGTTGAGCAAATCATGAATCTTTGCAACAACGAAATCACAAGCCTTGTGAAACTCACAGCATTGTATAAGGAGTCTTAATCCCGACAATCAAGGTCCTACCCGCTCGCGACCAACCGAAAACTTCACTTCACCCCAAGAGCCCGGCACGACATCAACCAAGTTACCAGAAACTGTACATTTCCCTCCCTGTACGGGTTGGGACGTCTGGGAGGGAGAAATCGGATAAGGCGGGTCGGGACGTTCGATTCGCCAAACGCATGACGAGACACACTCGCCTTTTGGATTTGGCGATGAAAGCCTGGTCTGGACGGCGGCTTGGAGCTAGGGAGACGGTGGACGACAGAATGACTGGGTTAGATTGATTGGATGTGCACATGGTGGTCATGCAACGGTAAAAGCGGTAGCGAAAAAGGAACGGTGCGACTCGCAGCGCACCGTGAAGCAATGTTGATATACATACCCAAAATATACACTATATACCATGTGGCCCTTTCAATAAAAAATTCACGCTTCTTATACCTCTGGATCGCCATATCATGTTAATCCATGCTGCCTCGCGACCACTCAAAGTCCCGAAGCAATGCGATGCAAGCTCATGTGCAGATTATACTTGTACAATATCCTCCCAAATACGTTACTGGTCCATTGTCGGACGCAACGACAACACGTACGGCAGCGCCGACGCATCCTCCCTCGTCGTCGCCAACCGAATCACCGAGCGGGAGCTCGCCGAGCCGCTCGATCGCAGACTCGCATCCGACTGCTGCGGCCTCAGCCGCAGCGGCCCCTGCTGCAACCTCGACAGCGGCACGCCGCGACGCGTCGTCGTGGCCACGGTAGCGAGGCTGCTACTGCTGTTGCTGCTGCGCCGCCGCGACAGCGCCGTCTCCGTATGTCGACTGCCGGGCGTGTTGGGCGCCGTGGCATATTGGCTCCAGGCGTGAAACGACGAGTCGCGCCGGGGCAGAGGCAGTCGGGCGGGTGGGCGCGCCGCACCATTGCTGCTGCTGCTGCTAGAGTCGTTGCTGCGGACAGACCGGGTACATGGCGTTGTCGGGCGCGATTCGAGCGGCGCGTCGCTGTCGTGGGCGCTCTCGGCAGGGCGGCGGCGGGGCGTGTCGTCGCCGATGTTGGGCGGGCGCATGGTGCGCAGCAGCTCGGCAAAGAGGTGCATGAGGCTGCGAAATTCGCTGTTGGTGAGCGGCCGCGTCGAGAAGCGCGCATATTCATACTGCGCGAGGAACGCCCCCGTCTGGCCGTCCACGTCCACGACGCCGAGCTCCGTCAGGGCGTCCACGTATGTCCGTAGACTCGAGGTCGGGTCGCGCTGCAGCAGCGCCGCCGCTTCCTGCTGCATCTGCGGCGGCGCCAGCGTCAGCGCCTTGGCCTCGATCAGGTTCGGCAGCTCCGCCAGTACCGTGCTGTACTGCAAGCCCGGCAGGTCGCGCGAGTCGGGCGACGCCCACCCGGGCTGCTCGATATCGGCCCAAGCGGTGCCGCGCGCGGGCAGCACGACGCCAAGTTCGAGGGCTACGGTGCGCGCCGTCTTGAGCGGCACGCGCGGCTGCGCAAACAGGTTCTCGCGCGCGGCATCGTCGTCAGCGACGGACCGGTCCCGCGGACGCGAGAGGAACGTGATGGCGGCACTGCGCTGCAGGCCCGCGCCGACAAGGCGGTGCACGCGGGCGGCCACGTCGCCGCGGTCGACCGGGATCCACGACTTGGGGATGGCGGAGAGCGACGTCGTGTTGACGTAGAGGCGCGTGGCGTAGACAAAGGCGATGATGAGGAGGGTGGCGGCGTAGACGAGTGCCAGCACGAGAATGTTATAGCGCGTGCGATTGGTAATGGACCGCTGGATGACGTCGCCGGGCGTGATGAGGAGCAGCCCGATGAGGATCAGGTAGAAGAGAATATACACGGAGCGGTACAGGATCCGCTGGATCATCTGCCGTCGCTGCATGACGGGTGGAGGGGTGGGCTGCTCAGAGGGGGGTGTGGCAGTCGTCGTTCGGTGTCTAGCGCGCGGCGATTGTCGTTGGTAACCGCATAGCGAGAGCTACTAATGTGTGAGCGTTGGTTAAGATGAACAAAGAATGTAGCAAGAAGAAAATAGACGCATTGGTCTTGCGTTGGGCGGTGACGGTCCGTGGCTGAGGGGAGGAGAGCAAAGCTTAATCTGGGCAGCGAAAGTGAGGTGGTTGAATGGAGTGGGCCTCGGCTTGGCCCGTGTCTCTGGCGTTGCACGCTTGAAGCGCTTGAAGCCAGCCACAGCTTGACCAAGTGACAAGCTAAATTAGTTGATGACTATAATGTGTGCATGCGAAAATGAGTGACAGCACCTCTACATAAAAAGGAGCTTCAAACTTGTTGAAACGTGGTGGCCTCTACGTGTCACTTCAAGTGGTAACATGAGCGTGTGTCAATTACACCAGTTCCTATTTATACATCTATACACCAAACCATTATCCCTGGTATCGTCCGTGCATCCAAATGGTGACCTTTTTATTTTATTTTCATCTTTGTATTGTGCAGGCGCCTCACCGAGCTTGCTCCATTTCTGGTCTGCGCTGATCCAGTCGTTGTCTCACGGCCGGCTCTGCTTTTCTCTGCGTAATCGGCTTCGGCCTTGACAAGTCCGTCCGTTTTGCGCTCTTCTCTGTAGTCTTCTTGGTCACCTTGACCGGTTGCGGCTCTGCGGCAGCCTGCGGCTTTGTCATGGCCTCCTTGGCAAGGCGAAGATCCGTCAAGTTCAATCTGAGATCACTGCTATAGGGCTCAAACTTGGCGACAACCTGCTCCAAGCCGAGGCGCATGGCGTCAATGACCTGGTCCACCTCAGGGCTCTCTCGGCGCCGTGACGAGTCTGTCCAGTGAATGGGGAACCGAGCCTTGAGTCCCTCCACTTTCTTGATGATGGCGGTAAGAACGCGAATGATGCTCGGGACATCACGGTGGACCTTGCCATATTGGTCCTCTGCCAAACTGCGAATAGCAAGCTGGCACAATGCCTGAGTGGCATGAATGTACACCGTGGGCTCTGCGTATGGCTGGCCCAGGACAGTAGCAGCGAACTCGGTTGCAAAATCCTGGCGAAAGACGCTACCAATCCACTCCAACTTCAGCAAGTACGAGGCAGCGTGATCAACGTATGATCGTATGCTCTCCTTGGAGACAGCCTCCTGCTGTTCCTTGGTGAGCATGCGATCGCGGGTCTGCTTCCAAGTCTTTTTGGCCAATGGGCTAAGCTCGGCAATTGGCGATGTACCAGGTGAGCGTGCAATTTGGTCCCATGCCTTGTCGACGCCACCGCGAGGTACGCTGCCTTTTGTAAAAATCTGATCCTGCTTGAGAGGCGCAGAGACCCGCTGCCTTGGTTCTTCCGGTGCCTTGACAGGCACGGCTGGAAGTAAGGGTTTGCCGTAAGCATCAACCCGCTCTTCCATGCCCTTCAGAACAGCCATGCAAATGGTGTACACCTGAGACCACATGGGACCGTCTTTGCGATCAATGTCGGCAAAAATGGCCTTTCGTTGTGCGTCGAAATCCTGCGCAATGATTGCAAGCTCCCACATGGCGAAACACTTTGACTGTTAATGATGCTTGTATCTATAGGGACACCGGCACATACCTGTACAGACGGCTTCTTGCTCTTGAGCCCATTGAGAAGGCTGCCGTTGGGATCCTTGGACTCGCTGGTGAAGGGCCTTCCAGCCTTCAGAGGAGGCTTGGCCATGAAAATGGAGAAACCAGTGTTGCCTGCCGCCCAGACGCCATGGATAAGAGCGCCAGCCCAGATGCAGCGAATCATCAAGAACAGATCGGTAGGCCAGCTGCTGGGCACAATGTTGGTGCGAGGCAGGTTGTAGAAGGGGCGGAACAGCATCAACGCCCAAGACCAGGCGAAAGACCGGAGTAGTGCATAGTATAAGACCATGGCTAGAACAAGTGAGTATGTCGCTTGCCTGATGCAGCCTGCAAAGACAGTAGGAAACTGCTGCGCAATCTTCTGAGACGATCCAGTGAGAAATCCACCAGTCTTTGTCGCTGGCTCCTCCTTCTTGGCGGCAGGCTTGATAATGGTGAGCCGATCGATGTCGTTTCGATAGTGTATAACCGTTTGCAATAAGGCGCAGCTGGCGAGATAGCAGGCGAGGAATATGGGTCGCTCATTGAGTCGCGCGCGATCGCCGCTAAAATATGTGATCCATCGTAGGCCAGCACTGTCGTCGAGGGACCACAGATACACCGGGCAAAATATTGTGCTGGAAAGGCTGTACCAGAAGAGCGTTTCGTAGGTTGAGTGGCTGAGAAGTGATGTCTTTAGGCTCTGCGCGCCTGTCTCAGTCTTGACGCCAACGTGGTAGTGCGCGATGCGGAGGATGAGAAGGGCCAGGCCGCAGGAGAAAATGATCGCGGTTCGAATACCTGTGGGACCCAGAGGAAACCAGGACCAAAGCACTAGAAAATTGTTAGATGAGTGTTGGTGGCATGGTATGCGACGATGCACTGACGAGAGCTCCAGGAAGCTAGAGCAAGAGCTTCAAGGTAGGCCACTCCAAGTAGCAGAGTCGCTGTCGACGAGAATCGCCTGTGAAGAGCCGGTTGCAAGGTGTCTTTATAGAAAGATCGTCGGATAACAGTGGCTGCCATTGCCACGTCGCATCACCCGGTCGGCTGGAAGATGTGCAATGATGGCAGAGTCCGGGAAGCAAGACTTCTTGACAGTCAAAAGTCAACAACACGCTAAGAAGTCGATGGTTGCAAGCAAGGCGCTAAGCTAAAAAGGATTACACGCTACCTATCGACCTATGTATGTATCACGTGGTGATAGCAGGCTTTTGAGCCGGCGTAGCGGCGGTTGGTGGAGGGAGACCCGCTGTGATCACTGTGATTGGACCCCGACCGTCTGTGTTACGCAGTGACCATGCCAGCGTCATCTAGGCACCACTTTGAAACCTACATCTACACAGCTCGGATTTTGCTGATTTTCTGCGCGCGTGATACCTCGACATATAGACTCTGGCTTTCCTTACAAACATGTCGAACGATCGTATTTCTAGCATGGAGGCCGGCCGGTCCGGCGGCTACAGCGATGACCCTGCGTTCCGGGACCTGCAGTCGGAGCTCAAAGGCAAGCTTCAGACGCTGCTCACCAACAACCGCAAGCTCTCCAACGACCTCACCGTCCTCGGCACGAAAAAAGATACGCCGCGTCTGCGGGAGCGCGTACACAACACGATGGAGAAGACGCGCGAAATCTGCCGGGACATTGGCGAGGGCGTGAAGAAGTTTCAGTCCTGGGAGGACCTCTCGGTACGTTGAGCGGCGCCAGAGCCTGCACTCAAGCAGCAGGACTGACGATTGCCACAGAAGCAGCAAAAATACGAGCAGACCAAGATCTCGAGCGACTTCCAGGCGGCCCTGCAAGAGTTCCAGGGCCTGCAGCGCAAAGCCCTCGACAGGGAACGCGCCTCCGTCTCAGCGGCCCGGGCCGTGCAGGACGGCGGCGAGGCGGGCGGCGAGGACAGCGCGCCCCTGGAGCAGTTGCAGCGCCAAGAGTTTGTCCAGGTCGCCGACCAGGACGATGTGGACTTTCAGGAGGCACTGATTGTTGAGCGGGAAGAGGAGATTCGCAACATTGAGCAGGGCGTGGGCGACTTAAACGTGCTGTTCCGACAGGTGGCGCACATTGTCAGCGAGCAGGGCGAGTCGCTCAACACGATTGTGGACAATGTCGAAAACGTCCGCGACGACACTAGACAGGCCGACATTGAGAACCGACAGGCGGCACGATACCAAAAGGCAGCCCGAAACAAGGGATTCTGCCTGCTGCTGATTCTGGGTGTCATCATGACTATTGTCCTGCTGGCTATTTTCCTGGGCTGATTTTAGCATTGTCAAGAACGTTTGTATGAGATACCGTTGGGTCGTAATGCATGCATTCTGCTATTTGCGTGCGCTGGAGTTTGGGAGTCCGGGTATTATTTACGACTGATAGCCAGTCAACGTCTATCTAATTATACATTTTTATTGTACACTTGTTTCTTTGGAGGTGTATCGAGATGCGGTCTTTTGACATATGAGATGATCTTGGGTTGGATAGGCTTCCAGTTTAGTAGCTTCTCTCGTTCCGGAAGAATCTTCCGGACCAGATTCACATTGACAAGCTGCAATGCAAAATTTGCGGCCCAATATAGAAAAACCGAGGCGGGCAAGTGCGTAACGCAAAGGGGAATAAGTGGTAGGAAAATGCCCAGTCGAACCAACCCGCGCAGGAGCCCTTGGGACCTTGTCTCGTAAGCTGGTCGTTCGATGAGTGCAGCCCTCCACTGCTGTAGACTCATACGGCTGAGGATGTTGGCCGCCAGGAGTCCAGAGCAGATGATCGGCAGGCCTAGCACGGCATCAGAGGCCATGAGATCCGTGAACCACAGACAGCCACCAGTGTGCAGGGACGGATCCACGACCGTCGACGACATGCGCGCCACCACCTCGCCGGCGCCGTCCGCCGCGGCCGTGTCAAACATGGACACGCCAGACAACCGCCTCAGAGCCTCGGAGACGACGACAAATGGGAGCATCGACGACAAGGGGATGAACTGCTTCCACAGGGGCACGCCCCACGCCCTGAAGAGGCGCTTGCGCGACCTGTCCGTCTCGCGCGCAATGTGCGCGTTCCTGCGCCCCGGTGGCCCGGCAAACGGCCGGCTCGCATGACGGTTGGACCAGGCGATGAGCAGCGGCTTGATGGCGTTGCGGCGGCGGTCGAGCGACTGCATGTACAGCTGCATGGGCAGGCGCACGGCGGCGTTGATGCCGAGCGCGACGAGAGGGATGGTCAGGAACCAGGGGACGCCGGCGCCGTGGTGGAGCGCCGTGAAGACGTGCGCCGTGGCGTCGACGAGCGGTGTCAGGGCCTCGTTGACAAAGGTCCGGCGGGCCGCCGGCGGTGCAGGCCCCGGCCGGGGACCGAGGCGGCGCGCGGCGACGAGGAGGCCGCTAACAGGGCGTCGCAGGTGGAACATGACGAGCCATTCCCCGGGGGCCTTGGTGTGAGAGGGGGGAATTGGCGGCGCTCACGGGGGCGAGGGTGGTGTGACTCGGCTGGTCGGAAGGCAGGCGATGATGAGAAGACGGATGATGTTGAAAAGCGGGTTGGTTGGTTTTTGGTAAGGCGTTTAGAATTCAAATGGCGCCACAGTACAGCACGCGCCTCAGCCACAAGCGCGCCTCAGGCGTCCAAGGTACTGTCGAATCAGCGATGCAGTCGATGCATCGTGCAGCTTTGGGTGGCAGTCCGCACGCAGCTTTCCAACGGTTGCTGGCTACATTCGCGGATGGCCTGGAGAAGAATTCTGCGTTTTTATCTTCTTCTCTAGCTGATGAGATGTAAACAATTAATTTGTACAAAAGCTGTAAAACCACGTACCTATGTACCTATTCATGCCTGCTGGCCATTATTAACTGCGCTTGTGGGGCTCATAACGTTGATGTGAACCGTGTCCAAGTTTCTAGTTAGCTATGGACAGCTGTGTCATGCACGCCACTATTTCGTTTGTCTCCAGCTAGACCTTGGCTCTCCCTAGCCATTTCCCATTCTCTTTTCTCTCTCCTCTCCTCCGCCGCGGACGTAAACGATCTTGGTGCTCGCACGTACGGATTTACGAATTTAATATTCCAGACCATCCGACCCCCATCGCAAGCCCGCCCCCGCGCCTCCTTCACCATATGCGACAAACTGTACAATCAGCACGAGCAATAACATGCCTTCCCGCGGCCGCGCGCCCGCCTCGGGGTGGACCATTGTCGTGACGAGCGTCCTTCTTAGCATGGTGCCCTTTATCCTGTTCCTCGGCACGCCTGTCGTCTGGCGCCTGCTCGGCCGCGCCGCTGGCTTCTTGTTCCGCAAGAAGACCGAGGGGCGGCGGGCGGTGCTCGTGGCGGCCATGGACGAGGAGAATGAGAAGTATAGGCACAAGCACGCGGGTAGCAAAAGTAGCAGCTCTGGCGACGAGTGGGAAAAGGTGGCGGGCGGCGGCGCCGCAGATGCCGTGGCGGAGAAGCTCAAGGACAAGACGAGAGACTGGGACGGCATCATTGGCTTCTTCCACCCGTTTTGGTAGGCCGAGGTTCTTTGCGTCTGTGTTGAGGAAGGGCAACGCGACTAACATGGGATAGCAATGCTGGCGGTGGCGGCGAGCGAGTCCTCTGGGCCGCCATCCGCGCGACTCAGCTCCGTTGGCCCAAAGCCAAGTGCGTCGTGTACACCGGCGACCACGAAGTCACCAAGGCCGACATTATTGCCCGTGTCAAGGTGCGACACTCAGCGAAGCTCTCTACCCCTTTAACCCCCCCGCTAACATTATCTCAGAGGCGATTCAACATTGAGTTGCACGCGCCCACGGTGCAGTTCCTCTACCTCAGCAAGCGGCACTGGGTCCTCGCCGCGCGCTGGCCGCACTTTACCCTCGCCGGGCAGTCCCTCGGCTCGCTCCTCCTTGGCCTCGACGCCTTTTCCCTGCTCGTCCCCGACGTGCTTATCGACACCATGGGCTTTGCGTTTGTCCTCGGCCTGAGCAAGCTGCTGTTCCCGCGCGTGCCTACGGCTGCGTACGTGCACTACCCGACCATCTCCACCGACATGCTCGACGCGCTCGACCCGTCCTCGCCGCTCGGCGCGCGCGGCGTCAATGGCGGCCAGGGCCACGGTCTGCGCGGCTTCGCCAAGAAGATCTACTGGCAACTGTTTGCGCGCGTCTACTGCTGGTTCGGCGGCGCCTCGGTCGACGTCGTCATGACCAACTCGACCTGGACCCAGGCGCACGTGCAGTCCCTTTGGGGCCCGTACCGCAGAGCCAAGGACGCCAAGAACCCGACGACGGCCGTGTTCCCACCCGTCGCGGTCGAGGAGCTCGAGGCCGCCGTCGACGTGTCGGCGATGAGCGAGGCGACGGTGCGCCAAGACATCATCCTGTATATCGCCCAGTTTCGCCCGGAAAAGGACCACCGCCTGATTGTGCAGTCGTACTATGAGTTTCTCAAGCTCGGCGGCAAGTCCGCAGAGACGTCGAAGCTCGTGCTCGTGGGTAGCGTCCGCGACGACGCCGATGCCAAGCGCGTGTACGAGCTGCGCCTCATGTGCAACGAGCTCGGCATCAAGGACCGCGTTGAGTTCCACGTCGACGCCTCGTGGCCCGAGATCCTCGAGTGGCTGCGCAAAGCCTCTATTGGCGTCAATGGCATGTGGAACGAGCACTTTGGCATCGGCGTCGTCGAGTACCAGGCCGCCGGCCTTATCTCCGTCGTCCACGATAGCGGCGGGCCCAAGCTGGACATTGTCGTCCCTATGGACGGCTTGCCCAGTGGTACGTTACTAATCTAAAAACTTGGTTCCAGACATAACTCTAATTCCTTTTGCTATTGTAGGATTTCATGCTACCACGTCGAAAGAGTTCGCCGAGAGCTACCGCCGCGTCTTTGAGATTTCGGACAAGGTACCGACCAGGCTGCGCGCGCGCAAGTCGGCCAAGCGCTTCACAGAGGCCGAGTTTGCGAGGAAGTGGATAGACCAAATGGAGCGCCTCATTGCCATGGCGCGGTAAACTATTACTCACACGCATTACACAACGATGGATTAGGCATATATCATGGCTTTTGTGGTATAGATTTCGCGATACCCCCCCTTTTTTACGCTGCATTTTGTAAAAAGGTAGAACATTCTATTTGCGCCTTACTATATATATCTAATGCACATATTTGCTCAGACATGCGTTTATAGATTTAAATTTATTCACCCGCCCCGTCAAAGAATGTGGCACAATCGCACACGACTTGGGACTAGATGCTATACCCAGCGCTGTTGGCCTGCCGCGGCTCGCCCACCGCCTCAAACGACCCGTCCTCGCGCCTCCGAATCGCCTGCACCGCGCTCTGCCCCGGCTTGACGACGAACACGTCATGGCCCCTCGCGCGCATCGCCTGTTCCGTGCCCTCCAGGTCCGGGAAGAGAGTCTCGAGCGTGAGGCGGTTGGGCACGAGCTGGTCGTGCACGCGGCCGACGCGGAGGGCCTCGCGCAGCGTCATGCCGTGCTCGACGACGTGCCAGAGGCACTGCGCCGTGGCCGTGGTGATGCGAGAGCCGCCGGCGGCGCCAATGACGGCGTAGAGGGTGCCGTTGGGGTGCGTGGCGATGAGCGGCGTCATGGAGGAGAGCGGCCGCTTGCGGGGCTGGATGTAGTTGGCGCGCGAGGGGGCGAAGCCGAACTCGTTGCTGATGCCGGGGATGGAAAAGTCATTCATCTCGTCGTTGCTGTTGTGAGTTCGTTAGCCGGTTGCTGCTTTTGGTAGGACGGTGGGAAAAGGATGCTGTACAGGATGATGCCCGACTTGGGCTCCATGATTTGTGCGCCAAAGTAAATGTTAATGGTCGTCGTTAGGGACACGGCCATGCCAGAGCCGTCGGCCGCCGAAATGTGCGAGGTGCCGTGACTCTCCGGCAGCGCCGCAACGTCCTCCTCGCGCGGAAAGTACTCTCTCGGGTGCCTCGTCTTGTCGTCGCGGATGCCCTGGTAGATGCGATCCACCGTCGCGTCCGAGAGAAAGTCGCGCTCGTACGCCAGGACGTCGCGCTCCTCGACAAACTCGGGGTCGCCGAGGTTCGCGCGGTACGCAAAGGCGAAGCGCTGCGCCTCGGCGAGTCGGTGGACCGTCACGTTGCGATCGTCGCGCCAGCCGGACGCGGGGAAGCGCTCAAGCACGCGCAGCATCTGCAGGGCGACGGCGCCGCTGGCGGGCGACGACATGCCGTGCACGTCGAGCCCGCGGTAGCGGACGGCCTGGACGGGCCGGTCGGTGATGGTGTAGGACGCGAGGTCGGCAACGGTGAGGGTGCCGTTGCGCGACTGCACAAAGCTGGCGAGGTTCTCGGCTGGGAAAAGTGTTAGTTAGGAGGAGCGTGTGGGAGGCGTGGATTCCGTACCGATCTCGCCGTAGTAAAAGGCCTTGGAGCCCTCGTTGGCGATTCTCTCAAGAGTGCTGCGATAGTAAGCGACATGTCGTGCGTGCTGCGCGCGTGGTGGTAAGACACGTACCTGGCAAGGTTCTTGCGAGTCATAACCTCTCCCTTCCTCAGCAGACGCCCTATTATATAATTAGCGAGTCTGCAATCATATGTCTGCCAGCATTGACGTACCCTTCGGGGCAAACTCGGCTGCAAAGATGGGGTCATCCAGCAGGTACGTCTTGCCATTCTTGATTGTGGCATTCATCTTGTCCACCATATCATCGGATACTGGGACCGGATTTAGTTAGGGCAAGCAACACACGGGTTTGTGACTTGCTCGCCGACGCACCTCTGAAGCCATTTCTTGCTACACGAATGGCGCCCTGCATAATATCCCGCCACTCGAGGACCTGCGCACACTGTCAGTCATGGGACGGCCATTTCAACTCAATCGCTACATCTCTACAACAGACACATACCCCGTATTTCTGATGAATATACTCGAGGCCGAGCACCTCGCCCGGCACGCCGACGGCCAGGCCACCCGCGATGCTCAGCCGCTCGTCTTCGCCGTACATGTCCTCGTACGCGGCCGCGGGCGCCGTCTCGCGGAAATCCACCGCCTCATAGTTTCCCTTGGCGTCGCGCACCAGCGCGAAGCCGCCACCGCCAATACCCGAGTGGTACATGCCGACGACGCCGACGCAAAACGTGGTGCCGACAATGGCATCGACGGCGTTGCCCTAGTGGCTGGATTAGCGGCAGATTGAGAGATGATAGAGGTTCAAAAAGACGTACACCGGCGGCGAGAATGTCCCGGCCAATGGCGCTACATTCGCTCGCTTCGCAGGCGACGGCGCCGCGGATGCCAGATGTCTCGGGCGAGAAGATGACTTCTGGGACCGCGTAAGCGCGGGCAACGGCGGCGCTGCCCAGGCTCAGCGCGAGCAGCCTCGCGACATGCATGTGTGTTTCTAGAAATAATAACACTGTATCAGCGCTGTGGATTAATTCGACGGCTCGCGGTGCAGCTGACGTGATGGCCAGTTTCGGGGCGCACTCACTCATTGGGCACGGGCGCTATCTTCGCTGAACGACCGGTGTCGGAGGCGGCTGCAAATCGTCGAACCCGGCAGCTACTGCATGGGATTTCAACAGGTACAGGAACCAGGGAAAACACACAAGGCGCATAGCAACCAAAGAAAGATACAGGATTTAGAGTTATTAATTATTCAAAAAAAGCAAACATATTTATTTAGTAATATAATATAAACTATCTAAGCTAACTTTAAATTAGCTTATACTTATATATATTAAAAATATATATATTTATAGTAATTTAAAGTTATTTAATTTTTTTTATTTTTTTTATTTTTTTTATTTTTTTATTTTTTTTTATTTTTTTATTTTTTTTATTCTTTCTATTATTCTTATCTTTCTTATCTTTCTTATCTTTCCTATCTTTCTTATCCTTTTCCTTTTTTTCTCTTTCTTATTCTTCTTATTCTTTCTATCTTTTTTTTTCTTTTTATATAAATATAATAATATTTATAGATATATACTAGCTATTATTAATAAATAATCCTTCTATATAGTTTATTATTAGGAGTGTTATATACTTATAGTTAAGGCACTTGTTATTATAGTCTATTACTAAATGTACCTCGACGATAATTATCCTAAGTTCCGTTATGTAAACTATCGTCGCTCGATAAAGAATCTTCTTGCGAGCTCCAACTTTCGCCAGCCGAGGACCAAGCGTCAGCATCAACATCGCGGACTTTCCGTTTTCTCGGGCTGACACTCCGACTTCGTGCAGGCACCTCCAAGGATCGAAGTTTGACAGTTTCGCATCCGCCTTTGTCCGCAATAAAGACTAAGGCTTCGTATTCAGCTGATCCCTTGAAGAATGGGAATATAGAGTCGCAAAATATTGACCAAGCCAGACGCGCGTGAAGAAACTCAACAGATATATCGGTTATAGGTTGTAATGTTCGTGTATGGTAGTTAGGGATGAGCTGCTCATCGCTACCTGGGTCAAGAACGCGAAGCTCGAGGCTTGTGCTATCTTCATCCTGGGATGGTACAATCGTGTAGTGGCGGTGATCGAAATGATAATGCTGATCCCTTGTCAAGGTTATAAGGTTTTTCCGGTCCTCTGTTGGCTTAGAACTAGACGATGTAGTGCAGTATCTTGCTTGTGTTAGACCAGGCAAAACAATTCTAACTCGGGTGGCAAACCTGTTCATGCCGTTGGAGAGAAACCATTTCTCCTCAGAGTACGGCACAAGGTGTGCAACCTCAAGCGCGGTTGCCCAAGCCGTTACACGGCATGTGCCATCCCTCACCAAAGCCGCCACCTTTCCATTGACGCGTATTGGGGCAGTAAGATTAGGTATCTGAACATTGTCCCAGAAGCTTGGCAGATCACCATGGGGAAAACGGTAGTGTTGAAAAGACAGAGTAACGGGGTATTTGTCTGAGGGGTTCATGTTTAGTAGCACATATTACGGCTGGGAAGCGGTCGCCAAGAAGTCGCTACTTACAACTGCTGTCGTGCGTAGACAGCAGATAGTAATATGTGCTGTCTAGCAATATGTCATTCGCTTGCCGTTCAATCCTCAAAAAGGTTCCATCCGCATTTTTTGTGGCCAAGTAGCCAGTCGTCCAACTGTTGCCTGTCAGAATGCCACAGACGGTGAGGGCAAATTGATGGTCGAGACCATGGCTTTCGCCGTCTATTGCAGCCAGCCGTAGCAATGGCAGCTCAGTATCAGGGTATGCTGGATGTCGTATAGAAGTAAGACGTATCGGTGTGGCATCAGCCAGAGGCGGCGCGAATGGGGGGAGTGAAGGCATTGGTCATGAATGGCAGAAAACACTAATATAATGTTGCTGATTTGAAGAGTGAGGTTGGTGTTGGGTGTCAGAACAGGTACCTAACTTGGGGCCTAAGATATCTACCGAACCTCCACATATAATTATCAAATAAAAAAGTAGGTTACTATAGCTTAATGCTAATACTATAACACCTACTAATTTTTAGTATATTCTATAAGGTTAATATCCTAAGAATAGTAAAATACTTATATTTATACTTATAATTTTATAATAATTATATTTAATTATAAAAAATAGGAAAATTATAAAAAAGATTTTATAAGCTTTTATAGTAATTATTAATAAGTATATTTTAGCTTCTTTTTTAGCTAAAACTTATTTAAATTAGTTTTAAATATATTTATTTTAAGAAGAAAGTATTCTATTTATAGCTACTTATTCTTACTTTATATACTATCTTAACTCCTAATTAATAAGATAATAATAATATATTAACTTAGTAATAATATAATAACTTAGTAATAGTATATTTAACTTAGTAGTAGTAAGTAGTAGTAGGTAGTAAGGGCTAGATAGTATTTATTTGCTTGCTATATATATTACTATAGAAAAGCCGGCTTTAGCGTTTAGGCACTATACTAGCCACCCTAATAGTTACTAGCTACTTAAAAAATCGACAATTATCTATTTAGGTTCGGCAAATATTTTAGGCCCTGACTTGGACATATATATAAACAATTCGTGGTCGGAGGATTGTTCTTCCGTCTTCCGTGCGGCCTTGCCGTTTGGTCTCCGGGATAACCATGTTGCGCCAGCGGGCGCTGCAGCGGATGCAGTTGGCTAAGTGCAGCGGATATTCGGTAAGATATACTATACGCAGAGGCGTATAGTGGATAGATTTATACTATATATAGCTATATATAGCGGCTAGTTACACTATATAGCGTATATATATAGTAGTTATACTATATAATAGTATATAAAGAAGTCTTAGTACCTATAGCCTTAATATAAGGTACTATAGGGGCTACTATAGTAAGTAACTAAGCTAATAAAACTAGACTACTATAAAGGTATTATTACCTTCTATAGGTAAGTAAAGTAACTACCTATAAGCTATTAACTACTAATATATATAACTACTAATTATTCTTTTATTCTTATAATTTCCTAGTAGTACCTAAGGTACTACCTATTTATATATTTAATTATTACCTTTCCTTTCTATAGTTTATTTAGTTAGTTAATTAAGAATTATTATTATATAACTATTCTTATAGAATACCTTTATAAGTACTCTATACCTATAATCTTATAACTATTACCTACTTAGGATAGTAATCTTAATACTAATTAGTAATTACCTTTACCTTAATTATAGATTTCTAATAGAATACCTATTCCCTTTATACCTTTATAGCCTTATAACCTTCTAGAACTATCTATTTTATTAATTATAATATCTAGTATAACTATTAGAAAGCCTAGTATACTACCTAGTATACCTAGTAACTTAACTAATAAAAAACCTTTAATTAAGTCTTTAGTATAATTTTATATAACTACTTTTAAAATCTTAAGCTACCTATTAGCTATAATTCCTAATAAAGTACTTAAAAGCCTTACCTATTTTACCTATCTTCTTCTAACTAACTAGAAATTATTCTAACTATACTCTTTTACTTAGAGTATTAAAGAAGCTATTAACCTTAATTAATAAACTACTATAGTAATTATTTTCTATACCCTTATATATAATACTTACTATAAATAATTTAGTAGTTACTTTTAAGAATACCTTTATAAGGATTTTACCTACTAGATTAAAGTTAATTAGAAAATAGTTAATAAAGAAGTCCTTTATAAGTTTAAAGACTATCTTAATAATACTAAAGTTACTCTATATACTAGTAAAGGATAGTAGATTATTAAAACTATCTAGAAGACTATTTTTAGTAAATATATTAGCTATAAAAATAATTACCTTTTTTTTTCTTTAAAAGAAGGACCCCCTTTAATATAGCCTAATTAGCTTTTAGTAAAACTATTTACTATTAAATTAAAATCTATAAAGAAACTACTATTTAGTTCCCTCTTAGTTAATAATATTAAGACCAATAGGGTATATATAGGGTAAGAGGTAAAGTTATTATATTATATAACTTCTATCTAGTTATATAGTATAGGTAAGTGCTAGATATACTAGGTAATAGGAGATTATTCTTCTAACTTTAGAGCTACCTATTATTACTCTTACTTAATCTATATTAACTAAGAAAAATAACTAGAAATAACTATAAAGAATAAAATAATAACTATAAAGAATAAAATAATAACTATAAGGAATAAAATAATAACTATAAGGAAAAGTAGTAACTACTATAGCTATTATAATATACTATAATAGTAGCCTAATTCTCCTACTTACTAATAGGTATAATAGTACCTATTAGTATACCTAAGTTACCTTTTTCTTTTAAGTATAAGGTAGTTTATAGTTATACTAGGTATAAGATAGCTTATAGTTATATTAGGTATAAGGTAGCTTACTACTATATAGGGGGCCTTATTACTATATAGGGGGCTTTATAACTACTATATTTTCTACTTTTTACTTATAAGGTAATTTAACTTAAAAACCTATATAAATAAATTTTATAGAAAATAAAAGTTATATTATAAACTATATTTAGTAAGGGCACCTTATCCTAAAGGCTATAGAATATATAAAGGACTACTAGCTAAGGCGTACTAGACGCTATACTAATGCTAAGTATGCTATAGTAGCGCTATACTAATACTATACTAGTACTAAGTATACTATACTAGTACTATACTAGTACTAAGTATACTAATTAACTATAATAGTCTTAAAAGTAATAGAATAATAATAGACTTATAAAGGCTTAGGCTTTTATAAGATTATAGCTATAAGGAAGCCTTAGTAGCTATAAAATCTATAAAGCCTTATAACTTATAGCTATAGGAAGCTTACTATAATACCTTTAGAGGGTAATACTCTAAAGGCTTAGTACTAGTTAGCCTATAATAGTCCTAAAAGTAATAAAATAGTAGTAAGCTATAGGGAAGCTTTAGTAGCTATAAGACCTATAAAGCCTTATAACTTATAACTATAGAAGGCTTACTATAATACCTTTAAAGGGTAATACCCTAGAGGCTTAATACTAGTTAGCCTATAATAGTCCTAGAAGTAAGGAGATAGTAGTAGATAGAGAGCTTACTAGCCTTTAGAGGGTAATACCCTAAAGGCTAGTGCTAATAAAGGTGTTAATAGAGAGCTAGCTAGCCTTTAATAAGTAATACCTTAAAAGCTAGTACTAATAAAGGTATTAATAAAGAGCTAGCTAGCCTTTAAAGGGTAATACCCTAGAGGCTAATACTAATAAAGAGCTAGCTAGCCTTTAGTAAGTAATACCTTAAAGGCTAGTACTAATAGTGCTAATAAAGAGCCTACTATAGTGCCTATAGAGGGTAATACCTTAAAGGTATAGAGCTAATTAACTATAATACTTATAGAATAGCTCTAGTAGGTAATACCCTAAAGACTAAAGGCTTTAAAAGTATAATACTTTTAGAATAGACCCCTAGAAAATTATAGCTTAGAAGGTACTTAGTATAGTCCTAGGTAGTACCTATACTTATAAAAGGCTAGCTTTAATAGTAGCTTAATTATAATATTAATAGTATTCTTAATATTTAGAATTTAACTAAAGCTTAACTAGTATAGTATATTCTTATTATATAACTAGTAGTATTAAATATCTATATACTTTATATAGGGGTATTCTTAGATACTAGAAGCTTAGGTAATAGTACTAGAATTATTAGCCTAGATAGTAGTCTTAGTATAGGTAGGCTTTTCCTTAAGGGTTTTTATAATAATATAGTAAAGCTACTAAATCTAGATAGCTTCCTAGGCTATATTATACTAAGAGATATTATAAGGGTTGGGTTGGATTAGGTAGAAAAGTAGGGAAGGAAAAAGGTAGGTTATATTGCTTATTAAGACTAAAGCTTATCCCCTTTTTTCTTCTAGGAAATATCCCCCTTATTTTATAATAACTAAAAGGAGGATAACCTATCCTTTTAATTAGAGTTTAAATACTATTTAAATACTAATTAAAACTTATATAAGTTAGTCTTATTCCTATAGGTTTACTTAGGGTCTTAATTTAGGCTTAACTTATATATAGGTCTTACTAATCTTATAACTAATTCTTCCTTAGGCTAACTCTAGATACCCCTTTACTTTATAGCTAATTAGTTATCTTATATAATTTATACTTACTATAGATCTTTAGCTACTATATATTTAATACTAGTAATACTAACTTTACTAATAGTATATAGTCCCTTAATTACTAGGGTTCTTTATAATTATAGGTACTAAATTAGGTTTAATTTAGATTATATATATTAAGGTATTATAATTACCTCCCCTTTTAAGAAGTGCTTCTCTAGGTACTATATTTTAGCCTCTATATTATTCTTTACTATTATAAATAGGATATATACCTAGGTAATAGGTTATTTTATAAACATAGTATAGTCAATTTATATAGATATTATAGTTATTAGTTAGTAACTACTAGCTAGTAAATAATTAATAGAATAATATAAAAGTCCTTTAATTTACTTTTAAAATAGGTTCCTTTATATTATCCTCCTATAACTTTCTATTTATATCTTTTCTTAGCCTTATATTCTTTAGATTATTATATTAACTTTTTATAATAAGTAGACTTATAATAAGGTATTCCTAGATTAGGCTACCTCTTTAGTTATTATTATTAAATAGTAATAGTACTTATTTATCCCTTTTAATCTCTTAATAAGCCTTTATTAAACCTTATAAAGCCTTTATATTAAAACTATAACTATACTAACTACTCTATCTAGCTAAATAGTATATTAACCTATATTCCCTTTACCTCTAGGTTATATTAATACTATAGCTACTTCTCTAGTATAGGTATTTCCTTTATTACCTAGTCTTATACTACTTTAATTTAAAGATCTTATAAACTACCTTAGCTAGTTAGATACTAATTAATAAAGCCTATATCCTTAGTTTTATACCTAGATTATAGTTTAATCCCTATTTAACTTAGCTTTATAAATCTTACTAATACCTTATTTTTTTAGCCTAATAACTTTACTAATATACTATAGGTATATTTTATATAAGAATATCCTAGCTCTTAGTCTATACTACTAACCTTAAGCCTAGCCTTTAGAATAAGTATAGCTTAGGTAGTAGCTTACTAGCTTAAATAGGATAAAAAGGTATTTTAGCTTTAAAATAAGGCTATATATATTAAAAAGTAAAATAATATTATTAAATCCTTTACCTTCCTTATATATACCTTTAGAATAGGCTATATTTTATATTCTAGTATCTAAGAAGGCTATTATTACTAAGGTACTTAAGGCTCTACCTTAACTTATAGTTAAGCTATTAGTTATTCTAGCCTAAATATCTTTTTATAGGCCTTAGTACTTAAGCCTTTATTAACTTATCCTATTATTCCTTCTAGTAAAGGAGATTTTATAGTTATTAAACTATATTAAATCTTCTTTAATAATTATAACTTTATTTAGTACTTATAGCTATTATATTCTATTACTTTTATTACTCTTATTATTAAGATTAAGGATTTAAATATAAATACTAAATAAGATATTATTAAAGATAATAATAATAATAATAGTAATTATATTAATACCTATAACTAATCTTTTAAGGAAAAATAAGTAGATAATATAGATAAAGAGGGTAGTACCTTTAATTCCCTTAATAAGATAATTAATATTACTTACTATACTTATATAATTAATACTTTCTATATATATTATATTCTTTACTTCTTTATAGCTTATTAATATAAACTTAAATTAGAATCCCTTTCTATATAATACTTTTTTATAAGATACTTTTAGTCTTTAGTAGAAATATCTTAGTATATATACTATTATAAGATATATATTAGTTATTAACCTATATATTAATAGTTTAATACTTAAATCTATTTTATAACTAATATTTTCTTTTTCTAATAAAATCCCTATAGTATACTAACTAATTATACCTAGTTTATCTATTTTTTAGACCTTAGCTAGTTTTAATATAAAGTAAGAAATAATAATAATAAATATATCCTTTATTAAGAGGTATATTAAGATCTAGCTTAACTTAGCTTTAATTTAGCCTTAACTTTTAATATAATTAAGAATTAGTATAATTCTACTTATAATTTAACTATAACTAAGAAGTTCTTATAGGTATATATTCTTTTCTTATTTATAGTCTTTTTAGACTTATAACTAACTTCTTTCTTTTTTTAGGTAGGATTCCTATATTAAATATAATAATCTAATAGATATATATAATATAATTATAGTTTAGATTAATAGTAAGATCCCTTTATTAGGATTAACCCTAATAGATAATAGCTATAATCCTTAGCTTAATACTAAGGTATCTTTTTAAACCTAATACTTATATATCTTATCCTATTCTTTTCCTTTATAAGCTATAGAATTTAAAGTAAGTATACTTAGTATTTATAATATTCCCTTATAATAAGTAGGATATAATTTAAGACTTCTATCTATTCTTTTTTTTTTTTTTATTATTTTATTATATAACTAATACTATTTTATAAGAGTTCTTTATCCTTTTAGTAGTTATTAATATAACCTTTTCTTTAGATATCCTCTTCCTCTAGGTATATTCTTAAGACTATTTTAGGTCTTATATTCTTTAATACTTACCTATATATTAACTATATTTTCTTTTTATACCTATTTATTATATTTAGTAGGCTATCTTTTCTATTTAACTAGGAATAATTAGATTTTTCCTTACTTATAGCTATCTATAATATTCTCTACTTCCTACTTATCTTTAAGATCTTTAAAGTTTAATATTAGTAGTAATTTAGTATTACCCCCTTTCTAGGGCTTTAATAAGTTAATATAGAATATATTATATAAATATTTATATTATCTAGGTATTATAAGCTAGTATACTTATAAACCTATCTTATTTAGTATATATAGTAGTCTAATCTAGTATAAGGTTAGCTTTCTTTAGGTAGCCTTAACTTAAAAGTTCTTTATAAAGAGTATAACTAGATCTCCCTTTTTAAGTTCTAATAGCTAGTACTTTATATTATAATATTAGTTTTAATATACTATTATTACTTCTTAATATTAAGTTATTTTATTTTATACTTCTTATAGTTTTTAGATCTAGGTTCTAGGTTTTAGTAGTCCCTCTCTAGGTAAGTTAACCTTAACTTATATATATATCTTAAGATAAAAACCTATAAGTAGAAAAGCTAGATTATTCTTAGTTATAATATTTACTATATTATTATATATATATTAAACTATATATAGTAGCCTTAGCTAATTATATTATACTTTTATTAAAAAGTAGTATAAGTAATACTTTAATATCTAATTTATTTATTCTATTTATTTATCTATTTAAGGATAGAAAGTAGTAAATAATTATTAATAAATATATATTATATAGTATAGTTCTACCTAGAAGTTACTAGTAAATAGCGTACTATAATCTAAGATAATACTATCTAGAGTACTAAATATTAATTCTATCTATATATAGAATAAATCTATTAGGTTAGTAGCCTTTATTATATAAAAGACTATAAAGAAAAGTAAATACTTTATATAATAGTTAATAATAATAAGAATAGAGTCTTTCTTCTTATTCTTAAAATAAACTAGTAGTAAACTAGTAATAAAATCTATACTTAGCTTTACCTATAGTTAACTTAGTATTAATAATAATATAAGTATACTATATAGCTTATATTATTTTATTATTACTAGCTAATAAGTAGTATATATAGTAATATAGTTTTTTATATTATAATTTATATACTTCTAATAAAAGTTTTATTAGAAAATATTATTTATTCTATCTATACTAAAATATCCTATAAATAGATTATTATAGTATAATTATAGTAGCCTATTAATAAGTTCTATATTCTTAGGAATATAGATCTTACCTTTATAGTATAATAGTAAATTACTCTTAACTTACTAGCCTTTTTTTTACTAAGTTCTTTAGAAATATTATTAGTATATTTAGTTTACCTTTTAGGCTTTAAGAATAAATACTTTTAAATCTATTTCCTCTATTTTATAGTAATATATATTTATAACTATAATAAGTACTTCTATACCTAGCCTACTAAATTTCTATTAAGTTAGGTTTAAGTCTTATAAGGCTATACCCTATATTTAACCTATAGGTATATTACCTATTATTAGTATACTACCTAGGTCTTTTATATTCTCTTTATTTTTAAGTTAGACTAGTTCTATCTAGCCCTTTATAGCTTAAATACTAATTATAGTAATAAATACTATCTTCTTTTTAAGATTATTTATTAGACTTATATCTAGGCTATTTTTTAAAATATAGTTAGGTTAGTAACTTAAGGTATTAATTAGATTATCTTTCCTTATATAATACTTTACTATAAAACTAAATAGTATTAAAAATATATACTATCTAGCCTATTTATTATTAAGTTATAAAGTATTTATAAATATTTAAAGATTTAAATAGTCTATTAAGACTTCTATTAATATATTAATCCTATTAAGGTATTATTACTAATACTTAAAACTCTTTATAATTACTAGTATTTCTTAGTCTTTAATAGTATAATTTTATTCTATATTTATTAGTTTCTAAGACTAGAAAGTAAAAAGATAGTATTTCCTTTCTTTATTTATTTAAGATATTATTCTTAATACTATATCTTTAGATATATTAGTCTTAAGTTAAACTAGTTTTCTAACCTTATAGTTTTTTAATAGTAGTATATATTAAAATGCTTCTTTAAGCTACTAAAATACCTTTTAACTAGCTTTACTTATATTTACTCTTCTAGGTTTTTTCTTATTTACTATACCTTTTAAGTAACTTATAAATAGGAGGACTATAGCTAAATATTAGTTAATAAACTATTAATAGAAATTATAAAATCCTAGAAATACTTAAATTTCTTAAAATATCTTTATTTTAAGCTACTCTTAGATTATCTTTACTTTTATAGGATCTATTTAGATTCCCTATTCTAAGAGTAAGAATCCTAAGAACTTAACTTTTAACTAGTAGAACTTATATTTTAAAAGCTTAATATATAGTTCTATAATATATAGTTTCTTTAGAATTAATTTTAAATATTTAATATATTCTTTTTTAGTTTTTAAGAAAATTAAGATATTATTAAGGTAGATAATATAAATATAGTTTAGTAGTTTACCTACTATTTAGTAAATATAACTTTAGAATATTATTAGTATATTAATTAATCTAAATAGTATTACTAAGAACTTATAGTACTTATAATAACTATTAAATATAGTTTTCTATTTATTACCTTTTTTAATATAGATATAGTAATATATATCTTTAATATTAATTTTTAAAAAGTACTTAGCTTTAAAGATTTAGTTTAAAATCTTAATAATTAAAGGTAATAAGTATTAATTCTTTTAAGTAACCTTATTTAGACCTTAATAATTAATATAGAGTTAAAGGCTTTTATCTTTTTTAAGGATAAATAATATAGGAGATCTAGTAAGGCTTATTAAAGGGTAAATCTACCCTTTCTTTAAAGCTTTATTAATAAACTCCTATAAGGTCTTAAGTTCCTTTAAGAAAAGGGGGTAGATAAGACTATAAGGTAGTATCTATCCTTCTACTATATTAATAGTATAGTTAGAATCCTTAAACTTAAGGATAATTCTAGCCTTAGAGTTATTAAATATATTAAAGTAATCTTATAGTTTTAAAGGGATTATATAAAGTATTAGCTTTAGTTCCTCTTTATCTTCTAGAAGTAATAGTAGTTTAAGTAAGTTAATTACTATAAAAACTACTATAGTAGTTTATAGTTATTTTTTAAACTATTAAGGCTTATCTAATATAATTTATATACTTTAGGTTTTAAAAAACTATAGCTATTAGACTAGATTAATAAAGATATTATAGTTTTTTAAACCTAATATCTTAATTAGGAGTTAATAGTCTTTTTAATCTAAATCTTAAGATAAGGAATACTAGACTATAATAGTTCTTATAATATTTCTAGAATCTATTAGAGTAATTAGTATTTTATAAAGTTTACCTACTTAAAGTTAAGCCCCTCCTATTATCTTAATTCTTAATAGTTTTACCTTTAATTTTTAAATATTAAGTTATAAAACTAATTTAATACTAATTAGACTTATAACTACCCCTATATTTAAGATAACCTAGGTAATATTTATTTAATTAGCTAAAGTACTTATTATATAGAAAGGTTTAGCTATTATTTCCTTTTATATAGGTTCTCCTTATATTAAGCCTATTTTAGACTTTAATTATAGCTTTTTTTTTAAGCTCTATATTTTTAGTTTTAAAAGGTTAGTATAGACTAAAGTAGTAAGAAAACTAATTATACTATCTAGTTTCCTTTTTCTAAATCTAGCTTATTAGTATTTTTATACTTAGGGTATTTAGGTACTATATACCTAGGTTTATTATATTTATAGTAGATAATTTCTTTCTTTCTTTAAAATAAAAGAAACTTTCTCTTTTAATAAGGTATAAATAGTCTTTCTTAATAATCTAGCTTTAATTTATCTTAATCCTATTAGTTATTCTTATAGCTTAGTTTATACCTTTTATTAATACCTTCTTTTAATCTTTAGTCTAAAAGTCTTTATTTTAGTATATTACTTTCTTAGTATTAGGTTATAGCTAATACTACTTCTTCCCTAGTTTTTAGGTTCTTACTTATATAGTTAATAATTTTTTTCTATAACTATTTTTATAGTTTTATAAGATACTATTAAACTCTCTTAACTTCTAAAAGTATTAGTACCTTCTTCTCTAGTAAATCTAAGTATAAATAAA
This sequence comes from Cordyceps militaris CM01, assembly GCF_000225605.1. NCBI lineage: Eukaryota > Fungi > Ascomycota > Sordariomycetes > Hypocreales > Cordycipitaceae > Cordyceps > Cordyceps militaris. Next base: position 1,785,480 of record NW_006271970.1, read on the forward strand.
AATCTATAAGGTATTAGCTTAGCCCCTATCTAGTAGATTTAAAGGTAATAGCTATATTTATTTCTAGGTTAGTAAAGTCTTTTAGTAGGACTTTACTTTATTTTATAAAGTAGTCTTAGTTATTACTATATTCTTCTTACTTAATTAATAATAGTTTATTTAGGTATTAGTCTTATTTAGCTTAATAGGCTAAGTCTATATATTCCTAGGTATAAATAATTTTTAAAGATTCTTTATAAAACTTCCTTAAATTAGCTATAAAGGCTCTTTATAAGTCCCTTTTTTATTAATTATAGATTTAAAAGTTATATTAGTTTAATAATTTAATAATATTTTAAATCTAAATACCTTAAGAAGGGTAATTATCTTTATTACTTTTATCTTATAATAAATAACTTCTTTTACTTAGTTTAGTCTTAAAGAGTTAAAGTTCCTTCTTTAAGGTATTTTTCTACCTAGCCTTATAAATCTACTACTAGATCTTTTTTTCTTCTTTATCTAGTAGAAGGGATATATTATCTTTAGCCTCTTTAAAGAAATTATTAATTTCCTAGATTATATCTTCCCCTATTAGTATAATAAGGGGATATTTTAAAAGAGGTTAAGAAAATAAAGAAGTTAAGATACCTCTTTTTCTTTATAATTTAGCCTTATTTCTAGTAATAGCTTCTATTCTCTTTCTAGGTAATCTTTTAATAAAAGCTTTAGAATTATAAGGGTTAGGTTAGATTAGGTAGAAAAGTAAGGAAGGAAAAAGGTAGGTTATATTACTTATTAAGACTAAAGCTTATCCCCTTTTTTCTTTTAAGAAATATCCCCTTTATTTTATAATAACTAAAAGGAGGATAACCTATCTTTTTAATTAAAGTTTAAATACTATTTAAATACTAATTAAAACTTATATAAGTTAGTTTTATTCTTATAGGTCTATTTAGGGTTTTAATTTAAGCTTAACTTATATATAGGTCTTACTAATCTTATAACTAATTCTTCTTTAGGTTAACTCTAGGTGCCCTTTTACCTTATAGCTAATTAGTTATCTTATATAATTTATACTTACTATAGATCCTTAGCTACTATATATCTAATACTAGTAGTACTAACTTTATTAGTAGTATATAGTCCCCTAATTACTAGGGTTCCTTATAATTGTAGGTACTAAATCAGGTTCGATTTAGATTGTATATATCGGGGTATTATAGATATACTCTACTTTAGTGGTTAAGTATATAATAATATTCTATAGCTTTAAGTATTAAGATATAATACTACTCCCTAAGGTAATAATAAAGCTATTAATAGATTTATATATTTATTAGTAGCTAGTATAGTTAGTATTATAGTAAACTTAAGGTCCTTTATTAGGTCCTATAAAAATAAGTTTATAGTTAATAGTACCTTTAATATATTATAGGAGCTATTTTAGGCTAGTAATATATTCTACTAGTAGGGTAGCTATAAATCTATAGTAATAGCTAATAGTAAAGTAGATATTAAGCCTAGAGTAGTTAGAAAGATAAATTAGGCTTCTATAGGTCTTAGTATACTAGCTATTCTTAATAGTTAGCTATTATTTAATACTTTTAATAGTAGGACTTATTAGTAGGTTATAAGGTTTATAGTTAAAGAGGCTAACTTCTTTTAGAAGGGCTTTAATATATCTATTTTAAGAAAGTATAAGGGTTCTTATATATTAGTCCTAGTAGATATTAATACTAAGATAGTAGCTAATAAGGCCTATATCTATTATCTTATAAGTATCTAATAGGGCTTTCTTAATCTTTATAATAGTAACCTTATTTTTACTAATAATAAGAAGATTATTAATATAAACTATAATAATTAGGCTATCTTTATAGATAAATAGGGAATAATTAAGCTATATAGGCTTAAAGCTAAGACTCTAAAGCGTTTTATAAAGGGTTATATACTAGATCTATAGGGCTTACTTTAGCCTATATAAGGACTTTAGTAGCTTCTATACCTTCCTAAGGTATTCTTCTTAATATCCTTTAAGTATTTTAATATAGACTTTAGTATTTATAAGACTATAAAAGAAGGTAGTCTTAATATCTATTTACTTAACCTTAAGGTTTAAGGTAGCTATAATTACTAGTAGTAAATATAGTATTAAAATTTTTAGTATATTTATAAATATTTTATAGTAATTAAGTCTTTTATATTAATTAAAGCCTTTTACTATATACTAGGATTTCTAATAAATAACCTTATTATTAGTACCTCTTTTAAGTTTATATACCTACTTACCTAGAAGGATAGTCTTATTTTTAGGCCTATTAACTATAATTATAATATAGTTCTTTACTAGAGAGTTATACTTATCTACTATTAAGCCTTTTTACTTTTATAAGTTAAGGTAGAGAATAGCCTACTTATATATTATAGGTTCTTTATTATAGATAAAGTTATTAAATATAGTAAGGTTTATTATATTATTAAGATTAAAGTAAAGTATATATTAGTAGTTTTAAGATACTAGAACTAATCTAATTAGAATTTTAATCTATATTATAGGTCTTTCTTCTTACTTAATAGTACTACTTAGAGCTAAGGATAAAGGTATTTTAAAAAGGTTAGATAGTATCTTATTAATACTAATAGTAAAGATAAGATATAAAGTTAATTAAATATCTAGTAGTATTAATTTAAATTTATTATTACTTAGTATATATAGATAGCTAATAAAGTTATTATTATTAGCTAGATTATAAATATTATTATCTTTATTAGTAATTCCTAGTACTACTAATATAGAAAATATAAAGGGTATTATTTACTTAGGCCTTATAGTTAAGGTAGTAGGTATACTATAGTACTCTACTATAGAGCTCCTATTAGTAGGTAAGTTATAGGTAATTAGAGTAATTTCTATATACTCTTATTTTCTACTAATTACCTATTAATTTAAAAAGTAGTATATAGTTTTACTTTTATAGCCTAAAATAAAGTTATTTTACTAAAGAAGGTTATATTTAAAATCTTTAAATAACTAGTTAGGCTATTCTTAAAAGATAATATTATTAATAACTATTAGTCTATTAAGTCTATTAATATTTAAGATAATATAGTTAGTTTAGCTTTTATATTTAATTAAGATATATAAGATAGTTTTAAGAACTATTCTTAAAATATAATAAGAGGTCTTTTACTACTTATAACTACTTATAATTTATAAATAACTAAGGTTAGGTTTATCTTTAAACTATAGTTTATAGGGAGTTATTAGTTTATTATTCCTTATTATAAGAGTATACTATTAAAAAGTAGTATAGGCTTATACTATAACTAACTAGAATTTAATTAGCATTTTTAACTAATATATAGTAAGAAAAAGCTTATCTTATAGTATCCTATTCTTAACCTTAGTAATACTATTCTATTAATATTAATTAATAGTAGAATACTATAGGTATATACCTAAGGAAATATAGGAGTTCTTAAACTAGGTTATAATATTCTCCTCCCCTTAATCTAGCTAGATAAAGTAGTATTTATATTCTAGATATTTTTATATCTTTAAGAAATTTAGTATTATATTAGGTAGCTAAGATTTCTTTTTAATAGGGAATAGCTAGTATATTCTAGTATAATTATTAATAATAATAACCTAATACTAATCTTTCTTCTAGGAGGTAGGTAAGGTATTAATAATATTAGTATAAAGGCTTTTAAAAAGATATATTCCCTTTTAGAATAGATAAATATAGGGGCTTTCTTTTTATCTTCTTATAAGATAGCTAATATAATATTTATACTAGCTAATAGGCTTTATACTAGTAAAGATAAAGATAAGTTTAGTAATATTCTATTCCCCTAGATATCTAAGTTAATTATACTATAGCTTATACCTTAGGTTATTTATTATATAGGCTAATATACTAATACTTAAAGTAATATAATTAACTATATAGACTTTAGTAGTTTACTAGGTAATAAGAATAACCCCTTAATCCTTTATTATAACTACTCTTTCTTTACTAAAGACTACTATAATATTCTTTATTACTAGGTAGCTAATAAAGAGTAGGCTTATTAAGGTACCTTCCTATAGAATACTATTATATAATTCTAGGGTAGTCCTAAGGCTCTTTATAGTAATAATAGCTATTTTATAAATAGTAGGTTTTAAGATAATACTAATAAGACCTTAAATATTAAAGCCTAAGTAAAGGAATAGGTTCTTTATAAGTTCCTTATAGCCTAAGATATAGCTAGATATACTAGAGTTAAGTAATATTAATTTCTAATATAATAATATAGAAAGATTAAAATCTTATCTAGGTTTAATACCTATAAGAGTACTATCTACCTTAAGTTAACTAAAGTATTATAGGCTTTAAGAGATAGTAAAAATAAGTTAAGCTAGTTTAGAGTCTATAAAGGGACTTATATACTATTTAAAGTTAACTTTTTTATATTTATACTTACTATTATATTTCTTAGTTAGGTATTAGTACTTTCTATTTTATTAAAATAAAGAGGGTAGGTTTACTAGATAGAGTTTAGGGTATAGCTTTTAGTATTACTTATTAAAGTAACCTAAAAGCTTATAAGAGAAATAAAAGTACTTAATAGTATTAGGTTTTATTATACTATAAGGGGGATACCCTCTAGTAGTTATTATAGTAACTAAAGTAACTTACTATTTAGACTTTTTATTATTCTATTATTTAAGCTTAATAAGGTTAGCTATAACTATAACTACCTATATAAGTATAGTTATAAAAGCTATAATAGTATTATTAGTTTACTTTAGAATAAAATAAGGGGCTATCTTAATAGTATAGAAGTTAAACTCTTTATTAAGACTATTAATAAAAAGATATACTATTAAAGCCTTAAGGACTTTAAAGTTTCTATTAAGAAATTACTACTTAGCCTAAGTATTAATAAGTACTATAGTAAGTTTCTTAATAGATCTATATTAAGTAAGGGTTAGTATTAGGAAATAGTTAGCTATAGTCTAGAAAATAGTAATACTTTTTAATTTAAAGTACTTCTTAAAGGCTATAATTATATCTAATACTATAACCTTATCTTTAATAAGGCTATAGGTATATTCTTTAAGGCTTATATTAATAAGAATAATAGTATAAACCTAATCTTATATCTATTCTTAGATAAGATCCTCTATAGTCTTATTACTATAAGCCTTAGTTAAGATAGAGCTATTTCTTTAGCCTTTTAGTAGTAATCTACTAAGATTATTAAGTCCTAATATATTAATTATCTTTAACTTCTATTTAACCTAGCTACTTTTAGATTTAAGCTTTAGAATATTTAATACCTCTTTTAGTATTAAAGATATAGTATTAAATAATAAAGTAGGTAATAAGGCTATAAGAAGATCTTAGCTTATATATAGGAGTTAAGTTACTAATAGTATTACCTACTAAGGGAGTAGAACTCTAAGATAATAAAGAGGATAATAGGCTAAATATATAGTCTTTCTTTTTAAACTAAGTATTTTATATTTATTTAAAGGTAAAAAGTATTTAAGTAAATAATAGGGAATTCTTCTTACTAAGTAAGTAGTTACTATATACCTTTTATAATAGTTAGGATTATAGATTATAATAAGTAATCTAGTAGGTATATTTAAGACTATAGATTATAGTAAGTAATTAAATAAGTATATTTATTTAAAGGCTATAACTATACTAAGTAAATTTATATTATAATATATATAAAATAAGTATATAGAGTTTATATATAAATTACTAAGTAGGGTATAGTAGTAGAATTTCTTTTTCTTTATATAGAATTTTTATAGTAGATAGACTTATTAGATATACTCTAGATTAGCTAGAGTTTAAAGTCTTTCCTTTTTCTATATATAAGGAGTTATAAATTTCTTAAGTTTTATAGTAAATATTAGCTTATATAGATAATAGGTAAATTTAGTAAGAAATTAACACTTTCTTTTATTTTATTAATAGCTTTTATAATATAAACGCTACTAGGCTTATAACCTATTAAGACTAATAGGGTATATATAAGGTAAGAGGTAAAGTTATTATATTATATAACTTCTATCTAGTTATATAGTATAGGTAAGTGCTAGATATACTAGGTAATAGGAGATTATTCTTCTGGCTTTAGAGCCGCCTGTTATTAAATAAACCTTTAAAGCTAGTTAATAATAAAGAGAAGGATACTTATAGCCTTTTCTATCTAGATAATAATAACTTATTTTAAATAGCCTAAGTATTAGTACCCTAGTATATACTACTATTAAAACTACCTTAAGAAATACTAAAGAAAGACTTATATAGTATAGAAAATACCTTACTTAAACCTATAAAGGTTTATTAAAACCTTTATATAACTAAACTACTTCTAGTACCTAGTACCCCCTAAGTGCCTAACTTACTTATAGTAATTAATACCTCCTAGGTACTTAGCGCCTTTATACTACTTAATACCTTATAGAACTCTAGCTATAATAAGTATACTTAGCCTTCTATATTATAACTATATTAAAGGAACTCTACCTACTAGTACTATAAGAGGTAGGCTACCTATTAACCCCTTAAATATAAAGTATAGCTACTACCCTTACTAAGACTACCTATACCCCTACTATAGCTACTATAAAGACTACTATAGCTATTATACTAATAAGGAGTATTACTACTACCCCTAGGACTATTACTACTACCTTTATTACTATTATATTACTTTAATAATAAAGGGTATAAGTAACTTAAAAATAAACCCCCTAGGCTACTTATAGTAGACTTAAATATATTAAAGTAAATTAATAGTATTATTAAAGGGTATTAAAAGGCTAATAAGTATAGTAAAAAGAGGTATAACTTCTTCTATACCTAAATATATAACTTTATTAACTACTATAATTAAGCCTAACTTCTAGAAAAGGCCTTACTATATATATTCCTATTAATACTTACTAGAAAAGCCTTAAAGTATTATATCTAGGTAATTATAAACTATTAAATAACTTATAATAAGATAACTAAGGTAGTTTATAACTAATTTAAGCCTTTATTAACCTAGGACTTTTATATAGATAAATAGAGGTACCTTTTACTAGATAAGCTAATAAAGAAGTACCTTATAAAGTCTACTATTAACTACCTTAAGTTACTAGTTAATAAGATCTAGGTCCTATATTAAGAACTATTTTCTATATTAAAAAGTATAACTATACTTATTAAGACTTAGAATATACTAAAGAGTATTATATATAATAATAAAGCCTATACTATAGCCTTTATATAGCCCCTAGAATATTATAAAGACCTAATTTTAGTATTTTAATAATTAATCTATATATATAAATAAACTTATTTAAAGTACTAGAACTTCTATATTAATAGGTAGTTCTATAATACCTAAATCCTTCTAAAGAAATAACCTAGTAGCTTAAATAGCGCCTTAAAATACTATTTTATATACTAGAAAGAAGGCTACTAGTTAATAAACTATACTAAAAAGGAATAGAAAGGTACTTATAATACCTAAGATATTTATAAGATCTACTAAAAGCCTTTAAGTAATAAGAAGTATTAGGCTTTCCTAATAGCCTTTAAGGGAGCTTTAGAAAAGATACTACTAGTTTAAGATAAGGTTAATACCTATATTACTACTTTATCCTCTAATAAAGATAACTCTTTAGTAGATAAATAAGAAGATATATAAGTATTTTTTTTAAGAGTTATTAAAGTTTTTATTATAATAAAAGACTAATCTCTTAAAAAGATTATATATTTCTTTATTAATACCTCTATTAAATATATTATCTATACTAAAGATTTATTCTAAAGTATTTCTAGTATCTTTAGTTATAAAGAATAGTATATAAAGGATATTTTTAAAAGGATCCTTCTTAATATAAATACTACTAGTATTTCTAATACTAATATAATATAAGTAAAGGTATTAATAAAACTAATTCTAGGCCTCTAGGTTATAGAATTAGCCTTTATTATAATAGTATACTTTAATATTAGCTTTATAACCTTTATTAATAAGATTATAATACTTATAATACTTAAAGTAATTATATTCTAGGTACTACTAACTACTATACTATTCCTACTTTCTATTAAAGATATAGATATACTAGGGATTTAGCTAGATAATATTAATAATATACTCTACTAAGGATAGCTAAAGGTCCCTATTATAAGATACTAGGGATACCCTTAGTAAATACTATATACTACTAAAGCTACTACTTTTTACCTAATAAAAGGAGAGCTTTAGTATTTATACTACTACTTTAGGCACCCTTTAATAGCCTACCTTAGCTAAATACTAGAATATATAGAAAAGGAATTTAGTAAAGAAGTACTAGACTACTTAATAGCTACCTATAAGTAATACTAGCTATATACTAAGTCCTTTAGATAATTCTAATTTACCTTAAAAGATAAATATAAATTTAACTATAAAATACTAATTAATATAATATATCTTAATAATTAATAACTTATCCTATATATACTAGATACTATTACCTCTTTCTAGGTAGTTTAATTCCTTTATAGAAGTATAAGAAGCCCCCTAGAGAGTACTAAAAGCCTTTAGGATATACTCTAGTATTATTAGATTAATATATACTTTAAACCCCCTAAATAGATTATCTATAATACTAGAAATAACTTTTTATTAACTAAATTCTATAAATATATAAAGAAACTAGATATTTAAATATACCTAGTACCTATAAAAGCTTATAATATAATTAATAAGCTAGAATACTATTATACCCCCTTTTAATATACCTATAATATTATCTATAAAGAGCTATAGGGTACCTTAGGTACTAATAAGTACTTATAACTTACTATTAAAGCTATAAATAACTTTACTAGCTTTAATAGCCTAGTATCTACCTTACTAGTCTTTAGTACCTACCCCTACCTCTTAGAAGGCTCTCTACTATACCCTTTAATAGCCTAATATATTAAAGCCCTCTAGAAAGTAACTAACACTACCTAGAAAGCCCTCTCCTTATAGTAGGTATATAAGGTGTTAGCTATATATAATAGCCTTAATATAGGCCCTTTATACTACCTACTATTATAGTTAAATATCTATATTTAATATAAAAATACTAGCTAGACTAGCTTTTATAAGTTAATAGGTATAGATACTAGAAAATATACTATAAAAATACTATCTAGCCCTATTAGCTTCTATATAATTACTATATACCTATTCTTTATTAAAAAGGACCTAGATATAGACCTAGAAGTACTATAAACCCTTAAAAGTAATACTAATAGTAAGTATAACTTTAATAATAACCTAGACTATAATTATTAGGCCCTTAAGACTACTAAAGCTACCCTAAAGCCTACTAAAGCCTTTCTAAAGCCTACTAAGACTACTCTAGAACCTACTAAAACTATTCTAAAGCCCTTTAAGGCTACCCTAAGGCTTATTAAATAGATCTAAGTTATTATCCCCTATAAGCCTAGGTATTTATAAGTAATTCCTAATATAAAGATAAAATACTAGCCTATAAAGTATTAAATTTTATTAAAAATAACTAAAAATAAAATATTCCTCTTTATTAAAAAGAAAAATAATATAGAATACTACCTAAAGCTTTAAAAGGATAATATACTTCCTAATAATAAGCCTTTATTCTTTACCTTTACTAAAAAGGAGTTATAAAGCCTTCTAGAATATAGAGTTTTTTAATTTATTAAGTTTAACCTTACTATCTACTATAAATACCTATTTAAGTTCTAAATAGTTAATAAGATTAAGTCTAATACTACTAAAAAGCCTATAAAGAAAATATATATAATTTTATATAGTTATTAAAACTATAATAAAGATATACTATTTACTTAATTACTAACTATCTAAAGGATAAGCTAATATCTAATTCTAGGTCTTATATTAACTTAAATCTAATAAGGTTAGCTACTATAACTTTAGGATATTACCTAGGCCTATATATAGGCTAGAACCTACCTTTAGTAGTATATTCTTACCTAGATTCCCCTAGAACTTTACTATCTTTACTTTAAAGGTATTATTATTAAGGTTATTTTACTACTATATAGTATCTTTAAGTCTAATACTTACTAATAAATAATATACTTTACCTATTATCTTAAGAAGCTTAAGATATTACTATCTACCTATAATTAGTACCTTTTACTAGCTTTAGGCCTTAATCTAGGTATTATTAGTATATAGACTAATAATATAATTAGCCTTAGTATTACTACTTTTAGTAAATAAAAAGCTAATACCCTTATTACTACTAGATTCTTAACTAAGTTAAAAGAGATATTTATAGTAAAGAACCTACTAATATTTAATAAATACTATATTTCTTTAGATACTAATAGTACTATTTTAATAGTCTTAAAAGGATAATTAAAGAAACTCTAATTACTAATAAACCTAAAAAGGTATATTAAATAGTAAGCTTAAGGTATATACTTAGCCTTTATATACTAACTAAAAACTATATTTAACCTATTTATTACTATATAATTTAAGGAGCTTAAAAAAGATAATTTTAAATACCTAAATACCTATATTTAATAGTAAATTAAGAATACTATCTAAGGCCTTTAGTACTTACTAATCTAGTTAAGAATAACTAAGCTATTTATTTTTATTAATAGTTCTTTTATTAATAATAAAGATTTTAATTCTTAATTAAGATATATAATTATTCTAAGTAATAAAGAACTAGTTAACTATACTAAAATTACTATTTAAGGTAATATTATTACCTAAAGCTTAATAAAAAGTAAATATATTACCTAAAGTATACTAATATTAAAACTATATAGTATAGTTCTAAGTATTAATATAAGCTATACCTTTTTTATTACCTTAAATAAGATTATAAAATTAATAGGCTTAATAGTAATTCTAATAGTAGTTTATATAGATTTATTTTTACTATATAAATACCTAATAAAGCTTAGAATTACTAAAGAGAAGTGCTTAATAATTAATATTATAATACTATATTAGTCCTATAAACACTATAAGCTTACTAAAGTCTACTAAATTAATAGTAATAATAACCTTATAGATATATTAATAAAGGCTACCTTAAATAAGGTATTATAAAAGCTAGTTAATAGTAACTAATTAATATTATATATTTAAGGCTAGGTTAGCTATACTATAAAAGCTATAAAGAGGCCTAAAGGCTATATAACTTAACTAAAAAAAAAGATTATTAGTATTATACTAATAGGTATTATAGTAAATATAGTTAGCTAAATATAGTAAATATTTAGTAAGATATACTATATATAGAGGTATATAGTAAATAGATTTATATTATATATAGTTATATATAGTAGCTAATTATATTATATAGTATATATATATAGTAATTATACTATATAATAATATATAAAGAAGTCTTAATACCTATAGCCTTAATATAAAGTATTATAAAGGCTACTATAGTAAATAATTAAGCTAATAAAGCTAGACTACTATAAAGGTATTATTACCTTCTATAGGTAAGTAAAGTAACTACCTATAAGCTATTAACTACTAATATATATAACTACTAATTATTCCTTTATTTTTATAATTTCCTAGTAGTACCTAAGGTACTACCTATTTATATATTTAACTATTACCTCTCCCTTCTATAGTTTATTTAGTTAGTTAATTAAGAATTATTATTATATAACTATTCTTATAGAGCACCTCTATAAGCACTCTATGCCTATGATCTTATAACTGTTACCTGCTTAGGATAGCGATCCTAATAAACCACTGTTCTGTGATGCTAGTAACTATGACGGAACGGGCCTGCACGGCGCCAGTGCAACCAGCCACTACTGCCATCAATAGTCAATAGCGCGAGGCATAATCCACTAGACCAAAAGGATATAAAAACAACACAACGTTAGACATAACCTATTCCAACTCCACAGAGTTAACCTTACCAAGTTGAGGTTTTCTACTAATATATAAAAGCACTATATAGTAATTACTAAATACTATATATATAAGGAACACTACCTTATAAAAGACACTATAATACTAGAACTTAATAACTAAAGAGGAAGGTAAAGTACTACCTATTACTATCAAGAAATAATTTTATAGATAGTATAGAGTTAGGGATATAGAATAATGCCTATAGAAGAAGGGGCTCTGCCAGGATTGAGCATGGATCAAATTCCGTTTCATCTCCCTAATAGCGATGGCATGCTTATTATCACCCAACCGGACCGAGTACATGTTGTCCACATTCTCAGGACTGACAGTCTCTGACAGCGGTTTGTTATGGGAGGACTGCAACACGGGCGGATAAGTAGCCCATGCCGAAAGAATAATGTTGGATATCTCGGCGTGAAACCAGTGCTCGTAGTCGGCTTCGACCTCAAATCTCCAGCTCCTCGTATTCGGCGCCACACAGAATTGGCTCATACGAAGTCCATCGTCGTCAAATAGGGGCAGGGACGTATAGTCAAACCCAGTTTCAGTAAGGCCCTCCTTATCGACACGAGAGTATAGTATAAATAACTTAGAGTATATAAATAACCTATATACTACTTAAGGTTATTTACTTTAATACTAAATTTAAATATAACTTAATTATAAATTTAAGTAAGTTAATTTAATTTAAAAGTAGTTTTATTTATTTTTATCTACTTATTTTATTAAACTATAATATCTTATAATAATATGTCTATTAAGACGTATTATTCTTTTGCTATTTTTTAGTCTACATTTCTTATATATTACCTGTCTTTAGGTTAGTAGTGATGCCTTTGAAACTGTGTGCCTGACACTTGTCCAACCCACCATGCCCAAATGTCCCCTCCCACAGCATATCTCAGCATAATCATGATCCAGCCACAATCATTCCTGTCAGATTTCAAAGTCAACAGACTCAAAAGCAAGCGCTTGCAAACCAGTAAGAAACGTGAATTATGGCAGCCGCATCATCCCGTCAAGAAACGCCGACCCAACAACTCGCCATCAAGGACTTATTCGAAGTTCTCTCGACAAGAGAAAAGCTCTATGCACATCATCTCGCACAAGCTGCCTGGAATGGTAGCAGAATAATTTTGCGGCAAACCTCACCTGAGGGTACAGGCATTTTTGATTTCATTATTGAGCTTCACAAGGCTTGCGGAGGACAATGGGACTCGCTTGTCGAGCTGCAAGGGGTCGATCCCCACGACTTGACTGCATTTCTTGAGTTTGCGGGCCTGTTCCTATCTGGCTTGGGCAACTACTTTGTAAATATTGCTCGTTACAAACAAATCCCAATTCGCTAACGAGCGTTCGTCTTCAGGGAGAAGGGGACCAAAAGTTGTTCCTCCGATTTCTCGCGATGCACTTCTCAATATGGCGAGCAGCTCTCCAGAGGCTGCAGCAGCATTGGAGAAAATCATCAAGCCACTAACATCGCCTCTGCCATCAAGCCTCGGCTTCCCCGATGAAAACAATCAGTCAAACTACTACCCTGGAGAAGGACAAATCACCAAGGACGAGATCGCCGCAGTAGCCAGAGTGATGGAGGAGAACTCCATTGAACCAGAAAACACTCGAATCCACAAACGCACTATTGGACAGTCGGTATCTTTTGATGTTCTTCAAGCCTCATCGGGGCCGACTAGCGGACCTCGAGAGTTCGTTGACAATGCATCTGGGATAGCTGTTCGGCTCGAATCCGGAGATCATGCAGCCGAAATGTCCAAGATCTGCTTCCATCTCAGTAAAGCCGCCAATTACGTGTCTAACCCGACTCAGGCTGAGTTTCTTACCAACTGCATCCAGTGCTTCCGCAGTGGCAACTTGGAAGCGTACCGGGCGGCACAGAAGGCCTGGGTCACTGACGTTTCTCCTAGAGTCGAGACAATCCTTGGCTTTGTCGAGCCGTACAGAGATCCTTATGGTGTGAGGGCAGAATGGGAAAGCGCCGTTTGCATTTCTGACCCAGGCGAAACTGACAAGTTGAGGACCCTGGTGGATGACGCTACAAAATTTATTCGTATGCTGCCTTGGGCAATGCCTGGGGTGAACGATGGCAAAGGACCATTTGAGGCAAGCCTATTTCAGGCGCCTGATTTTACTATCGTCCACTGTAAGTATCTCGACGCATTCAGAATACACCTTTCTTGACAACCATACAGCTCTTGCGTTCTGCTCTAGCTATGTCTGGGAAGCAGTCAATCTTCCCAATGTAAGTTAATCAACCTTTGCCGCTGCTAGGACGGAGCTGATAACGTGGTTGATGATAGTATAGCGATATCCGGGAGACATGCGGCTCTAAGAATATTGTCTTCGCCAATCGAATGAGTCTCAACAGCAACCGCCATCGCCCCTGTTATTTTGTGCGCCCCGCAGAAGTCCAAAGCTTCCTAGCATATAATCCCAGTATTCGTTTCATCGTGACCGCTATCCATGAACTTCTGGGACATGGCACTGGAAAATTGCTAACTGAAGTATCTGCGGGGAAGTATAACTTTGACAAGGAGAGTATGCCAATAAATCCCTTAACAGGCCAGCCTGTTGAGACATGGTATCAACCAGGGCAGACTTGGACGAGTGTTTTCGAGAAATTGGCAACCTCAGTTGAAGAGTGCAGGGCAATGCTTGTCTCATACTATCTTGCTGACAATAAAGAAGTTTTATCCGTTTTCGGATACACCGATACGACTGCAATCTCGGCAGAGGACCGTCAGTGCCCGACAGCGATACTCTGTCATTAGCAGTGGATGCTGATGCTATAACAGTAATCTACTACACTTATCTCCATGTTGGCGTGGAAGGCATTCAAGCTTTGCGTACATTCAATGCGCGGGACATGGTTTGGGGCCAACCCCATGCAAGGGTCCGTGTCTACGAGAATCGTACTTGAGGCAAACTGCTAATACTGAACCCAAGGCAAACTTCGCCATCCTGAAACACCTACTACTTGACGGAGGTGGCGTTATAAGCGTAAAGCACGACCAGGAAACTGCGACTGTCGAGGTATCCGTCGACCGTTCCAAAATTTCGTCGCATGGGAGGCCTTCGCTAGGCAGAATGTTGCGGTGCATTCATATTTGGCGATGCATTGCCGATGTCGAGTCGTGCAAGAGTTTCTATGAACCTCTTAGTGTTGTCGATGGCGATTATGAGACTTGGAGACGCATCGTTGTGTCCAAGCCGGAGCCGGGATGGAAGTTTGTGCAGCCAAACACTGTTATCAAGGACGACGGTGGGGTGGAGCTGGTGCTATACAAAGAAAGCAACCAAGGCATCATCCAGTCATTTGTAGATAGGAATCTTTAAGCGCTAGGCCGGGTGCGCTTTGACGCGGAGGGAACTATTACGTGCTTGCCACGCCAAGGCGGCACAGCCATCTAAATGAATTATGCGCTTCGCCATTCAGAGTTGAACGCTCGCTTGTTTTGCGCATTGCTAGTAGTGGTGGGCAGCCTAATCGTCACGTACAGGTACCTAGGTAGGTATCTATGATGGATCATACTTCGCCGCATTTAGATCCACGCGGATATCTAACGGTTGTGTTGGGCTCTGCATGGGCGCAGGCAGTGTAGATTGCTGCGCCGTCGTCATGGTAGGGTAGGGGGTCGGGACCCATATGCAGCCTTGTTGCATCTCTCGTAGCGTCAATCAACCGTCACTCAATTGAATCCGACTGCGGGTCGCCTTCTAGCGGTAATAAAGGTGAAGGAGAGTAAAGTTAGTAAAGTTCATCAGCGTGAAGTGATTGACTTACCTGCAAAAGGTGGGTCCAGCGCCGTCTGTGATTATGATCATGTGAGCGACCTACCTTCCTGCCCACGCCCGCACCTGGGAAAATCTGAGAGGTGGAATATGCAAACAAAACTAGAGCAGAAAGACGCGGCTCCTATCTGTATACGTCAGCCTCATTGCACTCTATTTTGTCCTGTTGCTGGCCTGAAATACCATGAAAAGATTGGGAATCCACATTGTCTATGCGCTGCTGATCTCGGGAATCGCAGCGGTAGCCACCACAGGTTTGATCTTCCACCCCGCCCGACTTCCACCAGCTTTCGCGCTAACAAAATCACTTCAGCCCACAATGTTCCCCGATATTTGGATAGCGGCGAGACCTTCACCACTCAAAGAGACGTTGATGGCTGGGTGGATCCCGAAGACCTAGTCCCGATGCCGCAATGCATCGCGCAGCAAGATCAATCCGCCTGGCTGGGTACCATGACTAAATGCGCTCGTCAGCGATGCACTTCGCAGTTTCCGTTTTTCTGCACACACCACCGCTGGCTGACGGAACTAAGCTGTCTCAGCGTCGAGTTCTCCCCCGACGCTGTCGAGAATTACGTTCCGTACTGTAGCAGATCTATACTCGCCAAGGCACAGCTATATCACTGGATACGGAATGTAACAGGCCGAACCTGGCTCGTCAATGTTGGCGACGCGACCGGGCTGCAGACCCTCTCGCCAGCAAATCTGCCTCAGGGATATGCGAGCACTGGTGTGGTTAGCAAGGCACCAGCATGTCTGTCTCGCTCGCGCGCTTCTCCATCGCTCGAATCGTTCGAGCATGTACTGGCATCTTGCACCTTCACAAGCACAGCGCTGCACACTGGGAACGCTGCTCATCCTTGGGAGTACAGTACTTCGCGACAATCTATGATAGCTCTAAGCTTCGATACCGCCGGATACGACCTTACTGGTAAACATATCCCGTTCAACGAATACTTCGACAGGGAGTGTTTCTGCAGTGCCTTTATTATTGACCAGAGACGCGAACCATGTTTAACGGCGGACCAGTTGGACTTGACCAAGGAGCGGCTATGGCTAAATGCCACGTGTGGCCCGGCGTCACTGCCCAAAAACTGGACGGCATCTCTTAAGATGATGGGATTCAAATACATTCCTTTCGCGGGCTGGCACTGGCCGCAACATGTCACGGATATGCCAAAACAGGTCACGATTTTGACCGAACGCTGCGCCACTGAGGCTTGTCGGCTTGACTCTGATGGCTATTGCGTAGCTGCACCTGCAGTAGACAGGGCTTGCTTCTGCAGTAACATCGATTACAATTCTTGCCAGGCCTCATGTCGCTTTTTCGAGTCGCGCATAGGCTTTGTGAAATGGCTCCACGAACTGTGTGGCCATGTGGACGGCTGGCACGGTCTTCCGACTAATTGGCGGGAGCTGACCACTCCTCTACCTGGCGAGATGATTCCATGGCGATGGTTTGTTAGGCCTAACTACAGTTCAGCCACCTCCACTGTCCTTGACCCGAGATCTGTGGCAGTCGACCAATGCTGGTCGAACGAATGGATACTAGCAAGCATAGCTTTTGTCAATTTCGCAACAATGCTTGCTCCATTCTTCGGCAAAAGACGAGGCTATCGTAGTCTCACGATTAACCCTCCATTGCTTCACCCGTTACTTTGTATGCTGGGAGCTACCCTCTTGGCCAGCCTTCATCTGGTTGCGAACTGGTTCAACGCACATATTATTCAGAGCACCCCTGGCTACGAGACTGTCCCCGTGTTCCAACTGACACTCCTCTGGTGCTCACTGCCTCGGCTGAGCTGGCTCACGATTGCACCGGCTGGAGTTCATCGCCTCCGAGCGACGGAATTTTTCTCATCAGCAGTCTCACTGTTTGCAGAAATGATCCTTCAGTGTTTTGCGCTCTATCACATGTCCTTGACCATCAATTATGGTCGACAGCACAACTTCTACTTTGGTGGCCTAGCGAATACGAAAAGCGGACGGGCTGCCATGCTCATGTATGTTGGAGCATTCGCATGGCTGACCATCATCGTCGTGTCATATGCTCTAGCGATGCGGGCAATACGCAAGCCAAATGGGCCGGGAAGCAACTGCACACCAAGGAGCGCTATGAGACGCGCCAAGGGCGTCTTTGCAACTCTCCTTCCTAAATCATGGCCAACTGCATCAACGCATAGCGCAAGAGAGGAACGGATTACCTATGGAACCTTGCCAACGGAGAGGAAACAATCTGAGCCTTCTGAGCATTGTCAAGGGACGTTTGCTAGCCTGCATTCCGTCATGGCTATCAGTATGCCTTTCATTTGGGTTTCGCAATGGCTTTTCTGGATCGGATTCATTAATCTTAGCTCCAATGAGTACGTGCTCACCCCTCAACCGAACTCTCTGTAAAAAAAGCTAACCCGGCATAGTTTCTGCCTCCCTTCTCTGAGAGTTCTCACAATTGTCTGGGCAGCCTCGTCTATGGGAATTCATTTTCTCTAGTTCTACTTGTAGACGGAGTAAAGACCTGGCTTGGGCATATCGAGTCTGATTGTCAATCATGCCTTAGTCTCATAACAAGATGGAGCCATTCCGAGACCAAAAGATCAATCCCCCACAACCAAGCGTATTCTGGAGTAGCTAGTATAGTTGAAAGACAGAATATGTATATAATTTGTTGCTCTTATTCGTACTCCAGCCTCAGTCGCACTCTAGCTAAAACTGCAAAAGTCATGTCTTATGAAACAGATTGTCAGTAAGAGCTCCGCCGTGGGCATGACCCAAGTCACACAACACGAAACAGAATACTGCTCAATTGTCCAAAGATGCTGCACAAAGGCGGGAACACTGAATATTTTCCTTTTAAAAAAAATGAAAATCGGGTCCAGGCTCTGGTCTCCGAATATCCTACTCTCACTCCGTTAGTTCGCTGTGTGGCTTCTTACGGCTAGGGAAAGGTCTCGCGTTTCAAGTTCCGTGGTGTGGGCTGCCTTGGGCTCTACGGATCGATTGCTGGGCAGGATATGCCAAGGACGGGAAGATAGTAGCTCACTGTAGATCGACGAGATTTGGCAATTTCTCATTTTAGGCTGCTTGCGGATGTACACAGCCCGGCGCAAGGTAATTGCTTCAACAACAACATACCAATGACAGGCGGTCCGGAAGCCGGAGGAGCGATCTCCCATTTACCACAATATATCTGTCAAATGTGCACCAACAACTACAGCCTCGATCAATTAACTACATCTCTGATTCTATCTGCGTCCTGGTAGTCCCAATACACCTCGTCAAAGCAACGATGCAGGTCAAAGGCAGCACTGTTGAGTAGCCCTCATCTCAAAAGAGTCGCCCTTGCCAGCACCGCCTATGAATATGGATCTACTAATTTGTACGGGACATTACGTTGAATTACGCCGCATTCGTGGGGGTGGCGCGGGAAGTGAAACGGAGCCCTGACTAGGAGTGCTGTTACAGAGCCTCTGCAATTCTGCCACTAATACGGAGTATGTCTCGGGGAGTTTTGACGGCGGACCAATGTGCATGGTACTTGGAGAACCTCGTATGGTCGTGTTTTCAGGCTGAATGTATTTTGTTGAAGTGATGAATGCGCGTTTCTTGTGATGCATTTCTTGTGATGCGGCTCTGCGTGGTGAGTGACATGGCCTCGGTCTTCTACAAAGTCTGCGACGAACAAGGTCCGGTGCATATATGTCCCTTTGACTATAGAGAAGGAGAAAGAGTCAAGAGATCCACAGGGGTGAGAGATAGGAAGCCCACCAAGAAGCACGTATCGATCTGCCTCGCAAGGAAGTAGATCCTGGTAGTTGCCTGCGCCACAGTATTTCTGCGATTCTGCAACCCTGTGTACTGACAGGAAGTACCTGCTATTCATGCCACATGTTATATTAAACCCCTGCAAAATATCTGCTCCTTCTCTACAGTCAAAGCATGACTTCTTTCATCCACTGTCTAAGAGGAATAATTCTATAGCAGATTTCCATTGATAGAGAGAGAAAGTAGCTGCCCTGGCTGACTCGCAAGGCATTCGATGCGTATTTAAAAGGTCAACGCTGCCCGCTGATACATTCGAGTCGATACAGAAGCAACACACATTCGCACTACTCAACATCTTTACATTTACTCAACTTTCCCCTTTCTTTTACTTGCCTCACCTTTCAATATGCAGCTGCAGTCCCTCCTCCTCTCTCTCGTCCTCGGCCTGGCGGCAGCCGCACCGCAGGCCGCCAACCAGTCACCCGGCGACGACAATGGATGCGACCAGGGCTCGCCGCTACCCGGCCAGGACGGCACGCTTTGCGTTGGCACCCATGGCGAGAACTTTGGGCCTGCCAGAGCGGTCGCTCCGCCTGCGGCGCCCGGGTCGACGGCCGCATCGGATGCCGCATCGTGGTACGACAAGCCACCAGCAATCTGGAGCAGTTCTGACTAGGCTAACCTGCGAATAGAAGGGCCTGAGACATGCGGGGTGTGGCACAGTCGAGAGACCGGACGGCTGCCTGAAGTGCACTCCTGGTTGCGAGGTAGGCAGCGGTTAAGCCGGGCTCTGAGAACCTCGGGAAACTTTTGCAGGGGTCAAGCTTGTGCTAGTTGACGAGGAGCATTCCCATGGTACCTGTAGCTTCGCCTTAGGACGAACATTTACATTAGCATCTTTAAATAACATGAAAACTAGCTTCAGTGTCTGCTGCTTGCCCATGCTCAGAGTCCATCCTGTGTTGCTTGCGCTCTCGCCTCACACACAGCCCACTTTCCAACAAATGTGTGACAAACTTTGCATGAATTTTTTTACACCTCTTTCTGGCTCTCATTTCGTGACCAAAAACTGCCAACTTGATCGTCGCAGCCAATGCGCCCTGCGCAAAGGACTTGCCATCACGCCGTCTGCGAGTCCCTGGCAGCACGAAAAGTGCGGGTGCATCTGCGGAAACCCATGTTCCCTGTGACGACCAAGTATCTCTGTGTTTACTGAAGCATGGCAGCAGTTAGGGAAACAACTCCTCTGGGAAGATTGTACAGACCTTGCCTGCACCCCACAGGCGCAACCAAGTAACAGGGGGGGGAGAAGTCGGTTGCTGCCTGTTCCTCAGATAAATCACGTACACGTCATTCAATTAGCAGCGGGCGTAGTCTACAGACTGAATTACGTACAGTGCGCAGCCTACAACAAGCCTCGAACTCAGTCCCGAATTAGAACAGCCTGTACTACGGCTAGTATGTGGCGGTATGTGGCTGTTGGTTGGTTGCCGGCGTAAGTCAAGCGCGGTTGGCTCAATAATAAAAAGCACCAGAATCCACCTTACTAGACATTCCTATTTTTAACGGAATTTGACATGGATACCCTTCACGCTGTTAGAAAAGCCAAGACTTGTCACTTTGTAGAGTGCTGCCTGTACTGCGCGGCTGCCTTGTGCCATTCTGCTTGACAGCTGCCTGCGTAAACTGCGAAAAAGTCTGCTGACATCTCGAGGTAGTACTGAGTTGCGATTGTATTCTGTCGTGTTTTACGACTGCCTACGTGCCTATTCGTGCGAATATAAAGATGTCTCCGCCGCCCGCCCAGGACCTGAAAAACTGCTGCAAGCCTCACTCCCATTCTAACGGCTTCACTTCTTCAACAACAAATCTACTCTGAGTCGCCAGCCAGGAGAGCAAGCAAGACGCCAAGCCGCGATGGTGCTGGAGAGCAACACGGTCAAGGGGCCTAAAGCCCTCGATGAGAACAGAAAACTGTCCCCCTTGTGGAGTCTTGCCTCCTCCAAGGATAGCGAGAGAGCCTTTCAAATTTTAGCTCAGACGGAAAATTTCACCATGGATGCGATAGGCGACCGTGGCTTCACGCTGCTATCGCAAGCAGCGAGCGCTGGTTCCGACAAAATCGTTGAGCTACTGTTGAACACGGAACAGTTTGATGTCAACTCGAAAGATGATCAGGGAACAACGCCACTCATCTTCGCGATTCACAGTGGTAAAGCATCGACTGTCAAACTCATATTGGGGACGCGGAAAGCAGACGCCGAGAGGACGGGCAAACTTGGCCAGACATCTCCAGGCTGTACCGCATTGCTCGAAGATGAGATGACTGCCGAGGGGCCGGTTGAAAGCAGGAGAGTCGACGTGAATGCAAGTGACGTCTACATGTCAACGCCACTACATTGGGCTGTCTACTTGCTACAGCCTGATGCGGATGGGATGGAAGTCGAGGCCAGGAACAGTACAGGCTGCAACGCTCTTGCCGGTGCCGTGCAGAATCGCTGCGACATTGTGGAGTTGCTGCTCGCTGAGGAGGGTATTGATGTCAACCTGAAGGATTGTTCAGACAAGACGCCGCTTTCACTGTTGCGCGAGTTGCCAGAATCCCCAGGCAGGAATACCATGGAACAGATGCTATCGGCGGCAGGAGGAGTGGCTGATGTTTTTCCGAGGGAAAACAGCCTGCCGAGGTTGCAGCCGCAGGGGGTTCTGGACGCTACCTTGAAAGCCGTCGCTGCGGCGAAGTTGTCTAGACGGACTTGCCAAAGTTGTCTCTAGACGGACTTTGCTGCTAGAAGAAGACAGGAGAAGGCAGAAGAAGAAGAATCTACTGGGAGCATTTGCGAGCAGATGGAAGAATGAAAATTGCCTTGGTATGAAAATTCACATAAAAATTAAATATACTTGAATTCTGATTGAAATGTCCAGGGGAGAGGCTCCCTGGCTAGGACAACTGGCTTGGTTTGTGTCGAGAATATACATGGGATTTCTTAAAGTGCCATGGGGGCCTGGTGTTGGTGTTGTGTGCGAGGACGAGCGGCGGCGGCGGCGCACTATTAATTAATTGCCTTCCCACGGCTTAGTAACAGGTACCAAAAAAAAAGGGCTGGACAAGATCTAGGAAGGTCTAGTTCTGCTCTGTGGTGGGAAACGCAGGCGTTCGCGGAAGACGACTCTGATCCAGACAGGCAGGGATAAGATCGGGACATTGGCCGTTACGTGTGACGGCGTAGGTGTTGCCAGCCCATTGATGGACAGGCGCAAATATTCCATGGCCCAGTGGCGGAAGTGGACAGTGAGGATATGGGTTGTTTATGATCCGTAGCTGCTATTTTGGCCGTATGATATGATATCTGAGTAGTACTGTTTGCACACGTAGCCGTGCTGTGTCGCTGTGGTCTAGCATGCGGAAGTGATTGGTTTCGAGGCCTTCGTAGGACAGGAATGGGACTTCCCGACCGTGTCGTGATCAAAATGATGGACGATGAAGGCAAGAAATTATGCCTATGCACCTTTATAGCATGATTAGGATAGACAGCAAATGGGAATAGTTACGTCGTGTGCCGGCGGAAGCACCGTTGTATAAAGGGTAATATTAAAAATAAAGTAAGATAAGAAAAATAAAGGATATTAGAAAGATAAGAAAGATAAGAAAGATAAGGAGAATAAGAAAGATAAAGAAGTGAAGAAATATAAAGAAAATAAGGAAGATAGAGAGTAGTATCCGGTCAATTTTTTTAGGTGCTGAAAAGCTAGTAGTACAAAATCCAACATGATTTGGGCCAACGAGGGCCCTGTACGCAGTAATTACTCCTCGCCTCCCCCGCCCGCCCTTCCAAAAAACGAAATCATGGTTCACCAGTACGCTGCTGCTCATCATCTTCGCCAACCATCATGGTTTGCAAAGGCTCACCAGCGGCCCCAGCAATGAGGGAAAGTGTACCAACGCTCTTGGAGGTGCTCTCCATCTCAAGCTCCGGAATCCAGTTTTCAGGATTCAGAGGAAAGGGCAGTGGCGGAGGCGGGGCGAGTAGCTCAATCTGCCCACCGCCGCCAGTATCCGTAGCCTTGCCCAAGTCCACAGTCGTGCGGGAGCTTGGAGGCTTGACGCGACTCCAGAGGCTCGATCCCTGGCTGCTGTCTTCCGACGAGTCCCCCGAAGAACGACTGCGGCGAAACATGGCAGAGGTGAAGGGGAAATTGCCCGACAAGGATGGGACTGGGCTCCAACGGCGCCTGCTGCCAGTTGACTTGTCGCCAGCGCTGTCCTCGGAGGTCTCCTGGCAATGTGTGCGGAGGGGCAGGGCTGATGCGGGAAGAGGTTCCAGGGCCGGAGCGGGAGGAGGTGGTTCTAGGGCTGGAGAAGGTTCCTTTGCCACCGCCGGGTTCTCCTAGAACGACGGACGGCGGATACCTCCAACCGGCGGACCAAAACACTCGTCGAGAATGGCCTGATGGTTTTCAAACTCATCCCAAAAGCCATTAGTCTCTGCGCTGTCGTGGAATTCATCGTCGCTTCTAGGATCACCATCTGGGATCCCAGCGGCTCCCGCTAAAAACAGGATCATCCGCATGGCCCAGCTCATGCCAAGGCAATCGTACATCTTTTGAGCGTCCTCTAACGAGACTTGCTGAATGCTGACCAAGGTTCCGTCAGGGATACGTGCGTCCGATTCCTTATTATGGGCGCCGAATTTCTTCTTGTTGAGTTGATATTCGGGCCTCACAGTCTGCATCATGCGCAAGGTTTCATCGGTCGGCACCACCACGTGGCAACATTGAAGTTCGGTCCTCAAAAGCCAGTGAATGCCAAACTGGACATGGAAAACCTCGCCGCCTTCTTCAAGTATGGTCTTGGTAATTCTTTCTGGGCGAAACCCGATCAACCCCATATCGAAAAGCCGATGCAAATAGGGTTCGAGGGTCAGCATGTTCCACATCTGATCCGAAGCGCCTCTAGAACCCACAAGCTCGGTGAGTCTATTTGCAAAAGTCCCGCCGAACATGGTGGTCAAATGGGGGACTATCATGCTGAAAAACGAGACGTGATCTTCGGCGGCGTTTATGGCATGGGGCAGGATGTGTGCTCCGTCAACGGCTACCCTGGCGTGGGTGAAAATGCACTGAAGCCCATCGCGTTTCTTGGTCTGGTCACGAGTGGTTAGCATGGCGTGTTTTAGAAGGCAATCACTTCTGTTATTTACCTTGATGGCCACCGTCTTGTTACGGTCCCTGGGTCTGGTGCTTGGCCTGCGTGCTGCGGGCCCCGGGGCTTCGTTGTCTGCTCCGGTGAGCGTGTCGTCCCGAGCTCGCTTTTGGGGCACGGAAGATCGATGAAGTCTACCCCGCATGAATCTGAAGGTGCGGCTCGCGATATTCTCTCTGGCATTGCTGCCGGCGGGCTCCTGAGACACTGCAGGCTCGGGATCTGTGGCCTTTGAGGTCACAGCCTCAGCACTCTCAGAGTCGGCGGCGCCGGCGGCTTGTTTAGGAATGGACCCTGTTACAACTGGAAGAATGAGGTCAGACATAAGCTTGGATTGCCGCCATCAAGAACAGGTACTCACAGTAGTTTGCGACGGACTGGATAGTGTCCCCCACTGCACGCAATTTGGCCTGATCGTGACTGACGGTGTCTATTGCCTCGGGACCCAAGATGGAAAACGCAGCCAGATGAATAGCCCCAAACACACGAGGTGTCTCGAAAGGCTGCATCTGGGATTCATACGACTGGCTCAAGCCATTTAGGATTGCAGCTTTGCCTGTAAAATAGCCGGGTGGCATGTCTTGAGGCGCCAGCGGACAAACGGTTAGCGAGGATTGCCAGGACACATGATGATGCTCCGGCTTTGTCTCTGCCTTGTATTCCGGCTCTGTCTCTGCCTTGCGTTCCGGCTCTGTCGTTGCCTGTTGTTGCGGCTCTGTCGCTGCCGTATGTTCCGGCTCCATCGCTGTTGGTGGATGGCGAAAGAGGGGATAGTAGTTTGATAGGTAATGGATCAAGGCAATGTAGCGCAGCCGAGAAAGATGATGAAGCCAGAATTGCGTCTGCCAAATATAAAACAGAATAGGAAATGGTAGGTAGAATGGGAAATGGTTGGAAAAAGGTTGCTGTGGTCAAGGTGAGGGCCATCTGAGTTTTTGCTGTGGGTTGCTGCCTGTCTTGTTTGAACAGCAAACGGACGTGAAAATTTTTCTAGGCGTCGTTTGATTCTAGAAAGTACACTCTAATAGTACATAGCCGACGTATGTAAAGTATAATAACAAACACAAGGCTAAAAGTATACTAAAACCTGCTGATACAAAGTAGGCCGTATAAAGAACAATATAAGTAGGTACTGACTATTGCAGAATAAACCCAAGGTGTTGTAGTAGTAGTTAGGTACCTACCTAGGTATTCAGGTACTAAGCCGTGGGAAGGCAATTAATTTGTGGTGCGCCGCCGCCGCCGCTCGTCCTCACACAAACCCCGAGTATATTCTCCCATTTCCTCAATTCCTAGAGGAGGAATTCGAGGGGTGCCAAAAGAGTGTGCCTCTAGTGCTATATGCCACTACCGCCACGGGAATTCCACACCCCTCGACGCCGTCATTTTCTCGCGTTTTTGACATACTGTCATGACTATAAAGACGAATAAATTGCATAAACGTAAACCTAATATCAAATTGTTTTCCATACCGATTCATTCCCTGTCTGACAGGATTCGCTTAGATAGGTAGAGAGAAATAGCACAGTCATACCGCTGCCCATCGTCGCCGACCAACAAGACACAGTAACAACATTCCGTCTGTAGCAACAAAAACAACACCAGAGTCCATTCTGCAGCACAAACGACACACACTAGTATCTAAAAGCACAAAGACAGAAAATCTGTATAGTGAAAGCGCAAGCGACACCGCCCGTAACTGGCTCTTTTGGCTCGTTTGGTTTCATCTCGTCGTCCGAGTCAAGCCACCACTAGGCTCGGTCCGTCAAGCCCACTGGTGCTCCAGGGCTGAGGATGGCACCTGGTCCAAGATTGAGTACCCGCGAATGTAAGCATCCTATGCCTTTCCGGCCCTCTTCCATTTATAGTAGCAGAAACAGTCCTTACTGCACAGCTCTAATGAAAAATTGCAAAACTGTCTGCAAACCGAGAAATACTGGTGGGTTTGTTACTTCGCTGACAAAGGCGGCTGGTTGAACAGGAACAGAATACAAGCTCGAGTTTGTCATGTACCATGAGTTAACTACCACTACGTTTTGGCCATGTCTAACGGGTTCATGATCAACTTGACAAGCCACAAATCAAAATGCTTGTTACTTCGCTGACAAAGGCTTCGGTTATTGTGCCGATTAAGCTCATCATGCTGCTCCAGGGTAGGCTGCTCACTCTATCCCATTAATTTTCGTCAGGGGTGCGAGCCAATCAGCGCACGGCAGGCCAGCTTAGCAACTCGAGACCGCGTCAACCTCTGATTGGTCGCAAGTAAATTTCCACATCAACTTTTTGATGCCGCCTCTTCAACTTTTTGCCAAAATTTCATCCAGTCCCTGATTTTACTAATAAATCATCTTT
This sequence comes from Cordyceps militaris CM01, assembly GCF_000225605.1. Lineage (NCBI taxonomy): Eukaryota > Fungi > Ascomycota > Sordariomycetes > Hypocreales > Cordycipitaceae > Cordyceps > Cordyceps militaris. The sequence continues at coordinate 1,812,538 of NW_006271970.1, forward strand.
TTAAACTCGGGAGATAATCTATTGCCCCTCAATGACATAACACCAATTTCTTACCGTCCCTAGTCACCCGCTCATGCGGTCCTCCCTCCAGCGCCTCCCTCTTCTTCTTCGCACTCATCGAGCACCACCACTCATCACAGCATCTCATCGCTTCCTCGTCATGTCGTCCGTCGCCGCTGCCGCCGCAGCACCGGCCGAGGTGCCAGCCGCCCCTCACAGCGCGCCCGCCAAAGGCACTTCTCACAGCAGCCGTCCCGCAAAGCGCCCCAACAACGCCAACCGCAACGGCCCTAGCCGCAAGGCCAAGCAGCAGCGCACCAAGCGCGAGCGCAACATCACCGAGGGGTCGACCGAGGAGGTCCTCCGCTGCGACATTGACGCGCTCCTCAAGTCCCGCCGCGCGGCCGCCAGCGAAGACGACGACGCCGCCGCCACCGCCCCGGCCGCGGACGACGCTGACCTGCCGGCGCCCTTTACCGAAATGGACGTCGACATCCACGAGCTGTCCTCGACCGGCGACGGCCTCGGCATGGTCGCCGGCTCCGAGCACGTGTACGTGGTGCCATTTACCGTCCCCGGTGACACGGCGCGCGTCCGGGTCATCCGGCACGTCCCCGGCGAGGGCCACTCGCACGCCGACTTCGTCGCCACCGTGACGCCCTCGCCGCTGCGCGACGACGCCCGCGTGCGCTGCCCGTACTTTGCCCGCTGCGGCGGCTGCCAGTTCCAGATGCTCGACTACGCCGAGCAGCTGCGCCGCAAACGCCGCATCCTCGTCAAGGCCTACGCCCACTTTGCCAACCTCGCCCCGGCCCTCATCCCGCCCGTCGGCGACACCATCGGCAGCCCGCTCCAGTACGGCTACCGTACCAAGCTCACGCCGCACTTTGACGGCCCGCCCGGGTTTAGGCGCGGCAAGACGCCCGGCGCCGGGTTCGCGGCCTGCCCCGATATTGGCTTCATGCAAAAGGGACGCCGCAAGGTCCTGGATATCGAAGACTGCCCGATTGGCACTGAGGCGGTGGGCGCGGGCAACACGCGCGAGCGCAAGCGCATGCAGGACGAGTATACAAACTACAAACGAGGCGCGACGCTGCTGCTGCGCGAAAACACGACCCGGCACCCTAAAGACAGCGAAGCGGCCAAGGCAGAGCTCGCGCCGTATACGGTGCGGTCCGAGTCGGGCGACTTTGTCGACATCAAGTCGTGCGAGACCGACTCCAAAGCCACGACGACCGAGTACATTGGCGACTACATTTTCACCAACCCGGCGGGCTCGTTTTTCCAAAACAACAACTCCATCCTGCCCGTCTTCACCTCGTACGTGCGCGACCGCATCCTGCCGCGCGCCACCGCCGCCTCGCCCATCAAGTACCTCATCGACGCCTACTCGGGCTCCGGCCTCTTCACAATCACCCTGTCCTCCGTCTTCCAGCACTCGACCGGCATCGACATTGCCGGCGCCTCCATCGAGTACGCGCGGCGCAACGCCGCCCTCAACGGGCTCGGCGAGGACCGCTGCCGCTTCATCGCCGCCGACGCCGGCGAGCTCTTCTGCTCGGTCACGTACGACGCCGACGAGACCGTCGTCGTGCTCGACCCCCCGCGCAAGGGCTGCGATGCCAGCTTCCTGGCGCAGCTGCGCCGCTTTGGCCCCCGCCGCGTGCTCTACGTCAGCTGCAACGTGCACACACAGGCGCGCGACGTCGGCGTCTTGGTCCGCGGCGAGGGCGACGGCCGCCGCTACGCGATTGAGAGCCTGGTCGGTTTTGACTTTTTCCCGCAGACGGGCCATGTGGAAGGCGTGGCCATTTTGAATCGAGTGGAGGAATGATCCTAGCGAATGAAAAAGCATCATGTGAATGAAAAAGCATCATGTGTATTACGTATCATATCTGTACATTTTTGGCTATTGCGGTCAGCGTTCAACGCGAACCAATTCCTTTGGCCAGGAAAGAGTGCCGACGGAAGCTACATGGGTTCAAGCAATAACAGCCAAGGGGCAGCATTTTCTCATTCATACTTGATATCCCAGTTGTAAAATATCATAGCAGTAAATCATAAAGCAAGGAGCTACGTCATCAGAGTTCCCAAACGCCAAATTTCAACCGGTTTATCGCTAACATATGCATAGCGTCAGATTCCCTCCCTCTATCCCCCACACATACTCTCGCAACAACAGTTTCCGAGAGCCTTAGTCCACTTCAGTTACTTCAGTCAGTTGTTTCTCCACTAGCGGCTTTAGTGCCTGCACAGCCGCCTGTACTACCTCTGGCCGCCTGCTCTTCTTGAGGCACGTCTTGAGGATATCGACACCGCCCTCTTCGCGAATCTTGTCGCGCGCGTCGCTGCCAATGACACCCTTGGCCAGCACCATGTTCAGGATGCTGGCGGCGCCGCGGTGGCGCAGGTCATCACTGTCGTCGACGCAGAGGCCGAGGAGAACGGCGACGCCGCGTTTGCGGTGGACGACGGCACGCACAACCTGCTCGTAGGCGGTCAAGGCGGCGAGGGCTCCGCCGGCGGCGCTGCGAGTGCCCTCGTCCTCCGCGTCAGCGAGGGCGAGCAGAATGTGCAGGCGCTGGGCGGCGTGTGCGCTGCCGTCGGCGTACAGGGCGATGCCGTCGGGCGACTGCGTCAGGTTGCAAACGAGCTCGACGGCCGCCTTGGCGACGAGCCGGTTCGACGCGAGCAGCTGCTCCTCAATGTGGGACCAGGCGTGGCGGATGATTTGGTGCGCAATGCCCGTGTCGCCCTCCATGGACGCCAGGTTGGTCAGCGCCATGAGGGCCTCAAAGGTCGGGAGCAGGTCGCGGCGGTCCGAGGCCGGGTCGGTCGGCAGGATGGAGATAAGTGGCGCAATGGCCGCGTCAATGGGGTTCGCCCTCGTGCCGCCAAAGACGAGTGCGGGGTTGATACTGATGAGGATGCGCGAGAGGGCCTGCGCAGCGCTGCGTCGTGCATCGCCCTGCTCTTCCTTGAGACTGTTCCAGGCAATAAGAAGAAGTGGTACGGCACCTTGTTGGGCTAGCTGCCCGCGGATACTCTTAATAGATGTGAGTGAGAGGAGAATGTTGGCAATGATGCCGAGGGCGGCGGCAGAATCGTGCTTGCCATGGGCAACAAGCACGGGGGTGATGCCGGCCGCAAAGACAGCCGCGCATCGCTTCTCGACATGCTCATCATCATCTAGTGGGTCCATTGCCGGCAGCTTGCCCTCTGCATTGGCGTAGGCTTGCAGCTGTGACATTTTCTTCTCATCTTCGGTGAAAGGCGGGCGGTACCGTGTTAGATTTTGAAAGATGCTCAAGGCACCGTATGTGGTCGGTGAACGGGGTGGCGCGCTGGAGAGTGTTTCGAGCAGCTTCTTGAGAAGCAGATCGTTGCTGACAATGACCTTTTTGATTTGCGGTTGCAGAGACGCATATGCCAGTCCTTCAATGGCGTGTTGCTTGCCGTGGTCCTCATTGCGGACAATCATCTTGATGAACAGGCCAGCGAGGTCAAATAACGACGTGACAGCGGACTCAACGCGGGGCGCATTCGGGCCGGACGGCTTGGGAACAGCCTGTACTATGTGTTAGTGATTGATCGTATTGCGCGTCCGCATGCTTGTGGCTTACCCGGAGTTTGGCCAAGATGACGGCTGCAAGATATTGCACTTGCTCTGAATGTTGTCTCATCGAGACGGAGCCTTCTTCTCCTTGTAAGTTCGGGTCTTCGCTTAATCTCTTCCCCATATCCATAGTATACTGTTCCACAATCTCCTCGAGCCAGTCGACGCAGTACTTTTGAATGGCCTCCCGACAGCGTCCGTCCATGCACGCGGCGTTGAGCATCTCCAGACACGCCGTCTCGACCTTGCGGCTCTTCCACTCCCTGCGAATCAGCGGCCCCAGCGAGCTCAGGAAGCCCTCGTTCAGAAACATTTCCGTCGTCAGGTCGGGGACAATGGGGAAGGCGGCGGCGGCGACGCAAAAGGCGACAATGTAGTCGTCGTAGGTGCGGCGCTGAATGCGATCAAGGAAGAAGGCACGCAGCTTGTCCGAGGCGTCGTCGGCAGCGGCCCGCATGTAGGCCGAGGTGGTGAGCACAGCGTGGCCGCGCACCAGGTCCGGCTGGCGCATGTCGAGGTAGCAGAGGATGGTGTCGACGCAGTCAGAGTCGATGACGCGACAGATGGAGCGGTGGTGCGCCGGATCGGCCGCGCGGGCGGCCGCGTCGTCGTCGAGCATCTTGGTGAGCAGATCCAGGTCCCGGCATGTCTCCTCGTCCTCTTGGCCGCCCTCCATGAGGCGCGCAAAGACAAGAAGCGTCTGGTCCTGGACGGAAGCCGCAGGGCCTGACGCCTGGATGGTCTCCGCGGCGGTGGCCATGATGGGCGAGAGTCTGCAGGCGTTGGAGATGAAGATCCAAGCTGTTTGGCAGGTCAAGCTGGCATCGGCGATGAAATGAGGGATGGAGGGTTGAAACGTCCACGTCGTATGATAGTGTTTGGGGAATGGAGAAGAATAATTAGGCGAGTGCCCCTCCAAAGGCTCTTAGATAAGAGTAAGCTTGTCGTTATCTTCTGCATCTACCCCACTTTCCAAAGTTTGACATTTACAGTGGCTTTTCAGCGAGTTTCTGGAGGAGCATCACGTGGATTGGTGCCTGTGAACGAGAGCTTCATAGAGTTCCACCACAAGCCTTGCCGTGTCTCGTCTGCAAACAGAATCTGCCATGTTCAACAATTTCATCAACGACACGATTCTGCCCTCTACGTTGCATATTTCAGACTTCAACTCCCACTCCGCATAGCAATATTTCCATATTTACTTCCATTCCGCCGAATCATCCCGACGTCATCGAATCACAGCCTACATTTCTCGACATCCACCTGACCATCGTCAATGCGACTTAGACTACCACTCTACTCGACCTGCATGCATAATCACATATAATACGCGTCAAACCCCAGACTTGCCTCTCTACGCGACCTCGTAGATCGCTCCTCTCCACCCCATCGCGGCGCCCTCCCTCCCACTCCCCTCGTCATGGACGCCGTCGATTACTCGGAGCACTACGAGGTCACGACAGCCGACGAGACGCCGTCGTTGCTCTCCGTCATCATCGACACGAACCCACGCGCCTGGGCCGTCCTCGACGACGGCTCCCTCCCCCTCTCCCTCACCGCCGCCGTCGCCAACCTACTCCTCTTCATCAACGCCCACCTCGCCTTTAGCGGCGCTAACCAGGTGGCCGTCATCGCCGCCCACGTCAACCGCGCCGTGTGGCTGTACCCATCCTCCCACTCTCCGAAACCTATACAAGACAACACCAGCGCCGATGGCGACGTCGCCATGGCTGATGCGCCCGCCGCCGCCACGACACCGTCCTCGGCAAACAAATACCCGCAGTTTGCCCAGATCGAGGCCACGGTGCTCGGCTCGCTCAAGAAACTCATGGCCGAGACGACGGAGCGGGACCTTGACAGCACGACGACGCAGCTGTCTGGCGCGCTGACGCTCGCGCTCTGCCACACCAACAAGGCCTCGCGGGCCCTCGGCGCCTCCGACACCGCCATCCACGAAGCCGCGCAGACGAGCGGCACGACGCCGCCCTCGCCGATGAAGGGCCGCATCCTTGTCCTCTCCGTCTCCGACTCGGAATCCTCGCAGTACATCCCGACCATGAACGCCGTCTTCGCCGCCGCCCACGGCCGCGTCGCCATTGATGCCCTCGCCCTCGCCGGCGACGCCACGTTTCTTCAGCAGGCCTGCTTCAACACGGGCGGCGTCTTCCTCCGCGCTGCCAACCCCCAGGGCCTGCTCGCCTACCTCATGTTTGGCCTCGTCGCCGACACCGAGGCCCGCGAGGCTCTCGTCGCTCCCACGCACGACACCGTCGACTTTCGCGCCGCCTGCTTCTGCCACGGCAACGTCGTCGACACCGGCTTCGTCTGCTCCATCTGCCTCTCCATCTTTTGCGAGCTGCCCGACAATGCTGAGTGCTTCACCTGCGGCACGAAACTGGCCCTCGGGAGCTACGGCGCTAAGCCCGCCGTGATTCCGCGGAAGAAGAAGAAGAAGAAGAAGATCATCAACGGCAGCGGGCGGGAGGAGACGATGAGTGCCACTGGAACGCCGCTGAGATGAGTCTCCGCAACAAGGACGCATTGTATGATACTTACAAGGGCCAACAGCCCAACCAAAACACGACACCAGAGAGGTACACAACAGTACTCTGGGTCACTGTGTATAGAATAGAAAAGACACCAGGCGATTTGAATCTTATACAATTTTTATTGTTTTTCTATCTGTTCATGAGGTGCAGTTTCTAGGGTTTGCGAGTATGAGGTGCTCCGAGGTGCCTACTTTGTGGAAATCTTGCGAGAGCCTTGGGCAATCTTACTGCCCTCCGGCAGGCGAGACATGACGCAGGTTGGGGTAGGATCTTTGCCGCCCATGGATGCAAGGGCAAACGAGTCCGTGTTATGCGCGAATTGAAGATAGTACCCTGCCCGTGTCTTCTTCACGGCCATGATGCCAATGGCGCCGGCTGATGGCCCATTGCAGACGCCGGGATGGCCCATGAAATCATTGGCAATAAATGACTCCATTATGGCGCTTTCATCGTAGTCATGTATGTCGGTACCGGCGGGGCCTTTGCGGGTGCTGTTGTACAACCGTTCTGCACAACGCTGCGAAGCCATTGTCGTCGCCATGTGCTCGCCTGTGCCACTGGTGACAGCAGCCACAGATACCGCATCCTCGTCGTCAGGCTGACATGGCACAACAGCAGTCCCGACCCCAACCAAGGCAGCAGGGCCAAGCCGCCCACGATGCTTCATTCCAATGCCTCCAGATGAAGAGCCAGCCGCAATTAGTCCCTCCTCGTCAATAGCTATAGCCCCAATCGTGTCGGTTACGTAGTCTCCGCCATGTTCGGAGACACATTGTTGCTTATTCAACGTATCCTCGCTGTCATAGTTGCCATCCAGTAGTCGCTTTTGTGCCTTCCGACGCCTTCTTGGCTGCTGCCATGGTGCGTCGTCGTTGGCAGAGCTGATTCCAGTAAGATTGGACCCTTTTGGACGGACGCCAAAATCGTCGTTTTCGCCATCATTGACATGGCCTTGGGTTGGTTTTAGCAAGCCGCTATGCTTGTTGCTTGGGTTGATTCCATGCTGCGGGGTTTTCCAAGACGGGTTCTTGGTATGATTCCAGGCATTCGGTGTGATGCCCAATGTTGTCAGCTCAGCTTGCTGGGCATCATCTATGCCTGGGGGCGGCAAGTAGGGCGAGTTAGGCTGGCCTTCATTCCATGTTCCTGACATTATGGCAGCGGCATGGTCTCGCGGAAACGACATATTTGGCTTTATGGGAAGAGTGTCGTACTGGCATGGCGCACAGTGCATAGCTGCTGTATTCTTTTGCGCGCTGCTAGCCTCCTTTGCTTTGGCTTCGGCTCTGACTAAATCGTCCTGCCAGCGCAAGAAGCGATCCCTAGAGTTTTTGGAGACCAGATAGTCATTCGCAAAAGTGGCCATGCCGTGCTCTTCTGCGAAAAGTTTAGCGCCTTCTCCGACAAGGGCATTGGGCGGGACTCGTCTGAGGCTCAGCGGTCGCTTGCTCCCGTCGAAGATGAGTTTGGCGAGAGAAATGGGATTTCGAATGTCTATCAGTGTGAGTTGAAGGCTGCAAGGCTGTAGCACAGGATGGACTTACTCGGAACGGCACCACATGCGCCACTGCGGCCCAGGTGATCAACAATGGTTGCATCACATTCAACCGTTCCGTCAATGGAGAGGTTGGATCCGTAGCCCGCGTTGGTGATTTCTTTGTCTTCTAGGACGCGCAGCGAGGCTTCGACGGCTTCGGTAGCACTGGCGCCAGCTTTGAGAAATCGCATTCCCATCTCGGCCGCCCTATGACGGATTTGTTAAAAATCGGTGGTGGGTGCGTGTGGCCGCGGCTAGACTTACGCAACACAGGCTCGGAGGTGGACATCCTCATTTTGGTGGCTGTGGAAGCCGGCGCCGGCATGGAGGAAGATGGCGGGGATGCATCGTTTTCGTTGCTTTTGTCCCAGAACACGATCCAAGGCCCCGTCTATGTGGCAGATTTCAGGCTGCGTCGACAAGCGCACTTGCTGCCGACAGCCAGCCATGTCCGGCTAGGCTAGCGATTGACGAGTTCCATGCACATAGGCGGAGCAGGTAATGATGCTGGGTAACAAATGCTTTGATTTAGGTTTCGGTGGTGATGGTATTTGGATATGTTGCAGCAGTCCGTATGCGATGGCGGATGCTAACAATCAGGGCGTGTTGGAGATGAGAGAAGGAAGTGTTGCAGCGCTGAACTCGGCACCGCTACTGACAAGCACGTGTTGAAGGCAGTATGGGAAGGAGCACGCTATTCGTATCGAGAACCGGTGGCGAGGAATGTTTGCGGGGTCGAACTGGGTTTTGATGTCGTTAGAGATGCCTGCTGATGATGCTTATGTAGGTAGGAAACAAGTCTTGCCGGGTTCGGACTATTATGAGCTGGACTCAACACAGTGAGTGAGTGGGGTGGACATGACGAGCGGCAACGGTGATGATGGAGATATTACCAGCAACGAGGAAATTGCACGATTTCTATTCGTGTATCTTGATGAAAATTTATTCTTTTATCAATCTGCCTTTATTAGTCACGTCTATTCCAAGGATTGGGGAGACGATAACGCGGCGTGCTCCGCCAGCTGCTAGAACCAACACCACCATGTTACCTTGAAAAGCGCATTTCGCTGATAAAGTAGTCGATGTACTAAATCTTGCACATGCCATCCATTTATTTCCTGTGTATCTCGATAGCATGTATAAACACCACTTCCCACCAACGGTGATACACGTGATGGGTGGGGTCGTGATGACAGCCCACCAACTCCTCTGAAAGCTACGCAAGCTCCGTCTCCTCAGCCATCCAGTTCACCCCACATTGCGTCGCTCTCGCAACACCACGTCTACTCGACTCCCGGCGCCAATTCTCTCGCTATAGACCTCGCCGCACACGGCTCTCACTCACCATGGCGAACCACACTCCTGCCGTTGTCATGGACAAGTGCGTCGATTGCCCCGCCCCATCGTCTTCCCCCAACCTTCATGGCTAACGAATAGCAACGCAACAGCGGCACGGGCTTTTCCAAGCTTGGTAATCCGGCTCCCCGGTTCGACGCGCGCTATCCGCTTTTGATGCTAATATGATGCTTCTCAGGTTTTGCGGGCAATGACTCCCCGTCCTTTGTCTTCCCAACTGCCATTGCAACCAAAGGCCCCGGTGCTGGAGGCGGCGGCTCCGGCTCTGGACGTCCCGCCGTCGGCAACAAGCCCTCCTTCCTCACTGGAGGCGCTGGACCTGCCAGCAACCATTTGAGCTCCAAGCGCGGCACCGAAGACCTCGACTTTTTCATTGGCGATGAGGCAATTAGCGCTGCTGCCGGTCCTGGTAAGCCACATTGGACGCGCAACCTGAGCAACAGCTAATCCTTCAGGGTACGGTCTCCATTACCCTATTCGCCATGGACAGATTGAGAACTGGGTATGATTCGCAAACTCATAAGCGCAAACTATGCTCTAATACCAGCAGGACCACATGGAACGCTTCTGGTCCAACTCCATCTTCAAATATCTGCGCGTCGAGCCCGAGGACCACTACTTCCTCCTCACCGAGCCCGTCAGTCTATGCAGCCTGCGATTAGCGAATTGCACTAACGCCTAGCAGCCTCTGAATCCTCCCGAAAACCGAGAAAATACCGCCGAAATCTTCTTCGAGTCGTTCAACTGCGCTGGCATGTACATTGCCGTCCAGGCCGTCCTCGCCCTTGCCGCATCGTGGACGTCGTCCAAGGTGACAGACCGATCGCTCACTGGCACGGTCATCGACTCTGGTGATGGTGTCACTCATGTAATCCCCGTCGCCGAAGGATACGTCATCGGCTCATCGATCAAGTCGATTCCCATTGCCGGCCGAGACATTACTTATTTCGTGCAGTCGCTGCTGCGAGACCGCGGTGAGGCCGATTCGTCTCTCAAGACTGCTCAGGAGATCAAGGAGTCGCACTGCTACGTCTGTCCTGATATTGTCAAGGAGTTTGCCAAGTACGACCGCGATCGTAGTCGCTTCTTGAAGCACACTGTGTCACTTCCCGGTGGTCGCCAAGTCAGCGTCGATGTCGGTTATGAGCGCTTCTTGGCCCCGGAAATTTTCTTCAACCCCGAAATTTACAGCTCCGACTTCCTCACTCCTCTCCCCGTTGTTGTCGATGGCGTCATTCAGCAGTCGCCCATTGACGTGCGCCGTGGTCTGTACAAGAACATTGTCTTGTCTGGTGGTAGCACATTGTATAAGGACTTTGGAAGACGTTTACAAAGAGACATCAAGCTTCTCGTGGACGATCGCATTCGTGCCAGCGAGCTCCGTAGCGGTGGTGCTCGCAGTGGTGGTCTCGAAGTACAGGTCATTTCCCACAAGCGTCAACGCCACGGTCCCTGGTTTGGAGGCAGTCTGCTTGGTCAAACGCCAGAGTTCCGCTCATACTGCCACACCAAGGCCGAAGTAAGGATTCCTGTACGATATTTCCGGACAATACTAACGCAACATAGTACCAAGAATACGGACCCGGCATTGTGCGCAGATTCCAGCTTCTCGGTGGCCCTGGTGGCTCTTAGATGCACATTAAAGTCTTTTTTCGGCCAACATGTGCTTAATCATATGCCAGTGACAGGATTATGCTAGACTTTCGGTTTGTCGAGGAGAGGTGAAAAAGGTGACGTTGCGGCGGCAAGGTCGTAAATGATGACGTGGCCACGGTCTTTAAAGATGTCAATTACCAATTCAAAATCAATTCTCTACACCCGTCAACCGAGCAGCACTGTATCGCAGTGCGGCGCAGAAACTGATCATTTTGGGAGAATTCCCGCTCAGGGTAGTAAAAGCGCTAAATTCATGATTGATACTAATAAATCAGACTTATAAAATAAAAATGCTGGGCACTATAACAACCGCAATCAACCAACACGGCCTTGCCGCTTACACCACTACGCCGTCAACATCAACCCGCTTCGCCATGCTCCCAACTCGACTTTTTATCACAAATTGTACATTTGCCGCATGCATCCCACTAGCGGCTCATGTCCAGCACATAACGGCCAGTAATCTTGCCGGCCCGCATCAGGTCATACACGGTCGGCAGCTCGCTCAGGCCGACCGTCTTGAACGGCACCTTGATGAGGCCCAGGCGGAAAAACTCAATGGCCTCGGCCGAGTCGAGGCGGTTGCCGACGTAGCTGCCGCGGATCTGGATCATGCGGAGCACGGTGTCGAAGACGGGCGCCTTGAAGTGCGCGTCGGCCGGCAGCCCGATGCAGACGACGACGCCACGCGAGCGCACATACTGTGTCGCCTGCTGAAACGGCTTCTCCTCCACGGCGACGAGCAAGGCGGCGTGCGCGCCGAGGCCGCCCGGGGTCAGGGCCTTGACGTCGGCGACGAGGTCCTTGGACGTCATAAAGTCGACAAAGTCGCACCCGTAGCTCTGGACGAGCGCCTGCTTGTCGGCGCCGGTGTCGACGCCGATGACGCGCAGGCCCATGGCGCGGGCGTACTGGCACGCGAGCGAGCCGAGGCCGCCGCCGGCGCCAGCGACGACGACGGACTGGCCGGCCTTGGCGCCCGACTCCTTGAGGCCCTTGTAGACGGTGATGCCGGCGCACAGGATGGGGGCGACAGCCTCGAGGTCGCACTCTTTCGGGATGCGCGCGACGTGCGCGGCCTTGGCGATGCAGTACTGCTGAAAGGTGCCGTCGACCGTGTACCCGGACAGGGTCGGGTTGTTGCTGCAGAGCGGCTCGTCGGCGGCCTGGCAGTAGGTGCAGGCGAGACAGGAGCCGTTGAGCCACTTGACGCCGACGTGGTCGCCGAGGGCGAGGTCGGGCGGCACGAGGGCGCCGCGGGCGACGACGACGCCCGCGCCCTCGTGTCCGCCGACGAGCGGCATCTTGGTCGGGATCGGCCAGTCGCCCATCATGGCGTGCAGGTCCGTGTGGCACACGCCGCTGTACTTGATCTGCACCAGCACCTCGTCCGGTCCGGGCTGCGCGACGGGGATTTTCTTATACACGAGAGCTGCAGATGAGAGGTTAGTGTGGGTGCGGATGGGTGAGATGAGGGGAGTACGCACGTCCACCGATGGCCTCGACGACTTGGGCCATTTGCTCAGTTGGGACTTGAGCCATGTTGACGCTGGTGTGTGGGGTAAGTGTCAGTGGGTGCTTGGGGTAACTTGAATGGAAGCTTGTGAGATTCAGAAGTTGTAACGAGGTTGCGCAATGTGATGCAAGGTATGGTTTCCAGACAGACGGGATTCCAGCGCAGCAGTTATATAAGGGGGGAAGAAAGACTGAGGAGGACCCGTATCCGGATCGATGGCTATTTGGTGGGCATTCCTTCCGGTAGAGGGGAAGCAAGGCCTCCCAACGCTTTGCAGTCTGCAGGTTCCAAACAAGAAGATTCCCGAAACGCCCATATATCCGGGATGGACCGTGTGCGTGGCGGCTTCGAAGCAACCGGATCCGTTTAACGCAAGCAGCGGGTGGTGGATATGGAGACGGCACCAACAAAGGGCCACACGCCAGAAAATATGGGATGATCCGCAATGTACGACAAAAGCCAAAGATGGCAAGCCACGCTAGTTGGAAGCGTGTTGCTCACCGTAGGTGCGGTGATGGGGTTTCCGAGACTTCGGTTGACCGGGACACGGCCTTGTACGGAATACGTGATGAAGAAGAATAGAGGAATGGCATGACTTTGAAGCACCACAATTGAGTCACTGCACGCGAAAACTGGTTTCTCACTAGTCAGTCCACGGAGCACGAAAAAAACAAGTCACCAATCGGACGCCGCGGGGGGGGGGGGGGTCGAGTTTGTCGGCGCTGCTTCGCTCCCACCGTCACTCGTCGGAACGGGAGCACCGGGGCGGGGTCCCGCAAAGATGGTGTGTACTATGGCATGCAAAACAGCTGTTCAACAAGCCGGAAAAAAGAAAAATTGGAGAAGTGTGTGGTGCAGACAAGAAAAGATTATCATGATGGTGCATAAATCAGCTGTTTTTTCGGCGCGTTGTTCTCGCTCAGCCGATCAACGCCATAGTGCGGGGGAAATTGTATCGCATAGAGCACTACCTCGATAAGAGAGCTTATCTTATCCACAGTATAGATAAGCAATAACCTTAAGTATCCTAAGATATAGTATTATCTTATAACTTAAATTATATAGCCTAAGGCTAAAAAATAGAATATATAAATTAACTAGTTATCCTTTATAGTTTTATTTAATATAAGATTAATTTTCTTTATTATTTTTATTTTTTATTATTTTTTTATAAATTATATTAACTATATTATTATTTTATATAATTATATTAATATTTTATAGTTATAAGCTTATAAGGTTTTTAATTATATAAGGTATTTATTATAACTTAAAACTTTTTATAATATTTATATTATATAGATTTTTTCTTTTATTATTATTTTATTTATTATTATTATTATTATTATTATTATTATTATTATTATTATTATTATTATATAATATTTTATTATTTTATTATTTTATTATATTATTTTATATTAAAACTATAATCTTATTTAGATTTAAATAATATAACTTAGAAAGTTAGTTTAATTAGATTTAAGCTTTTTAATTCTTTATAATAAATATATAGATAATTATTAATCTTATAAAGAAAAATAATATTAAAAATATATTAAACCTTTTTAATATACTTATAGAGATTAAAATATATAAGGTAGAACTTTATAAAATTATAAAGCTTAAAAAACCTATTAAAATAAACTTTAAAATACTTAATATATTTAAAACCTTATTTAATTAAAAGTAATAAAAATATAAGATTACTTTATAAGTATATAAAGAAAATAAAACTAAACTAAATAAGGTTTATAAACTTATTATATTATTTATTAATCTTTATTTAATAATTAAAATATATAATAAGCTTAAGAAAAAATACTTAAAAGGGTATACTATTTACTAATTAGTTAAGAGGCTTAAGTTAATTATTACTCTAAATATAATATATATAGAGGTTAAGGTAGACTATATTTATAAGAGTATATTATAAAATATATATTAAAAGAATATTAATATTAAAAAATAGCTTAAGAATTAGAAAATAGTATATAATTATATAAATATATTTAATATATTATTAATTAATAATTATTTTATAATTAATAATTTTATTAAAGTTATTAAAATAAAACTATATTTAAAATAGGCTTTATTATAGTTATATAAAAATAAGGTTTATATTACTTAAAATAAAGAACTAAAAATAACTTTATTAAAATATAAAACCTCCCTCTATATAAATAATAAACTATAATCTTTAAAATTAGCTTTTATATATAATATACCTTATAATAATAAAAAGTATAAAAAGAATAAGGTAAAGGACTTTATATATCCTTATAATACTAAAAAGAGGTATTAATAAAAGCCTAAAGAATATTATATATTTTAATTTATTATAATAGGTAATAAGAAAGTATATATTATAAAGCTTCTAACTACCTAGTAGATCTTTAATATTAAAAGCTACTTTAGTATTAAATATAATATATATATAAAAGTAAAATATATATAGTATAAAGATAATAGGAGTTTTATTAATAATAAAAGAAAGAGTAATAAATTTATATATATATTATTTAAGCTTAAACTTTTAAAAGATTATAAAGATAAATATAGTTTTCTTAAAAAACTAACTTATATTATTAATATAGCTTTTATAGACTTAGGTAAATACTATTTATATAAATCTATACTCCTTAATAATTATAATAGTATATATATTATTAATAATATAATACTTTTTAATCTAGAATTAATTTAAGTCTTAGATAATAGATTTTCTATAAATATTAGTAAATAGATCCTTTAGCTAGATAGTATTAAAACCTATATAATAATAAATATATTAAATATTAAGAATAAATTTAAATTCTTAATATTAAATAATATATATATAATACTAGAAATACTAGTTAATATTATATTAAAAATACTAGTTTACTTTACTAGTATATAGCTATATAGTTTTAATTATACCTTATATAAAAGAGATATAGTAAAAAGTAAAGTAATTTAATAGTTAACTTACTTTAATAACCTTATATTTTTTAAATATATTCTTTTTTAATAATTATTAATATATTTAGAAGATAATATAATTATAATATTATTAAAATAAAAGAAAAGATAAAGCTATAAATACTTTATTTAACTACTACTAGTATTATAAGCTAATAAATACTTATAATATCTTTACTTAAGGTATTTAAGGCTATAAGCTTTAAGTATAATTAATAAGAGTATATTAAATATAAAGATTATTAAAATTAAGTATATTAACTATAAAAGCTATATATTAACCTATATAGGCTAAGTTATTTTATAATAACCTAGCTATAACCTTATTTAAAAACTATTTAATAGGATTAGTTAAGATTTTTAAGATTATCTTATAAGTTATAATAGTAAATTCTAATTACTTACTATTAAAAATAAGTATATAAGGTATATCTATTATTAGCTATTACCTTTAAAAGTATAAAAACCCCTATTTTATACTATTTAAGCCTTTTATATATAGGTAAAAACCTAATATAGACTAGATATATATATAATATAGTAAGATAATAAGCCTTTAATAATTTAATATAATTCTATTTATACTAAGTACTAGCTTTAAGTATAAGAAAAAGGAATTACCTTAAAGATACTATTATTATATATAAAAAAGCTAAATAATAGTATTAAGTATATAGAATAAAAGATAACTATATACTCTATTAAGATATTATATAATACTAACCTTTTAAAGAACTTATAGCCTAAAAGTTATATAACTATTATAATATTAATATATATTAGTCTATTATAAAAGTATAATTAGAAGATATTATATAAGATACTTATTAAATAGCTATAAAAGAATTCCTAAAAGTATATATATAAACCTATATTTATATTAAATATTTAGCCTAAGTAGAGAGTTTTATAAGCCTATAAATACTATATATATATACTATTAAGAAAAAAGAAGTAAAGATTTAATAGAAAAGACTTTAAAATTAGCCTTAAAGGCTATATTAAATATTTAGTTAACTATATTATAACTAATATTTATAAAGTATAAATTCCTTAACTAGAGTATATTATTATTATAAAGAATATATATTTTAATAAAAAGCTATTTTACTAGCTATAAATAGAAAGTACTAATATACTTCTTATTATTAAAGTAAATAGCCTTTATTAAGAACTATTTTAAAATAAAGAAGATAAGCTAAGGCTTTATCTTAAGATAACTATATTACTATACCTAAGTAAAAGAAAGCTAAGTAATATTATATTAAAAGTATTAAAAAGCCTTATAATAAAAGTATTAAAGCTTAATATAGTTTAAAGTATAAGGTTAATAACTCTTAAAGGCCTTTAAAGAGAAATATTAGAAGTTATAGTAAATAATAATATCTTATTAGTTAACCTTAAAGTAATATATAAATTAGCTTAAGAATTACTAAGTCTTAAGTTAATTCTATTT
Source organism: Cordyceps militaris CM01 (assembly GCF_000225605.1). Classification (NCBI taxonomy): domain Eukaryota; kingdom Fungi; phylum Ascomycota; class Sordariomycetes; order Hypocreales; family Cordycipitaceae; genus Cordyceps; species Cordyceps militaris. The sequence goes on from NW_006271970.1 coordinate 1,829,191, forward strand.
TTAAAAAAGAAAATTAATTATATTAATAAAGTAGTTATTTTAAAAGATAATAAATTCTAACTTACTTTAAAAAAGCTACTATTTATTAATATAAATAGCCTTAACCTAGAAGAAAGTATTAAAAATATTTTATAATAAAGTATTAAAAGTATATTTATATTTAAACCTAATCTAATTATTTCTATTAAAAAGCTAGTTATTAAGAAAGATAGATAAAGCCCTTATAAAGAAAGAAAAAAGTAAGTAAGATATATAAAAGGCTAGAATATAGCTATTCTCCTAGAACCCTAAGAAGATATAATTATTAGAGTTAAAGTACTTTATAACCTATATAAAAAAGATTAAAGTTTATTATAGTTTTTTATAATATTAATAAATATATTCTAAATAAATAAAATAGCTTAATTATAATTATATTATTATTATAATAATTTTTTATTAGTATTAAAAGATAATTAAATAATAAGGAATTATCTACTTTAATAGCTTTAAAAAGCTATTAAATAAAGTAAATTTAAATAAGTAGAAAAAAAGGAAACCTTTAAGATTATAATTAAAACTAATAATATAAAAATATTACCTCTTTACTAGGTTTATATATATAAATTTAATTAATAAGGTTATTTATTATAATATAAGGTATAAATTATTATAAAAGGTAATTTATAAGTAGTTAAAGAATATAATATAATATATATAGTTATACTTATAGTAAAAGCCTTCTAAATAATAATAGCTATAGCTACCTATCTTAACCTTAAGGTATATTAATTTAATATAAAGAATACTTTCTTTAATATAACTAAATCTAATAATATCTTAAAAGTCTATATATAATTACTTAATAAATAGATAACCCTTCTTAAAAAAGCCTTATATAGCCTAAGGGATTTACCTTATTTATAGCTTAAGGAATTTATTAATACCTTTATAAAGTATAATTTATTATAATATAAAAAGAAGCCTTATTTATACTATTCTAAAGATAAGAAGATATTTTTAGTATTTTTTATTAATAATATCCTTCTTTTTTATAATAAAAGGTATAAAAAGTAAGCTTTATTCTTTATAATAAAGATAAAATAAATATATAATATATATAATTAAAGAAATCTTAAGTAGTTCTTTAGTATTTATATTATATATAATAAAAGATAAAAGCTATTATTCTTTAGTTATAAATAATATATTAAAAAGATAGCTAAGAAATATAAACTTACTTATAATTAACCTAGAAAGTAGTATATACTATTATTATCTAGAAAGCTTATTTAATATACTAGTATTATAAATAAAGTAGATATTTACTACTTTTAAGAGTTAATAGGGTTAATATTATATATATTAATTATAGTCTAATTAAATATTATATATATAGTATCCTTTTTTACCTACTTCTATATAAACCTATTAAGAGATTATATTCTAGTTATAAAGTATTATATATATTATTTATATACTATAAAGACTTTAGTCTTTATTTATAGTCTAAATAAAGAAGTAGTTATTTTATAAATTATTAGTAATATATTATATACTAATAACCTTATTACTAAGAAGTTATCTTAAGATTAAATAATCTTCTTATATAGTAATTCTATATTTTAAAAAGTTATAAAATAAAATACTATTATACTATTTATAATAAAGGCTAAATTATTAGGTATATTTAGTTTAATAAAAGAGGCTTTTATAATATACTATCTTTTTATAATAATAAGAAGATAGGTAGCTTTCCTATATAAGATAATATATAATAATATTTAAATAATATATATTATTATTAATAATAAAAGTATATATTAACTAAGTTATAATATATTAATATTAATAATATATAGTTAAAATAAGAATATAAATATAAGTATTTTATATTTACCTTTATTCTAAGTAGAGTAATACTTATAGATAGTCTTACTAAAGCTCTTCTTTACTAAGCTTTTTTAGAGTTTAAATATCTTATTAATCTAAAAAAGCTTTTAAATATAATTAAAAAGAGTAATATAATTATTCTAATATAAGATATAAAGTATAATATAGGTAAGAAGGTATTATTTAATCTTTAACCTTTTAAAGAACCTAGGGATAAGTAATATTCTATTTAATTATTATAATATATATATTAATTTTAAATAGCTTTATTATATAATTTTATTAATAAATACCTTAAGGTAATATAAAACCTAGGTCTTTTACTTAAAGAGAGTTTCTTTATTTAATATTATATTAGTAATAATAGTATTAAATATACTATCTTTTTCTTTTAATATTTTAAAAATAGTATATAATACTATATAATATAAGACCTTATCTTAAAAAAGAGAGTAAAGTATTAATAAATATTACTAAAAGGTAATAAAAGTAAATAATAAATAACTTATAAACTTAAGGCTATCTTTATATATTATTATTAAATACTAAATAAAAGGAATTATTATAGTTAAGTATAGTTTATATTTATAATTATAATAAGTATAATCTTTATACTTTTATAAATATACTATTTTCTTAATTAATATAAAGTTATAATATATACTATTTTCTTTATTAAAAAGTATAAATTAAGTATATTTTAAATAAAGGTTTACTTAGTAAAACTTAAGATTAACTTTTATTAACTACTTTATAAAGATTTAAAACTAAGAAAGTATTAGTTAGCTTTAGTTAACTTAAATTAAAAAGTAAATATTTATAATATATATTAATAAAAGTATTAATTATAATTAAGTTATATAACTTATAAGAATTATCTTAATAAGAATAGTAAAAGTATTATAATAAGGATAGTATAGTATAATAAGTACCTTTTTTTTCTTCTTCTTTTCTTTCTTTTTCTTTTTATCTTTATCTTTTTTATCTTTATTTTTAATCTTAACCTCTTTCTTAACTAACTTAATTATATTAATACCTTTATTATTATTATTATTATTATTATTATTAATATTTTTATTATTAACCTCTTTAATAAAGGTAAATATATATATTATTAATAGTAAAATTAAGCTTATAAAAGTTTAAGGCTTTAGCTTATTAGTTAAAGTAACTATAGCTATATTAATCTAATAATAATTATATTAAGAAAGATATATAATATTATTATAAGCCTATACTTTTTTATATAAGTTAATATATAACTTATATATTTTTATAAAAGGCTTTTCTTATTTAGTAAAAAGTATAGAGGCTTTTAAGGAGGGCTTTTTAATATTTACCTCTTTAAAGGACTTTTCTTAGGTATTTAAGAATATAATTACCTCTTTAAAAGACTTTTTATTAATAATAATAAAGATAAAAGCCTTAATAATAGTAAAGAAAGGGGAGTTAATAGCTATAAAACTAGTATATAAAGAAACTATTATTAAAAATTTAATATAATTAATAATAATAATAAAAAAAAAATTAGAAAATAATAAAGAATTATTATTACTTTTAATAAATAAAAAAGTAAGTAACTAAAAAAAAGTAAATAGATAATAAAGAATATAAAAATAATATATAATAAAAAGTAGTTTTTTATATTTAAAAAATACTAGCTTATTTATTAGTTAAAATAAAAAGTATTCTAAATTACTTATTAAAAAAAATAGTAATTCTATTATTTATCTATTTTTATATTAAATTATTACTTATATTATAAAATATATATTTAAATAATATATTAATATACTTTTTATAGAAAATAAAAAAAAATATAAATATACTATTTTATTTTCTTTATAAAATACCTTTTTATATAAATAGTTACTTTTTATTATACTTTTTATATATAATTATTTTTTTTATTTTATATTAATTTATATTTAATAATTAAAAAGTATATTATATAAAGTATTATTTTAATAAAAAAGTTTATTTTATTTATATTAATAATAAGTATAGATAAATAATAACCTTAAGTATTTTAAAATATAATATTATTTTATAATTTAAATTATATAACTTAAAGCTAAGAAATAAGATATATAAATTAATTAGTTATCTTTTATAGCTTTATTTAATATAAGGCTAATTTTCCTTATTATCTTTACTTTCTATTATTTCTCTATAAGCTATATTAGCTATACTACTATCTTATATAACTATATTGATACTCTATAAATTGTGGCCTGTCTTGCGTACTTTGACGAGCCCGACCACGCGAAAATCCACGCCAACGGTAGAAAAACTCAAAATCAAGGGGATTGAATATGGACTAGAGGCAAAGACACTAGCTTTAGAAAACTACCGACCTTTTTAGATATTGGTACGCCGTTGCCGCTCGCGTGAATAGAGCACCACGAGGGACAATCCTATCATATATTTACTATATACGCTAGCAAAAGTGGTAGGCACCTATATAAATACTAGTGCTCTATCTTACCCTAAGTCTTATATATCCCCCTAGCTCTATAGAAGAGTAGGGTTTCTAAGTAGCTAGCTTCTATAAAGGTAAAAATAAGTTCTATTAGTTCTACTTCTACCTTTATTTTTAAGGAGTAGCCTATAGCTAATAATATTATAGGGAGTTAAACCTAGGACCTATAGATAAAGAAGAAGTAATTTAGTATAAAGTAAAGTAGGCCTATAACTATTATATATTTACTATATATACTAGTAAAAGTAGTAGGCACCTATATAAATATTAGTACT
>NW_006271970.1:1833919-1842879 GCF_000225605.1 Cordyceps militaris CM01
CTTCTAAGTAGCTAGCTTCTATAGAGGTAAAAATAAGCTCTATTAGTTCTACTTCTACCTTTATTTTTAGGGAGTAGCTTATAGCTAGTAATATTATAGGGAGTTAAACCTAGGACCTATAGATAGAGAAGAAGTAATTTAGTGTAAAGTAAAGTGGGCCTATAACTATCACATATTTACTATGTGCGCTAGTAAAAGTGGTGGGCACCCACATGAATGCTGGTGCTCTATCTTGCCCTAAGTCTCACAGATCCCTCCCCCCCCCACCCCGGCATGCCATTCTCGCAGCCTCAGGAGCACAAGGCTTGCCTTGCTTCCCTCGTGTCTGCAGCATGACAGCCGCTTTCGACAAGAACATGTCGACGTCGATGCAATGCCGTGCAGGCGCCACGTCCGTCATTCTTCGGATCGGGGCAAGGGTTCCAAGTGCCTGCGAAATAGGCTTACATGTCCCAGGATTCCCACTTCATGTCATACCCGTCCCGCGGAATACCTACCACCAGGACCTTGTGCGCCCGGCCGCAAATCGAGCCCGGTGTCTCGGGCGTCGCCGCCATTCGTATACGGGGGTTTGTACAACATCACCGCCCCCCCCCCCCCCCCCGGTACCTCGGCGCACCTCCGAACCTTGACTTCGTGCCGGTCCGTTACCGCCGCGACCTCGTCCCGCTCCTCTCTGGGCACCAGCAACCGTCTCCGTCCAAGCATATATACACGGCCTGTACGCCAGCCTTGCAAGAACGATGAAGAGCGTTTGAAGGCGTATCAAGCTGTGGATAACTGCTACAGCTTTGGCTGCCGCGGCTGAAGACGGTCATCGAGATACCAATGCCAGACTGATCAGCTCGCTATAATACATCAAATGCACAAGTATAATTGACCATGATTGGACTAGCCCCGTCCTTCCGATATAACCACTGTTATTGCCATTTCTTGGCGTGCAGCGTTGTCTTCAGACCACGCGCCCCCATGGCTGGCAAGTTGAGGCAGAGCACGTGGACAAAGAGGGTATTTATTGACGGTGTATTTTTGTTATTGAAAAAAATCTCCAAATACTGTCAGGTGTCGCTATGTAGTTTCAAGGTCCTCCCCCCCATTCGCACAATCTTCCCTTCCACCATGGTATCATTTCTTCTGCCGTCGGCACTCCCTCACGCCGCGGCGGGCACCTCGATGGACTGCTCGACGCCGTCCGCCTTGGCCGAGTTGATCTTCTTGCCTGTCTTGGCAATCTTGGTGAGGACCGTCTCGTAGGGGAGCTCGGTGACGACCTTGGCGCTCTGGTTCTCGAGGGAGACTTCGTAGCTCTCGACGCCTGCCCGGTTGGAAAAAAAAGTTAGCCATGTGCGTGCGCGGCAGGGGCGGGGGCGAAGAAGACAAGGAACAAGACGCACCGTCGAGCTTCTTCAGGACGCGGTCGATGGCGCCGGAGCAGCCGCCGCAGGTCATGGTGACGTTGAACTCGTACGTGTGGGAAGCCATGGCCTGCCTTTTGGGGGGTTGGTGGGTTGGTGGTTGGTGATGCGGGGTTGATTTGGAGGGAGTCGGTCGGTGGTCCAAGGTTGCAAAGTTGATCGGGGGAGATGTTTGGTTGAGAGTAGTTTGTTTGGGCGGGAGAAGGGACGAGGCGTGCTTTTTGTATATTCGTGGCAGAAGACAATGAAAGGGACAAAAGGACAAAAGGGTCAGCGCAACGTCTGTTAATTAATAATTAATAATTCACCCCTCAAACGAGCGGCTGCAAGGCAAAGGCGTCACACTACGGAGCCGATGGCGCGAGCCATAGTCTAAAGGGGACCTGATGTACATGTACTTTATTGGTTTCTGTATTAGTGCCGGATACCTGCCCCGCATGTACTCCATCGACGCTTGTGCCTGGCACAAATCCCGCTCTGGTGCCATGACGCCAATGTCCAAGCTTGAAAACTTGCTCACCTATTTCTCCAATGTGCGACATGGCGCTTGTTTCTCCTTTTCCAAGTCATCAACGCCATCAGCCATCAACCATCAACCCGACGGTCCCTCGGCCATGGCCCGCGCAACTCATCTCCTTTTCAGACAGTCATCCTGATTCACAAACCGCCGCGCCCATCATGTTATGTCGCGGCCCGCTCCCATTTCCCGCGCCACCGCATAAACCACGCAGGGCAACACGGCAACAGCCAACGTGGGAGCCTGGCCACGGCGCTGCAATCTATTGAAACGTGCTCGTTGCCGCACACAAGACACGGTTTCCAATACAAATGGTCAACTTGGATACCCGCGTCGTCCCGCCCGATGGAGCAACGTATTCCGCCGTCATCCTCCTGACACTCGACGTCGATAAATGTCGTTAATAACCGATAGTGCGTTGAGGCCTCGTCGAGTCAAATCTCAACGGCACCCTGTCCATCAAGACTCCACGCGTTCCTCTTCCCGTTATTAGAGGCAGCCAGCACCATCCCCTCGTTGCTGCTACCCTAGGCACGGCTTGCACCAGCCTGACAATCTCGCCCGTCGATTGTCTCGCGACACGAAAATAGAGCAGCCCTTCTGTGGAATCCTCCCAGCCTTCGATTCTCAGTGCTTCTGGTAGTCCCGCAATCTTCCACTCCTCGTCGATTCGGAAATCCGCAAACCCAAAGCCACATAGCGTTTGCGACAGTCGCATGCACTTCTCCAGTGTCCTTTTGTCTGTGTAGCTCATGATCCGTGCCAGAATCTCTGGCGGTAGCGCGCTTCTTCTTTGCGGGGGAATACCACGTATCATTGCCACTTTCAAAAACTTGACCAGCGCTGCCAGGCCCGTGTAGTGCTGCTCAAGTCCTGGCGCCGTTCCAGTAAAGTAACGGTAGGTAATCGTCTCGCCCGGCGTCAAGTCCATGCCAGCTTCCTCACTAGACTGAGGTCGGGTAAGAGGGTGCAGCGCGACGCACTCTTCCCATCGCAGCGGCGAAAGCTTCACCGCTTCGCTGAATCGAATAACTAGCTGCTTGTCGTCGCCCGTATGCACCTCCGCAAAGCAAATCTCATAGATGGAAATCACAACCACCAGAAACGCATGCTTCCCTTGCGCTTGCCCCCAGGCAACTGCTTCTTGGATCGCTACCCCATCAACCACAGTCGAGACCTTCACCACCACCCCCTTCATCCAGTATATATTCTCAGCTGGGGCCGCACCAGCCTTTTGCCCCTCTTCGTGGAATAATGAGCCAAACGTGGCCAAGCGCTCCGCTGCCGGACTGGCCCCTCGTCGTGGGAACCAGACATCACACCATCCGCGTGGCAATTGACGACCAAGAGGGGCACGACAGTAATTGGGGGAGATAAATTCTGCTTCACCTGATGCGATAGATAGAATAGCGAATACAAACTCGCGCAACACGAATGAATCGGGCTGCCACTCGAGGCCAAAACGTGTAATCTCTGTGTGGTAGGCGCCATAGATTGCCGTCAGTGCATGGGTGAGAAAAACATCACGCCCACTAGACAGACTACTGTTTGGAACAACGCGAACCACTCTATCTCCTTCCAAGAGCCGTGTTGGCGTTCGCCGTACCACGGCCGACTCAGCCATCTGATCCGTGCCACAGAAGTCGAGCGACACGGTCGGGTATTGCCGATATATGCTGGGTACTATGGCATTTTTCCACGACGTGGTCCCGCGCGGCAAGTTGGAAAGGTCAAAATGTGCGCCGAACTGTATGGTCAACACCTCGGCATCTAGGTTGACGATGACGATGTGATCCTGCTTCCAGTCGAAGGCGAGAGGAAGTGCCATGATCATGCTCCCAGAACCCCAGTACCCTTGTCGCTTCTCAGTAGTCAGGGTGAAGCTCCTCCCTTCCTCGTATGCTGCGATCCTGTCAAAATAACCTCGCTTTTCCATTAGCCAGTCTGTGCCCATTCGTTAGCAAAAATAGAACCCGATGACCAGTGTGCCGCCTCTGTAATGTTACTTTGGTATTCGTCTGGGTCAGCAGGGATACGGTCGATGACATTCCTGCAGAAACCATCAAAATCATTGTCAATTCTCTGCTCTTGGTGATAGTAGAGACCGCGAGAGCGGAATGCGAGCTGCTTCGAGCTGCTCTCCGCGAACGACATCCTCAAAGTCTGCCGGGTTCGTCGTCGTGCGGTACCTTTGTTGTCCAAGTTGATATGAAGAGAAGGCTGCAGATATTGTATACAGTTGATGTAAAGTCAAGTTTGCAGGTGTTGTGTAGGCACAAAAGCAGCAGCTCACCTTGCAGTCGCGGGTTTCACAGCCTCCAACTCGAGGCAGTTGCCACTTGATGAATGCGTACCTGCCGCATGGAAAGCAGGAAGACTGATCCTCTGTCAAACATCATATATCTACCGGCGTACATACTAATAGTTAGAGAGTCATTAACCAACCAGATTCCCCTGATACTGTGTGCCTATTCTGGCAGTCCTGACAGTAGCTGTTTAGAGTCAAGTACGAGACGCCGACTGTATTTAGGCGTTGATTTGCATCTGTCAACGTATCAACAAAGAAGGCAAAGTAAAACATCAACAGTCAATTTTCTACCATCATGTTTCCTTGTCACAACCTCTCTGTGTTCACATGTGGAGGGCGGTCGACAAACATCGTCTTCACAATGCGGACAGCTTGCAGCAGCCACAAAAAGAGGAAAGCATCTGGGAGATGCGACACATTGCCGTGAGCCAAATCGCAAAAGAGCACACAGTAGATCGATTTTACTATATGCTGACCATTATATACCACGCGGACAAATGCACGGCTCAGACAAGGCCCGCCGCAGGCTGTGTAGCCGCAGGCGGCTGCGTGGCCGAAGGACAGACTGCGCTGCAGGGAACAATCGACAGCGTGACGGACCCGTCATACTCGTCCGTGACATGTTCCGGAAGTTCGCAGATGGACAGCTCGTTATATATATCATTCAGCCAACTGCTCAGGTACCCCTTTTCGTAATAGACGGACTCGGCGTCGGTGGGATCCCTTATACACATGGTGACGAGCGGCCCTGTGCCCTCATCCTCCATATCCTCGTCGTCATCGTCGTCGTCATCATCATCATCATTATCATCCTCGTCGTCGTCGGCGGCGACCTCGCCCCGCGCCCTCCTCTCCTGCTTCGCCTGGCGGCCCTGGTCCCGCTCCGCGTTGATGCGATCCGTGTCCACCTGGCGCCTGTCGAGCTCGGCCTGGGACAGCTTCTCGCTGATGCGGACGTGGTCCCAGCGCGGCGTGAGCAGCAGCGTGACCTGCGTCTTGGCCTGGCCGTCGCGCTGCACCGTCTCGTACGTAACCTCGGGCTGCCACGCCTGGCCGGGCAGGTCGCCCCAGATGCACGCCACCTGCTTGATGTTGGGCAGGAACTGCAGCATGTGGCCCACCGTGCCGACGCCGTGGTACAGGGTAAACGCCGGCAGCGCCAGGTTCTGGATGGTCTCGCCAATGTCGTGCACCGGCTCCGGCGGCTCCTCGTCGGCATCCTCGGCGTCCCCCAGCTCGCTCGGCGGCCGTATCATGTGCGGCATCTGCAGACGGTCGCAGAAGCGCCGCCAGTAGCGCCGGTCCACGTACAGGTGGTCGCGCGCCGGGTCGTACTTGCGCACCAGCGCGGGCAGGCTGCCGGGCTTGGTCACGAACCCGCTGTCAATCTCGCCCTTGGCAATAGTGTTGCGCGTCAGCTGGATGTTGTGCTTGGCGAGCCAGCGGAGCGCGAGGTGGCGCGCCTCGCGGTTGATGAGGAGAAGAGGCGGCGCGTAGACGGGAATGACCACCTCGTCGTCCCAAGCGCGTTCCTGGCCGTAGGGATTTCCGCTTTCGAAAAAGTCGCCAACGTCGGTATCGAAGCTCTCGGCGTCGTCATCGTCGAGATCGATATCGATATCTTGGTCGTCGTCGTCATAGCCATTGTACATTTGTTCCTCTATCTCTGCCCGGGCAGCGTCGACTGCAGCCTGCGAATGAGCCTCTCCGCTGGCTGCCCCGTTACCTCCTTGGTCGTCTTCGTTGTTGACTGCTCTAACGATGCCGTTACTCGGCAGCGTCGTCGGCGCAGGCGCCACCGGACCGGTGGCAGCATTCTCGTTATCGACGGCGACCTGCTGCAGGGCGAGCTGGCGGATCTGTTCAAACTGCTCCTCGGACAGGATCTCACCGGCATCCTCGGCGCCCATCATCATATCATCGTCATCGTCTTCCTCCTCGAGCATATATGGTCGCGAGGTGAGAAACGGCACCATGGTGGCGGGGTCGCCATCACCGAGGACCAGCTGCCAGATGTTGTGACGCAGCTCCGCCGGCAGACGGTCAAAAGAGCCGTTCATGATGTATCGCGGACGCCAAGAGCGACAAAATCGATATCATGTACGGGCGAAAGAGAGAGCAAGGCGACCGACAGCGTGGGGGGATAAAGAAGCGGATGGCAAACTGGAAGTTGGGCAGAACTCATTAATATGTTGGGAGGGGCTGATAGCGGGCGCGAAGTGGGACGCGACAAGGGACGCGATCCGATCAGTTGCGCCACGCACTTACCCTTGACCCTTGAAGATTTATAGCTGGTTTGATTCATTTCTGCAAAACTTGTCGCATTGTCAGAAAACGTCCCAAATAAAATACGGTACACCAGCGCAGCCAGTGGTAGTAAACAAGGACATTTCGCGGGGTTCAGCTGAATGGAATCTTGGATAAGAAATGAACCATTCCACCATCAAAGACAGCTTCTCGCTGGATATCACAGGTGCGTTGGCCTAGAATGAAGCTCTAGAATCTAACTAACAGCAGATTTACAGGTGATTTATTGCAAACATCCAAGGGAAGTCAGAGGACTTTGCTTCCCTATATATGAATCTGGAGTAAGCCAATGATGATAGATCACGGCCACCAAAGAGCACAGCCGGTCAGGTACCTACATATTTTGTGCCTACAAGCAATTTTATTCAAGGTACGATAATACCTTATATACAACTTTGACCATATGCTTCTTTCCCCAAAGCGGCCCGAGGCAAGAAAAGTGCCCACTTTCCGTCGGAACAACCGGCATGACCCTGGACCGACTCGCTCAAGACACCCTTTTTTCTCTTCGGAAACCACAGCCACCAGCCGTTTTGTTTACCCTCACACCGTTCACGCCATCTCATCTCATCTGCGCGCAGACGCCATGGATCGCCGCGGAGCCAAGAGGACCGGCGGATCGACCGCGACCACCACCATCTCCCCCAAGCGTCGGGCGCCGTACGCCCTGCGCGCCTGCACCGTCTGTCGCCGTCGGAAAGGAAAGTGCGACGGCAGGCTGCCGTGTTCCTACTGCGAGGACCGCTTGCGCCAGTGCATCTACGACGGCGAGTACGCGCCGGTGCCGCATGCCGGATCCGCCGCCGCCGCCGCCGGAACTCGCCGACCCGACCCCGCCGGGGAAGCACAGGGACTTCCGTCTCATGTCGAGGCGGCGGACCCAATCCTACCATCGTAATAAAGCACCAATCCCCTGGCTACGCAATATTTCTCGGCCAGCTGAAAACTAACGTACCATTTTCCGCCCGCCCCGCAGCGACCCATCCTCTCTTCACGGCGTGGTGGCCAGTCTACGGGCACAGATTCTCCATGTGGAAACCGTGCTGGAATCCTACAGTCAAAAGGGGGAGGCGCCTGGGCAGGATGCTGCAGCACACGCTGCGGCCCCGCGGCAGCCCTATCCGGACCCGCTGCTCCCTGCCGCCGCCGCCGGTGACACGGGAGCGGAGCACCACAGCGGGTTCTGCGGGCCCACAAGCCCCGAGTACAGCATGAACGTCGTACGCATGACGCTGCGGAACCGCGGCCACCTCGGGCCCGCGCCGCACAAGCCGGTTCTGCCGAGCTTCGACCAAGACCACGCGCTGTCGGAGGCGCGCCGCCCGTGGCGGCCGCCGTGCCGCGCCGAGGACCAGCACCACCTGCGGCAGTTCCAGTCCCGCCTGACCCTGGCCGAGGCGAGGGAGGCCCTGTCCGTCTACGGGGAAGCCGTCGGGGCGCTGCACGCCTTTGTCAACATGGCCAGCATGCAGGACCAGCTGGCGGCCTGGTACGACGCGGACTCCCCGCTGGATGGCGGCGCGCAGCAGCAGCAGCAGCAGCAGTCCGAGTATAACCACCTCATCATGTTCAATCTGATACTAGGTATTGCCTCCCGGTCTCGAACGGACGGGCTGTGCTCGATACCGCCAGACACCTTGCGCGCCGCCGTGCAGTGCGCCGTGAACGCCTCCATCACATCCAGCACGCCGCCGACCATGAAGCACGTCACAATCGCCCTGCTGCTGGTATGTACACGGCTGATGCATATGCATGGCTCCAGTGCTGACTTGGTCTCCAGGGTCACTACTACATCTTTGAAGAGCGCGCGCAGCTGGCCCTCCGCATGTTTGGCAGCGCCGGACGCATACTGATGGAGCTCGGCATCCACAGCGGCGACGTCGTGGAGCAGATGCTGGCCACCGAGGCGCAGCGCAAGGAGGCGTACACGCTCATGTGCAGCGTTGTCGTGCTCGATCGCCAGTGGAACGCCATGGCGGGCTTGCCGGCCAACTTTGCGCCTCACACGTTTAGTCTGCGGCCGTCGTATCTGGTGCGTTTTCCCATGCTGCCTCGTCGAGCCACCCATGAGGTCATTGTCCGGCTCCGGGTGCTAGACCTGTGCAAAGACAGTATTGCACTGTCCGCTTATCACCACTCACATCGTCTTACCAGCTAACATCCAATTCTAGGCCGACTCACCGTACGCCATTGCCATGTACAGGCTCGTGCTCATGAGCGACAAGTTCAACCAAGTCATCTCGCTCGCCGCCGACAAGGGCCTCGCCGACGTCGACGATGACACGGTCGAGGTGATGCGCTTCCGCGTGCGCCAGTGGCGGGCGCGCGCGGTCGGCGCCGGCCAGACGCTCGACAACCTCGGCGGGTGGCTCGCGCGGCCGTCCTCGCGGCCGCCGCCGTGGGCGCTGCTGCT
>NW_006271970.1:1842979-1894222 GCF_000225605.1 Cordyceps militaris CM01
TGGCGCGCGCGATTGGCGCGCTGGCGGCGCTGGACGGCGCTGCGTCCGTGTTTGGCCGCCACTGGCCGTACTACCAGCACCTGCTCAACTCCATCTGCGCGCTCGTCTTCCTGCTCACGGGCTACGTGCGCGATCACCGGCCCGCGCTGGCCGGGTACGTGCCGCCCGGGTTCGACGCCACCATGCGCCGCTGTCTGCAGGACGCCGCCGGCTTGACGGAACGGTATGCCGGCGTGTCAGCCTCGGCGCGGCGGCTGCAGAAGCGGATTCAGGAGGTGCGCCGGGCCGCGGAAAAGGATGATGCGGCGGGCTTTGAGGTGCACGACTTGTCGCTGAATGGAGGCTGCGACGCGGGGCCGACCAGCAGTGCCTCGTTGGAGCCCCAAGCGCAGCTGGTGGCGCAAGATTGGACGGCCAACAGCCAGGAAGATGCTCCCGCCGAGACGGACGCGTTTCTCTTTGGCACGGATCTCGGTCTTGACTTTTCCGCAGAGCTAGATAACTGTCTCCCGCAGGACTTTCAAGCTTGGGGTTCTCCGGTGTGGCCGTCCACCTGGGATAGCTACCTATTCCGGTGATGTACTCGATTGTTAGTTTGGGGAGATAATAATAATGTGATGAGTACCAGAGATACCGATTGTCCGAGTAAAAGAGTCATAAAGTAAAAAAGCCATAAAAAGGTCAGAAAATAGAATAGTCATCAAATTTTTTACAATTAATAAAAGTCATCAAGTTTCATTCAACTATATATGGTGTACATGATTTAACCGCAGCCGCTCACTATACAAAGGAAAGTACTGCCCTTTCAAATCTCCAATTTTTCAACTTGCTACGCTAGCACAAGCAAGACGCTTAAAAGTTGGCAGTGACCTTTTCCTCGGTATCCTGCAGGGCCCAGGCGCTCGAGTGCTTCTTGGAGCGGACCGAGGTGGCCTGGGCGGCGGTGAAGCCCTTGGCTTCTGTGGCGGGGTTGTAGCCGAGGCCGTTGATCTTGCCGACTTCCTGGTTGGAGAGCTTGGGGGCGGCCTTGCCGTCGGCGCGGGCGAGGACGCTGACGACGACGGCGCCGCCGAGGCCGAGGTTGTGCTGGAGGGCGTACTTTGTGTCGGGGACCTCGCGGTTGTTGGCCCAGCCGCGCAGGTGCCAGACGAGCTCGGCGGCCTGAGCGATGCCGGTGGCGCCGAGGGGGTGACCCTTGGAGATGAGGCCGCCCGAGGGGTTGACGAGGTACTTGCCGCCGTAGGTGATGTCGCCGCGGCGGACCATTTCGTGGGCCTTGCCGTGCTCGCAGAGGCCGAGAGCGTCGAGGACGAGCATCTCGTTGGCCGAGAAGCAGTCGTGCAGCTCGACGACCTTGACGTCAGCGGCCGTGATGCCGGCCTGCTTGAAGGCGACATCCTTGGCGTACTGCGTCATCTCGAAGCCGAGCAGGTCGATGGAGCTCTTGGAGAAGAGCGACGGCGCGTCGGTGGCGAGGCACTGGCCAGCGATGAGGACGGCCTGGCTCTTGAGGTGCGGGCGGGCGTCGAGGAATTCCTGGGAGACGAGCACGGCAGCGGCGCCGCCGTCGGAGGTCGGGCAGCACTGCAGCTTGGTGAGGGGGTCGAAGATCATGGGCGACTTGAGGATCTGCTCCTGGGTGTAGACCTGCTGGAACTGCGAGTAGGGGTTGTTGGGGGAGTGGGCGTGGTTGACGCGGGCAATCTCGGCGAAATCCTCATTGGTGGCGCCAAACTTTTCCTTGTACTCGCGGCCGCCGTTGCCAAACATCTGGGGCGCGCCGGGGGCGGGCTCGAAGCCGCGGGTCTCGACCATCATGTTGACGGTGGTGCCGAGCGGGTTCTCGCGGTCATTGAAGAAGGACTGCAGCGAGCCGGCCATCATCTTCTCGAAGCCGACGACGAGGACGCAGTCGGCGGCGCCCGAGGCGACAAAGGTGCGGCCCATGGCGAGGCCGGTGCTGCCGGTGGCGCAGTTGTTGTTGACGTTGTAGATGGGCACCTTGGTCATGCCGAACTGGTAGAAGACGCGCTGGCCGCAGGTAGAGTCGCCGTAGCAGTAGCAGGCCACGCCCTGGTCGACGTCGTCGTAGGTGATGTGGGCATCGAGCAGCGCCTTGACGCCGGCCTCGAAGCCGAGCTCGGTGTAGTCGACGTTGCCGCGGGGCTTGATGAACTTGGTCATGCCCACACCGAGGATGTAGACGGGGGCGAGTGGGCGAGGCATGATGGGTGGCGTGGGTGGGTTGTGTTGTGGTTGTTTGTGGGAGAGAGGAGAGGGGTATAGGGGGAAGACGAGATGTTGCGAGAGATGTGGGAAAAAAGGGTTGATGGAAATGAGAAGAAAGAAAAGGGCGAGAAGAAGCAAGGGCCAGGATGGGGATATATATCAAGTCGGCAGAGTTAGCCTCGGAAGCCATCATGGGGGCGACGGCAAACGGAACATGGGCTGGCTGTCTGGCTGTCTGGCTGTCTGGCTGTACGACTTGTCACTAGCGCGGGGCCCCGGGACGACCAAGCTCTGGTGGAGACTTTCAGATGTAAATGGATGCCGTTTGTTCTGAGTTTGGATGATTTTTGACTGTATTTATAGATTGTATTGTACTTGAATATTTTGTATGTACATCATGTTGACATGTTGCAAAAACAATGTCCTCGTCAGGGACCTCCCACGCCTTGCTGCCATCCAGCGACGTAACAAATAACAGCCACCACGTTTCTGCCCATGGAGTTTCCTTCGTCTCCCCGCACTGGCTCTAGCGTCGTCGTTAGTACCTGGTACTAATAAGTTAGTACCTAGCCACCTGGACTGGGTTGGGGCATTCGCCGAGGGTGGCCCTACAACGTGCTCTGGGGAGCATATAGCCGCCTTGGTCTTCGCGAGCCCAGACGGAAGCAGGTCAAAAGCCGCCAGTCAAACGTCATGTGAATGAATGCACAAGTCAACCACGACCAGTTTTGTTATATTTCATTTCTTCTCAATCAAATAGAACTTGTTCTTTTTTTTCCCTCGTTCATCAGGCGTGATGACTACCACCCCCCGTTTATATAGCCGTGGTGGCGACCAGCGAACTGCGACGTAGGCATCTGCCACAGTACCTGCCTTCACTGTGCCATCCGCTGCCGAGGTCCGGTTCATCAGCCGCCCCAGGAAACCCGTCCTGGCGGCTGCATGCTTTGTAGTGGGTGGGTGGCCTGATGAGAACGAACTTCCTTCCAGAGTTCCATGGGAATACTCCTTGCAAAAAAAACCCCCAATCAAACAATTTTTTTTTTTTCAACTTGCCAAGATGGGTACTGCACTGTCCGTATTTTTTTTCCATCTTACAAATGTCGCTGAACTCAACATTGGTCAGCGCTGACGGGCGGCACAACTGTGCCCGACTAGATCGGCCGAGTCGCAACTGCCTTCAACACCATAACCTAGCATCACCAGTGTTTTCTACCGGCCGAGTCCATGGCCAACCAGCAACAAACTGTCCGATCCCCAGTAATGCATTCGCAAGCCAAACCACGACTAGAATTTTCCAAATCATGTATATATACAGTCCAGCTACTTTGTAAAGATCAATCCAATTAATTCATCACCTCGATCCAATCCGTCTCACCACCACCACTTGTACACACAACTTCACAGTCCATTCCCACCGCACCATGCACATTTACATCACCGGAGGCAGCGGCCGCAACGGCTCCCTCGCCATCGCCGCCGCCCTTGAGCGCGGCCACACCGTCACCGCCCTCGTCCGCCCTTCCTCCTCCTCCTCACTACCAGCCCGCGCCAACCTCACCGTCCTGCACGGCTCACCCCTCTCGCAGCGCGACGTCGCCCACGCCCTCGCCACCCCGCGCCGCGCCCACGCCGTGCTCTTCACGCTGAGCCTGCCGCGCACCGGCGACAGCCCGTTTGCGCCGCTCCGCCCCGACACCGCCCCCGACTTCCTCTCGCACGCAGCGCGCACCCTCCTCGCCGCGCTGCCCGCCGCCGATGCACCCCCCAAGCTGGTCATCAACTCGGCGCTCGGTGTCGGCGACTCGTGGCACGCCCTGGCCTGGCCGCTTCGCGTCCTGTTCAGCCACACTCCGATGCGCTTCGGCGTGGCGGATCACGCCGCGGTGGACGGACTGGTGCGGCGGGAGGCACGGGGCCGGTTCGTCTTGGCGCGCGCGGGCCGCTTGACGGAGCAAGGGGAAGAGGGCGCCGAAGGGGCGCTGCCGGTCAGGGTTCTGCCCGAGAATGGCGAGGGCTTGCGTCTCATGGATGCGCTGACGAGGCAGAGTCTGGCGCGGTGGATGGTTATGGCCGCTGAGCAGGATACGTGGGATGGCACGTCGCCGGTGCTTGTCAACTAAATTTCGCTCATCGGTCATGGTATAAGACGGTTGTACAGTTTTGCTTCATTAGAGATGGTAGATAATTAAATATATGTTGGCATAAATGCAATGACTCCTTTCATCTTCATGATTGACAAACTCGTCCCAATACAGCCTCGTTTTCTTCTTCAATGCAGTCCCAAAACATAGGTAGACCCGCAGTTTCCATAAGCATACAATAGATCAACATCTAACAAGATCACATGGTAGGCGTAAACGGATACCTTGTCGTCCAATCACCATCATTTACATTCATCACCAAATAACACCAGCTCCCATATATGCGAGTATATCCAAACGCCCCAGCACAGTCCAGTGCATGACATGGCCCCCCAGTTTTCACAATCCAATACAAACAATTTTACTACGCCGAGCTAGTCCCATCCGTCCCAGATGAGCCAGCCGCCGAAATCTGCCGCCGTTGCCGCCGGATTGCTCATGTGTGCATGGTCATGCGCATACCCGTCAGACCCATATCGTTCCTGTGTCTGCGGCACCGAGCGCACCTTTTCCAGCGTCGTGTTGGACGAGCGAAGCAGCAGATCCAACACGCTGTACAGACCGCGCACGACCTCGTCGGCCCGCAATTCCGGCTTCCTCACTGTTTCCAAAACGAGCGCCAGCGTCAACAAATCTTTCGTATCATTGCCGCTGCTATGTCGCGTGAGGATTTCAAGAGACTTTTCCACCGTGCTAACCATGCGCTCTGGTGACCAAATGGACAGCGTCGTTTCTGGCTTATAGAGCGGATAGTCGTCGACGCCGTATTCCGGTGACTGGCGTGGATGAGCACCCATCATGTTCTCCGAACTTCGGTGGGCTGCTTGGATGTAGTAGCAGACGCTGAGGGCCGCTTGCACAATATCATGCTTCAGCATTTGGTGGTACATGGCGGTAATAATTTCGAAATACGGCTGACGCGGGTCAATTTCATCCAGGTATTTGAGAATCACCATGGATGATCGCAGGTGCGCACGTGTAATCTGGGGAGGGGCGTCTGGTGTTCCCATAGCTAAGCTGCGATATAGTGCAAGAAGTGGTCGTCTCGCATGCATATCAAGAATGACGCGTGACCTCCACATCTTGCTCTTTTGTGTGTCGTTGAGTATGCCTTGGCGCGGAAACAGATAGTTGATATCTTCGAGTAAACTGTCCAGCTTGATGCCCACATCCAGGACTTCTTGATAGTCCCTGATCGAGTCAATAGTATTCACCAAATGAGCTACTTTCATGCGGGTTGGTAGTGTCATTGCGCCGTACACCTGCAGCTGGTTGTCCGTAATCTGATCAATCGGCTTGGACGGTGGCAGTTCTCTCATGCCTTCAAAAAGATCCAAGTCGTCTAGATTCCGGGGCGCCCGACAGGTAAAATCGCCTTCCCGCACTGTGGTGGGCATATTCAGAGCAATCGACAAATGCACATCAATGTCCATAATGGTGAACCAGAGTCGCCTGCGAAGCTCGCCTTGGAAGACAGACATGCGAGGCCCAAACTCGGAGGGATCGCGATGCAGGCCCATAGACATGGCATTCCGTACAATGTAACCGAGTTGCGCCCACAATTCATTGGTCCGTTGCGTCACCATCCGCTGGGCATGCAGGAGTAGTACTTCGACCTGCAAAGATTCAAACTCGACACGTTCTTTGCCTTTCAGGCTATCCAGCCAGCTGCGAACCAAGGCGCAGCTGGTAGGGTTGTGCACCCCATCGACTCTCTCGTGCAGAATTCCTTTAGATTTCGTTTCGAAGCGAGACGCTGTTGATAGAACAGCCAAGAGTTGGGGTAAAAAGAATATGGACTGCTGTCTGCCACTCCAATACAGGTTGTATTGCTCCATAAATGAGGGTATATGAAGAATACGGTAGATGGTCTCGGAGGAGTCCACGTAGGATGAGACTAGCCGATCGCAAACGTCCTTTGCGGGCAGGATATCAGTCATGCGCTTCTGAACGGGCATCATGGAATCAACATAGACTGAAATCGGAGTCAGAGCCTTGTTGTAGTTTTCGTGGATAAAATGGTGGGCGGCGCGAAAATCGGACAGGACCTCGCGGCCGCCAGCGATACTCCGGTGTTGATGAATGAATGACTTGGCATCGTCAAACAAGTTGAACATGATCCTGGGGCTTGCTTGTCCAAAAAACCGAGTCCGCTTGGCACCATTCTTGACGCTGAGCCCACGAATTGTATCTGCAGTGGCCACGGCGACTCGGCCTGCACTCAAGTCTGTGACGGCTGGACTGCGGACCATGACTTGCTTCTCCAGACGCTCCATTCGCAAAGAAAGCTCTTCCAAGAGCGGTAATCCAGATGCATCGCTGTTCTTGGCGGCTGCGACGGCGGCGGCAAGGGCGCTCGAGTCGGCGGCATTAGATGTCGCAGAAGGGGTAGTGCCTGGGGGGCAATTGCGCTTGGAAGGGCGGCCAGACTCCGGCAATTCCACGTCAGAGACGTCTGAGTCGGGCAGGCCGTCTGCGTCTGCTGAGTATTTGCAGGCGCGATTCGATTTCTGGCACTGCGAGCAAGGGCAGAGGCGGTCGCATCGGAGCTTGCGTTTGCGGCATTCCGTACAGGACTTGACCGGTCGGGGGCGCTTGACACTGCGCTGCTGGGAATGGGGATGCGACAGGGGTTGCGGCGGCGCGGGGGGCTGCTGTTGCTGCGTCTGTTGTTGCGGCGGCTGTTGTTGCGGACGTGGCGACTGGGATGAGGCGGCGTGCGCAGGGACAGAATGTATCTGCAGCGGCGGCCCGGGTTGCTGCTTGGGCTGCTGAAGGCCGTCAAACTGGCCCGCAGCACCCATTATTGTGATTGGGCCGACGACGTAGACTTTGTAAAGAAAGACGCTCGTGAGACAAGCTCGGTGAAATATCGGGCTGCTTCGGGTGCAGGGTTATTTGGAAGAGGTTGGCGATGGAACATGCCGTAATGACGCGCGAGGGAATGCGCAAGCAAAGGCGAGCAGCTGGGTGTCGCCGATTGAGACTGATGGGAAATGCAAGTAAGTTGCAACCAGCGAGGGCTCGGGGAAAGATGAAGGGCTTTTGCGAATTGCGCCAGCCCGTTGGTATTTCTGACGCAACAGTGGCCGTGGTAGGGAAGGGAGGGTGCGGGCGATTGGCCCGATTCCGTCAGATGATGGCTGGGTGGGCGGTAGACTATTGCCAGCCCAGTGCCAAGCTGCTCCAAAAGAAAGATGGAGAAAAAGTCCGGGCTGCTGTGAAGGCGGCGGCAGCAAGCTTCCTGCGCAAGGCTCAGTGGCGCGCGCAACACCAAAAAAAAGGGCAGAGACGACAGAAGAAGGTTGTGTTGTTGCGGGAGAAGAGGCGGCGACGAGTCGGTAACGTCTCAGTGAGAAATAGCTTGTCAGGGCGCCTTGTCAGGTCGTCTTTTGGTTGGGCTGGACTGGGTCAGAAAACGGGCGGTCCGCGCGACTCGGCCGAAGGTGCGACGCAACCCAGTCGGCGCCGCAAGGGTCGAGCTAATAAGGTCTTTTACACTTTAGCTGGACCTTGTGCCGAGTTGGTGGTGTGGTGTTGTCCTAAGGTTGTTGTGGGTTTTGTCGTAGGAGTGAATGTGGGCACCACGGCGGAGCGCAACGGACGGACGGCAAGCAGGCAATGCAACGGGGGAGCGATGGCAGCGACCGGGGACCTGGGGACCTGGGCGGAATGGTGACCAGGTATCATTGTGAGCCAACTTTTTGCGTTCAGAATGGCAAGTTCCGTGCCAGGGTTGGGCACCAAATCCCGGACCAGGAGCTCAACGACGTCCTGGTAACTCGCTGGTATTATGTACGTATTAGCCTGTGTGCGGTGCAGACGGGTCGTGTGACGGCGCTGTCTAGGGTCTGTCGCAGATGGGCTGGAGGCTGCGGTGACGGTTTTCTTGGTTTATTTTGGCGCTGCTAGTGGTGCTTGAATACCTAGGTATAAAATATGATGATAGATTGGAGCAGAAAGGATCGTGAAGGAGCTTGTAGGTACTAGGAAAAGGAAAAAGGAGCAAACAGCGACCCGCGTTTGATGAGCAGCGGGCGTCCTGCAGCTGGCAAGCTAAAAGCTGGCAGGTGGCAGATCCGATGCGTTGCAAAGGCACACACGCCTTGTGGTGGTTTTCCAGGATGCAACTGCACAATTCTATATATATAATACGGCACAGTTGATGCATAGCACCATGTTGAGATATCGCGACAAGGCCAACGGCAACATGGCACTAGGGAGGAGCCGACCCCGGGCCTGCCTCTGGCCAGCCGACACCGACAGAGTCACCCAGAGGGCCAACAAACAAGCACACCGACGGTGAGCTCCCGGAAGCCTCCCTCGCGCCACGACGATGATGGCCCTTTCTGGTCCGAGTATGCCATCGGCGTGATTCAAAAAGCTAATCAAGAGTCGTTGATACAAGATATAATATAGGGATACGCGGCCGGCGAATATCGAAACACCTGGCTCCCTGCATGATACCACGTCAACACTACCTACGCCGTACCTAGGTACTCTATTAGAGTTTTTGGGTTCATCGTATGACCCCGCCCAAGATGACGCCCGGCATGAAAGAGAGAAAAGGTTTGGTCATGACAGGCAGAGGGAGCGGGTTCGGCCGAGAAGGCATAATGAATTTTATTGGCCCGGCGCATGGACATGGAAGACTGACTCGACCGCT
Source organism: Cordyceps militaris CM01 (assembly GCF_000225605.1). Lineage (NCBI taxonomy): Eukaryota > Fungi > Ascomycota > Sordariomycetes > Hypocreales > Cordycipitaceae > Cordyceps > Cordyceps militaris. Next base: position 1,852,019 of record NW_006271970.1, read on the forward strand.
GGCGATGCGAGGGGGGGGGGGCACAGGGCGGTGACAATACGCAAGTTGGGCAACCGGGTCTGTTCCTCCTCCACTGGTTCTTTTCGTTGGCTCTCTTCTTCGTCTTCGTTTGGTCGCCCAAGTTGGAGAGGGTAGCCCGCCGCGCTGCGCGTAATCGCCCCGAACCGGCGCCACCAAAATCCGCACAGGCCCGCCGCTTCTTCAGTCCGCTCCTCTTTGCGGCTGTCGACATGGAATCATGTCAGACGAGTGCCGGCATGTACATACCTACCCGCCAGAGCTCCAGACAAAGCCAAAAGCTGTGCTTGCGCCACTAGTTACCTAGCTGGTTTGCTGCATAGCCCACCCTATTTCCTTTCTGTCCGAGTTTCTCCTTCGTCATCTTTGTGCCATCTCCGCCAAGCCTGGGGCACAATGGTTTGTTTTGTCTTGGAGCGGTGCCACATTTGCTTCAACCCCATCATGCCACGAGTCCAACGACCAGGCAGTGGCAGTCTAGAACCCGTCGCCTTTTTTTTCTTTTTTCTTTCTTTATTTTCTCCCCTTTTTCTTCTGTTTTACCAGTACAGAGTACCTTACCAACAGTGAACCCACAAGCCCAGAAGAGCTCGAATAGCGCAACCACCAATGATGGACCGCCAGAGGCAGCCCTGTGCACAAGGACCCTTGAGAAACGGTCATGGAGATCAGCTGGCGCATCTTTCCGGCCGAGTGGGCAGCGTCCATCAAACGCCGTTTTTGCAGGGATATCTGTGACTGTCTATCCGTACTCCGTACCAGGGCACCTTTCCCCCCTCTCCCCATCCTTCTCGGTCGTTGCCCGACAAAGGGCCTTTTTTTCTTTTGCCATCACGCCACCAACAAAAGCAGAGGGAGAGAGAGGCTATAATTGCCAATTGTTATCATAGGCCCGCTACGGCGTATAAAATAGTCCTTTATTATACACTTTCCTGATCTCCGGTTCTCGGGCATACTTGATCTCGCATCTCGACAGTTTTCTAGGTAATTACTTGGCGCACACCATCCCCCCCGGGCGGATGGCCCTTGTCGCGGCGTCACCTCAGGTCCCAACGGCTTTCTTCCTTTCATAGCCGCGGCACGCAAAAAGAAGGAAATGTCGGATCCCCGCTTCCGCCAATGTCTCAACTCACTCCTCAATAGCCGGGCTAGACAACTTCTCATCACATATACATGGGGCCTGCAAAGCAAGCAAAAAAGATAAAGCCCGCCGCATCATGCCGGTAGATGGACGAGTACATATCCTCCCCCCTCACCGGAGCCGAAGCGTGGTGTGGCTTCATTTCTGCGCAACGACCACTGCCGAAGAGGAGGAAAAGGAAGAAAAAAAAAGGGTCTGCGAGGCAAGTCGGCAAATGTCAGGTGATGGATGCAGTTGATCCGGTCCTGACGAAGGAAAGCAGAGGGCGTGTGTTTCTCTTGCTCAGTAATTGTAGTTAATACGGATACCATGACAAGTTACGGATACAAATCGGCCGAATCATCCCGCCGGCGCCCACCGCCACCCGGCATATCCTCCCTCGGAGCCGGGGTACCCTGAACCAACCAGTTGACTGGTCAGTGGTCCGTGGTATCCGTACATACTGACCGTACGACACGATATATCGTGCCACCGCCACCACTAAAAATTTGAATCAAAGAATCCATGGTTGGAGAAACAGAACCGGCCTACGCGAGCGCCGCTTCCGATATGCCAGGTTAACTAGGTACCTAAATTATAAGGCACCTAACCTAGATTGAGTGCTCGCCAAAAACTCCGAGGCCGCTGGTGGTGGCGCTGACCATCTCGATTAGGGCATATTCCTCAGCCAATCTCCATGCAGAAATACCAATACCCAATGAATCTCTTGTGAATTTTTCCTTTGCTTGATCAGCATAATCAACATAATCTCCCCATCTGCCGCTCCCTTTTCTAAATAACAACGAGACATGCATGCTAGTATGTGCCATCTCTCAAAACGGTGATATCCTTCAACTATGAAAAGTCCCTCTCACCCCACTTTCATCTATTGTCGCCAGGCCCCTGGCATGTCGTCGCCCTGCTCTTCCACACCAGCCGCCTCATCCTCGCCGCCCTGCGCCGCGGAACCGCCGCCACCACCCAAGCCCAGCATCTGCATCAGCTGGCCGAGGTAGCCCGGTGCGTTGCTCCTGCGTGCATGCTCTTCCAAGTCCCGCCGGAGCTCCTCGTCTGTCACGTCGTCGTAGTCTGATTCTTCGCCCTCAAACTGCTGCCCGCCCACACCAAGCCCTCGAATCCGCTGGCCGTTGCCGCCGCCGCCGCCGCCGCCCCGCGCCCTGATATCATTTTGTATGCGTTGCAGATACGCTGTCGTCCAGCCCTCATCGGGGTCCTGGTCCGCCCACGGCAGCTTGCCCGCCGGGTAGTCAAATACATTCTCCTCAAAAGTCGGCGGCATGGGGTCAAAGTCGTAGTTAGGTTGGCGCTGCAGAAGCGCCCGCGGCGCCACGGCCAAGATGCTCGTCTGGCCCTCGAGGTAGGCAAGCCGCGTGGCGTCGAGCCCGGGCTCCGCGTCCGTCCGGGGCAGGTCCATGACGCGGACCTTTTCCAGACGCCCGGCTACGTCAGTGAGCAGCGCCATCGCCTGCGTGTTGTTCCACAGGTCCTTGGCAAAGTGCAGGTACAGCTTGATCCAAAACTTGCGCTCGTCCTCCTCAGAGCTCTCGACGTAGGTGCCCCAAATGGACGGCGGCGCATCCAGGCCAAGTTCTTGGAAGAGCGCGCAGTACAGCCACGGCACCGTCTGCATGCCCTCAGCGAGCTCTTTCCCGGCCGTCTCCGTCTCGCCCATTTGTAGCCTAGCTAGGATCCCACTCTGCTTGACATATTTGATATCCTCTCGCATAGTAGACTTGTCTCCTTGCACGTACTCCAGAAACTCGAGCAGCCACTGGGGCTGATGTGCGCGCACCGCCAAAAAGTGCAGATAGTGCCGGATCGCGTACGGGTCACGCGGGTCCAGAATGTACAAGACCTTGGCCCACTCGAGCGCCGTGCGGTATGTGCCTTTGCGCAGCAGGCTACGCAGATAGTGGTATCCGGCGAGCCAAAACTGCCGGTTCTCCGGGCGGCAAAAGTCGAGGCGCGCGCGCCCTTGCTCGAGGTCCCGGCGAAACGCCGACGTCGTGACGCGGCCCAGCGTGAACAGGGCGCGCTCGCACAGCTCCCCTGACAACGCCATGTTCTGGTCCTGCTTGGCGATGAAGCTTACCTGCATCAGCGTCGATACGTGGTAGGGCAGGCGCGCGACAAAGCTGACCATTCGCATCGGCTGGCCCTCCTGCACGACCGCGAAGAAGAGCGCCTGCAGCTGGTCGTATTCACCCTCGTGATGCCACGCGTACTCTACCCACCGCACCTCATCCGGGGAACGCCGCGTCTCCCGCATCGTCAGGCCGTTGGCCGACGCCGCCGGCCAGTGGTCGCGCCCCTGCACAAAGACATTGCGCCGCCGCGACACCTCGGGCAGCTTCTTGGCGTTGGGCGGTTGCGAGCGCAGAAACGTCTCCAGGTCAACCTGCTGGCCCTGAGTGCCGCGTCCGCGCCGGACCTCCTGGTGCTGTCGTTCCTCCTCGGCGTCGGCCGACTCGATGACCTCGCGGCCAAACAGGCTGCGCATCTCGTTTATGACGCGGAGGTTCTGTGTGTTGATCTGGAAGATTTTATTCAACATTAAAGCGCGGCGCACATTCAAGTCGTCTGAATCACACTCATGTTGTTCAATGCTGACAGGGTTGAGCGCATGAATTGCCTTGTCAATCTCGTCCTCGTCCTCCGCTGCCACCACTGCGGTTGCCTTTTTCTTGCTCTTCTTCTTCTTCTTTTTACTCTTTTTTGCCATAGCTGATGGTGTTTGTTCGCTGACCGCGGGTTCTGTCATAGCGCCGTGCGTATCGTCGTCATCTTCCTCTGCCTCAGCATCCGCATCGTCATCCTCGCCGCCAAGGGCAGCAAAGAGGTTGGGTTTCGGTCTCGCTACGGGTACGGGCTCTTCTTCACTTTCTTCGGCTTGCTCTGATTCGAGAGTCTGCTTCTTCAAAGCTTCCTCCAGTTCACGCTGCTTCTGCAGCTTGCGCAACTGGCGGCTGGACATTTTGTTTATCTTGTGTGTCGCGCGACAGAGGGAGGGGTCGATCGATGGTGGGGTTGCGGATTTCAGAGTATCGGAGGGCTGCACACAAACTTGCGTGCGTCGTAGAGTATATCGCCGTCGAAAATATGTTTTATAAATATTGTAGCATCTGTGAACTCTCGTGGCGCGCAACTGCCGGATGGTTTGCTAGTGGATAAAAGAAGAAAAGAGTTGACTTCGAGTCACGCCGGCCCATTGCGGGTCACACTTGACAACTCCAAAGGACTCGAGCGTACTGATGCAGCGTAACTACAGCATGTTAATATATTAAAGAAAAATCTCATTGGTACGTAATACCAAAAGAGATGGCTGTCCGAAATCATCAATTGAAGTTTTCTCGTAAATCTTTATTCAACCGCTAGTGCATGAGAAGCTATGCTTCCAGCATCACGAGACCGTCTTGACCTACCTGTCATCATGCGTTCCCAGCTCTTCTAGAGGCCCCCGTTGTACTCTGTACGTGCTAAGCCATGATGTGTCGGCCGTGACTTATTTTTATGAGAGTAAAATCAACTGGGTTGGTTTGTGTCAAAAATGTCAATTCGATCGGAGTTAACAGCTATGCCGAGTAGACATACGCCAACTTGTGTGAACATCATCAGCGGACAAACCCTAGTAAACAGCTTCATGACACAAGACTGCCGCTATTGGCTTTGTATTCATTTTTGTTTGTGTAGGTAATTTCACTGCCGGACAACAGTCAGATATCCTGAATGCCTCCGGTCCCAATGCCACGGCAGCCCAGGCCGCCTTCCAGTGCAACGGGTATTATCGTAATTTCGTTGCATCCCCCAGTCGTAAATCTGTCAAATAATCTTGGCGCAAGTCGCCCACGCTAAAATCTGGTTCGCTCAATCCAGCTAACAAAAAATCATTCCCCATCTGTGCTCGTTATAAAACCCTTGCCATACCTCCAATGCAATCCGAGCTCCATGTAAGCCTGCCGTGGCCCTGTATGTCCAAATGCTCCGAAGTTTTGTTCATGAACCATTGTAAAAAAAATCGGTTTCAAAAAGTCGTCTCGCTGGCCTCCGAACCTCTAATAATCGTTACAGTAAGAATGTGATCAAGGCACCGGGCATTAACACCAACTCTATAGTTCGCCGGTTGCCTGATACTGAGGCCGGCCTCCGCGGCCGCGACCACCACGGCCTCTGCCACCAGCACGTCCACGACCGCGACCGCGATAGTTGCGATGGCCTCCGTCAACACTACCTTGCCCAAAGGTCTCCATGTTCTTGCGTTGCTCCTCGCCACGCCACTCGCGGCCTCCGGGCTTCTGGCCATTGTTGGCGGCTCTGTCCTTAGCCTCGCTCGAGATGTTGTCGAAGAAAGAGGTGGACTTGTTGTATACAGCGGGACCAGTAGCTTCGTTGCCGTCGGCTTCCTCGACCTCGGCGCCGTCAACTTCTTCACCAGGCTGCTTGCCCTCGTCCTTATTGAACTTTTTGTTTGCTTCGGCAAAGTCGAAGTCCGAATCGGGGACTTCCACTTTGGGTGTCGCAGTGGCGACTCTGCCGCCGCGGCCACGACCACGAGGAGCGGTGGGTGGACGCCCAGCATTGACTTTCATCTCGTTGACCTTGTTGGTCAGGTTGTCCATGGCGTTGCCGCCGCCATTGCCAAGCTGGGCCATGGCGTTGGCAACAGCAGCTCTGGCAGCGCTGGTGGCGTCTTGGACACTAGTTGGCGCCGCGGCCGGCCCAGATGGGGGCTGAGGGGAACGTTGCTCTGCATTGGGTAGAGAAAAAGGCTTGGCGCTGGCTCCTGTCAAGGGAATAACAGGGTTGACCTTGTTAGTTCGTTGGTAAGGGACAGAAGCTCCGTTGGGGCCGAGATTGGAGGCGGCGGCTTTGACGGCGGCGGTGGACGGCTTGGACTCGACTGGAGGCGTAGGGGCTGTCTGTGCATCTGGGCCAGCAGGCGCCTCGACAGGCTTCGACTCGGGCTTCGCAGGCTGAGGGGGGCCTTGAAGCCCCGGGCCGCCTTGAGGTAGGCCTTGAGGTCCAGGGCCGGCTTGGGGACCACCCGGAGGGAAAGGTTGGTTTTGCCAAGGACCAGGTGCACCAGGACCACCAGGACCAGGAGGGAAGCCTTGGCCAGGGAACCAGCCCGAGGGAGGAGGGTATGGGTATGGCATATTGCCAAATGCAGGGCCAGGCATCGGGCCTGGGCCGCCACGACCCCATTGGCCAGGAGGACCGCCCTGGAAGTTGGCGTTAGGAGGGAACTGCTGTCCCTGTGGTCCTTGAGGGGGGCGCTGGGGGGGCACATTCTGGTTGCTGCCTTGTGGGAGGCGAGGGCGAGCCTTGGTTCGAGTCAGCACACTGTTGCTTTGAGGTCAAGTATCAAACAAGAATATAGTATGGTTGGGAGATCAGAAGGAAGGCAACGGAAAGTTTCCACATGGTTTGCGCTATCAGATGTGACAAAGGTTTACATCCGAAATATTTCATCATAGAATCAGGAGATGTGTGGGTAGAACAGTACTTACACCTAGGATAGCAGGATCGTCGGGTACGGCAGGGGGCTTGTTTTCCTTGATGCCAGGGTGCTCCTCGATGCGAAGGTCCTTTACATCGCTGCCGCGGAATACGATATATTCATAGACCTGGTCAGAGGGAGCAATCTCTTCCTGAGGTCTCCCTTTGCGTCCCTCTGTGCCAAAAGATCGAACATTTTCGAGCGAGACTGTGGACTCTTCCGAGTTGATCTCGTGTAGGGTACCGACGTAGCTGATGCCATTGTAAGCGATTGGGCGTTTCTAGAGCTGAAAATGGAAGCCAACATACCGGATATCGCTTTTTGAAATGAGAGAGATGCGGGATCTGCGATGCGCGGTTAGCGATCGAGCCAGGTGGCAGAGAATGCGTAAGCTGCTAACCCAAGAAAACCCGACATGGCGGAGGCTCAGCACTACGTTGAGCACGTAGCAAACTGGCTATGGAGTAGAGGGAAAAAAAATATGGGATATAAATTGAGGATAGGGAGCCAGAGGCAAACGGTAGAGGGAGGGCGGCTGAAAAAGAGAAGAATATGTTGGTGGAGTAGAAAGGGAGAGCTGGAAGAGGCCAGGCGGCGTTTTTATGAGGCAAAGTTTTGCCAGGTTGAACAAGCTGGAGTGTGCGCAAACATGAGCGGCTGATGTTCGGGTGTGTGGGGAGCCCCGCATGAGCTTGTTGACCAAGTGGCCAAACTCACGTGTGCTATGGTGCTATGGTGCTACCCTCGACTACATTTGAAAATCGGCAAAATGAACCCAGATGTGCGACGAGACGGTGAAGATGCGAATGATGGAGCGAATTTCATTTGCCGAAGCCCGTAGTTTGCTTCGCACCGATATTACTGCGTTGTGGCTTGCACACTGAAAGCGACGAGAGGAAAGACTGCATCTCTGACGGGACTGTTAGTGGATTGGGAGCTTTGACGACAAACCATTCCGTACACATCTCATATTATGCGCTGTATTGAATGCGCAGCGAAATAACGGATGCTAGCTTATATAAAATCTACACTATCATCCGCAGAACTTCTATTCATACCGCAGATGGAAACCTGGCAAACCCAAACTCCTGCGCAAGACACATTACCTAAACTTGCTATAGATGACGAGCACAATCAAGAGAACCAAGACAGTGATGATGGAGATTGTGATTATCCGGTTCGTAGCCATCCTGTGACCCAGAACGTCAGTATAAACGCCGACCCAAGGGCAACATCGGGCGACTTTACCTACGGGCCATGCCCCGCAGCGTCTTGACACTGCGGTCCACGTAACCCTCGCTCTCCATGAGGCGGTCGTGGGTGTGCTGGATGGTCTCCCGCTGGCGGTGCAGGTCAGCGAGGGTACCAGCGCCAATGTCCTCGGTCTCATTGGCGAGGGCCTGGCTGGCCTTGAGGCGCTGGGTGCTGCGGTCGAGGCGGTCGGTGCCTGAGAGCAGCTGCTGGCGCTGCTCGAGGTGAATGTCCGAGGGGCCGGCGGGGTCGTCGGTGTAGCGGGCGCCGAAGAGGGCAGCGCGGTCCGAGGAGAGGTCAGCGAGCTTGCGGCGGCTGGAGTCGACGTCGGATTCGTAGTTGCGGAAGCGCTGGTTGACCTTGGCGCGGGACGAGGTGGGAATGTTGGACTTTTCGAGGCGCATTTGGCCGAGCTAGCGGAGGGGGAAAGACGCCATGTTAATTTGAAGATGAGGGAAAATTGGAATCAAACGACGACTCGTACCAGCTCATCGGCTTCTTCGAGCGCACGCTCGGCTTGGCTGATGGCGGCCTTGCGCGGCTCGCCCGACAGCTCGGGGATCTGCTCCAGCTTTTGCGATAGGTCGGCCTGGACGAGCTTGAGCTCAGCCTCGTATGAGTTGAAGAGCTCAGAGCCGACATCGCTATCGAGAGGGTTCGACATGGCGGCGGCGGCGGCGGCAGAAGTACTGGCTTGTGGTGATGAAGTGGTCGGCCGAGGCAGCGGAGAAAGGAGGGTTGGGGGTCGCAGTCGAGAAGCCAAGAGAAAGAGTCGTAGGATAGTTTGGCAGCAGATAAACTCAAAAGGACAAGCAAGCGGCGGCGACAGGCAGTGACGTTGTTTTCGATGGCGGGAGATGTACAAGGCTGGATGGAACGAAAGTGGTCAAGTCGAGGAGGGCCTTGCGTCAGCCGCTGGCCGGTGCTAGCAAGGAGTCGGGCCCCGGTGGTTATGTCACAGCTTGCGCCGGGAAGTTACAGCAGCCGTTACAGCGGGCTGCAGCCTGGAGCACCCCTGCCAGGACTGACTTAGTATTGTTGCGTGGCCACAGCGGGGCTCCCAGCCACTCCTGCACGTGATGCAAAACAGATATATGGGGTTCTTCGAGGCAGCAGAATCTTTTTCCTTTTTTCTTCTTCTTCTTCTTCAAAGTTGACACCCGGCGATTGAAGATACTAGGCTTGACGACCAGACATTTACTTGTCATATTGGCACCAAGTTGATATAAACCGGGGAGAAGGATTTGCGGGAGAATATCCTGTTACGGCGCTTCTAAGAATTGGTGATTCGAACCGACGTTTCCCGATCCCGTTGAGTGCTCGACATTTTGATGCAGGATTTTCCTTTGGGATGAAGAATGGGAATTGCACTCCAACCCTTTTCATTCCAGTCGTAGAAAAAGCTCAGACCTGATTTACCCAGATGATAGCCGTAGGATGCCGTCTGTGGCGGCTGTGAAACGTGAGCCAGCCTCTTTTGACAACGCACGTACATATAATTTATTCATGCACACCACCTCGGTATTACCAGCCTCGTCGCGCTCGACCCAGCTCTTGGCTTGTTGCATTCCCCGTTTCCGGGAAGCCTCTTCGAAGCACAGACCTGGTGCACGAAATCGATCAAGTGAGCACCTGTATCGTCAGCTTACTGGTTGTTAAGTGTTGGGGTTGCCTCGGCGCCGCTTATTGTGCCCGAGTGACCCCAACCCGCCTGCACTAGCCTCAACCTTTTGACCGGGATGCTGTTTGCACTTTGCCGCCCTTTGCTCTCTCGTGATTTATTAGGTATTGTTGGTAACTACTAGTCAGGTAGTTATTCGTTATTCGTTCATATACGGAGTAACTAGCCGCTCAAGCCGCCTCGTTACGTCGACGACGGCGTCGCAGAAATAATAAAACCTGGGGTCCGCGCTGGTCGCAGGTTGCTCGTCCTGTCCCTTTGTCCTCGGACGTTTTTCTTCCCTCCCCGTCACATCATTCGTTTCATTCATTCTTCGCTTTCTCTTCAGGCTACAACACGTTCTACTCCCGCCTCTCTCCATCTCCATTATCACCCAATGCCTTCAGCAGTCCCCTCGCGCCCAATGGAAGACTCCAAGCACATGTATGTCTTGACCCTACCTGTATCCTGTGTATCCTGTATGCACCACCACCCCAGTGCCCAGATAACGCTTCCGGCGACGCAACTCGGGCAGCTCCGGCTCAGCTAGCCATGCACCATTTTTGTCTTGCTACCTCGGGATCGCTCCTCTTTTTCTTTTCACAAGCTTGCGTGTCGCCAATCGATCTCAACAGAGGCGCTGCTACCCACCGGCCTGGGTGTGGCTCGTCATCGACACCCAACTCCTCTTTTTTGCCTCTTGGCCATTTGCATCTTCTCTCGCCATAGCCCAATTGCCCAATAATTCCATCGTTTTTCCCATCGTGATTTCCATCTGCCGCCTCTTTCTCACCATGAGCTCGCCGGTTAACCGGTTTACTAGAAAAAAAGTCGCCATTGTCGGCAGCGGCTGTTCCGGCATCGCAGCTCTCTGGGCGCTCAACCGCACCTATCACGATGTCCACCTGTACGAGGCGGCCGATCGCCTAGGCGGCCACACAAACACGGTGCAATGGAGCGCCGGAAAGTTTAAGACGGCCGTTGACACTGGCTTCATCGTCCTGAACACGGCTACATACCGTACGCTTTGCTTTGCCCGCTCAATGCCTTCCGCGCCACCGCAAGTGCTAACTCAGGCCGACAGCCAACTTCATCAACTTCCTCAGCAAAGTCGGCGTAGAGACGGAGCCTACAGAAATGACCTTTGGCGTCTCGCGCGATCATGGCGCCTTTGAATGGGCTGGTACGAACCTCGGCGCCGTCTTTGCGCAGCGCCGCCGCCTCTTCTCACCGCGCATGTGGCGCATGCTCTTTGACATTATACGCTTCAACCAATTCGCCCTCGACCTCCTCACTAATGCCACCGACGACGATGACGACGACGATACCGCGTCCTCCTCCCGCTTCTCCGCCCGCCGCGCGGACGGCGACGAGACCATTGGCGCCTACCTCGCCCGCGAGGGCTACTCGGACGCCTTTCGCGATGACTATCTGCTGCCCATGGCTGCTGCCGTCTGGAGCACCGGCCCGGACAAGTGCGGCCTCGATTTCCCCGCCGTAGCCATGGTACGATTCATGTGGAACCACCACCTGCTGTCCACCGTCTCGGCGCGGCCGCAGTGGCTCACCATCAAGGAGGGCGCCCAAGCCTACATCAACGCCGTCATGCGCGGCTTCCCGCCCAACCACCTGCACCTCAAGACGGCCGTGCGCCAGGTCGCCAACAGCGACGACGGCCGCGTGCTGCTACACATGGAGGATGGCCGCACCGAAGCCTTTGACCACGTCGTCCTCGCCACGCACGGCGATCAGGCGCTCGCGCTGCTCGGGCCGTCGGCCACCGATGCCGAGCGCTCCGTCCTCTCGTGCTTCCAAACGTCCCAAAACGAGGCCGTGCTGCACTCGGACCTAAACTTCTTGCCGCGTAGCACGCGCGCGTGGGCCGCCTGGAACTACCTGACACTGTCGTCACCCGCCAGCGGCAAGGCCAACATTGACAAGGTGTCCCTGACCTACAACATGAATCTGCTGCAACACATCCCGCGCGAACCCTTTGGCGATGTCCTCGTCACGCTCAACCCGCTTCAGCGCCCGCGCCCCGCCACGGTCCAGGGCCGCTTCTTCTACTCACACCCGCTCTACACGCCCGCCGCGTTCCGCGCCCAGCGCCAGCTCCCCCGCATCCAGAACAAGCGCGGCATCAGCTACGCCGGCGCCTGGACCAACTACGGATTCCATGAAGACGGCTTCAGCAGCGGCCTCGCCGTCGCGCAGGACCACCTCGGCGCCAAGCTGCCCTTTACGTTCAAGGACTCGACCTACAGCAGGGGCCGGAAACCGCAGCTCGGCTTGGCGGATTACGTCTTGCGTTTCTTCATCCTTCTCGTCCAGCTCTTCATTGTATTGACTTTTGATCGGTTTTCCTCTGTTGGTAACAGACGGAGCGTGCTGAACGGCACTGCCAAAGCCTGCCAGAAGAAGCGCAACTAGACCATCTCCTTTTTTTTTTGCCTTGTTTTTGCCTTGATTTTCTGTAATTGTTTCGACGAGCATTAGCGTGTACTTGATTTTTCTTTTTATTTATCATCATTTCATCTGCATAATAGAAATCCAATTTCCATTTTTATACTGCAAAAATATCCATGTAAAAAACTCCGAACCTCTCCGGAAACAACCCTCAAAAGGTCGGGCCATGACCCACTAAAATTTGGCTGCAGCACAACCAACTCATGCAACGCTGCTCTCTCTGCTCCGATCTTGCACTGCTCATTTCTGACCTCACTCGACCGCCCACGACACATCGCTCGCGCCCGCCATGAACACCTCCCGGCAGCTTGCGCGGTCCGCAGCAGCGCCGACAGCCTCCTCGCCATGGGCCTGCCTCTTCTGCAGAACCGCGCGCCAGCCGACCCGACGCCTCAACACGCCCGTCTTTCGGCGCAAGCTGTCCGGCACGACGGCCCGCCGCGCTCAGCCCGAGGAGAACCCCAATGCGCTGTCGATGGAAAAGGTCCGCGCGCACTACCGACAAAAGAACAGAACCGTCATGTATGTGCCGTACTCTTCTCAATTGGCGTCTTCTGCGGTTTTGGGACTTTAGGCTAACACACGGAACAGGATGTACACTATTAGCGCGATCCTCGGCACCGTTGCCTTCTCGTACGGCTCTGTCCCCCTGTATAAAATGGTACGGAAAATGCTCCCTGTCTGGACCCTCTTTCGACGACGTACATTTGGGCTGACTTGTACTAGATCTGCCAGCAGACCGGCTGGGGCGGGCAGCCGATCCGCGTCCACGGCGGCCCTGGCGGCGAGCTGCAAGACATTTCCGGCCGCGTCGTGCCCGTGACGACAGCGAAGAGGATCCGCGTCACGTTCAATGCCTCCGTGTCTGACGTGCTGCCGTGGAAGTTTGTGCCGCAGCAGCGCGAGGTGCGGGTGCTACCTGGCGAGACGGCGCTCGCCTTTTACACGGCCACGAACCGCGGCGACAAGGACATCATCGGCGTCGCCACGTACAGCGTCACGCCGGCGCAGTGCGCGCCGTACTTCAGCAAGATTCAGTGCTTCTGCTTCGAGGAGCAGCGGCTGAACGCGGGCGAGACGGTGGACATGCCGGTGTTCTTCTACCTGGATCCGGACCTGTTGACCGACCTCAACATGAAGGGCGTCGAGACAGTGACGCTGAATTACACCTTTTTTAGTACGTGCGAGCTCTTGAGAATTGACGTCTTAGAGAGAATGGGAACGCTAACATGTGCTGCAGAAGCTCGCTACGACGACAATGGTCGATTCACTCCTCCTGCTACACTGTAAAACACCCGAACCAGCACGGTTCCCCCACTTGTATCACCATCCTATTTCATACTCCCGCATATAGAGCGTCTGTATAAGTAACACGATTGAAATTTCTTGCGTCAAGATTGGACTGTAGCAAGTGCATCTGGATGATATGCCTTGTTACGGCCAGCGCGGTTAGCAGACTATTACGCACCTTGACATCTGATATGCGCTTCCAGTAAAAGACCACAATTTCAGCTTATATGACGCCGACTTGACATCCGTCTTTCACAGTTTTTCTAGCTCTCTCTATGAGTTGTCGCTATTCGACGCATTGGCGAAATGCTGACATAATCAAAACCAAGGTCAAAACGAAAATGAAGCCAGCGCCCACCAACCAAGAGAAAATACCCTCTAAATCACGTGCGTCCCACACATTCGTCTAAATTTCCGCCCACAGTCCGGGGCGCCCACACCAGCACACCAAAAAAGATTTCGACAGCTCGCTTTTCGCATTTTCTCCCAACCCATCACCCAACGTCGACAAAAAATTCTTACGCCGAATTCCTTTCGACAATCCCAACACAATGGCCAAGTACAGCCCCAGTAAGCTCACCTTCCGACCTCGAAAAATCCTGTTGCGAATTCTGTACTGACTGGCTGCCAGACGTCTCGGCTTCCCGCCGCAAGAGCCGTGCCGCCCACTTCAAGGCCCCCTCCAGCGAGCGCCGTGTCATCATGAGCGCTCCCCTCTCTAAGGAGCTTCGTGAGAAGTACAACGTACGTCCTCGCCCCTTCCGTTTTCTCTCGCCCACGCGTCCCTCCTAACATGTCCCCTTTGCAGGTCCGCTCCATCCCCATCCGCAAGGACGACGAGGTCACCATTGTCCGCGGCTCCAACAAGGGCTCCGAGGGCAAGGTCACCTCCGTCTACCGTCTGAAATATGTCATCCACGTCGAGCGCGTCACCCGCGACAAGGCCTCTGGCCAGTCCGTACCCCTCGGCATCCACCCCTCCAACGTCGTCATTACCAAGCTCAAGCTCGACAAGGACCGCGAGGACATCCTGGCCCGCTCCAAGCGCGGCCGTGAGCTCGCCGCCACCGGCAAGGTCACTGCTTAAGAATACAGAGCCATGACGACGAATGGATGCCAAACGATACAAAAAAGTTGTTCATTTGGTGGGAAAAACAAGCCAATGGATACACACCACATGGGATAAACGGGAAATGGGCATGATACTCCGGCGTTTTTTTAATGTTTTGCGATAGGAATTCCCCTCGTCTCTCTTCGGAAGAGCGAAGGAACCCAGCAGGGTAGATGAATTGAGAATCCTCGGTTCTCAATGGCCATTTCACATTATTCTGTGAAGTGCTCCATGGGAGGTGTTTCCCGAAGTCTGTCCTGCCCTCTTGTCCGATTCATTGCCGACCGTGACGCATTCCCCCTTCGGCTCAAGGAGACTCGTAGTTCTGCTCGTAGACGAATCACTGCCTTCCTGGCAACTAGCATCCACCGCCAACATATCACCGTGTTGACCATTTTTTCCACATGGTCTTCGAGGTAAACGACTGGCGAAGACTAAACCGAGTAGTTGGCCAATTATCGGCCTCTACTTCTTGCCCGAAGATTTTCATCGAGAGTAACTTTAATGACTATGAAGATTTGATGGTGAGGGACATGCCAGCCAAATGTAACACCAAATCCCTTATCTACAATACAGCACTCATCGTGTCCGTCCAAGACTAGTGCGACACGCGTGGGTAAAGCATAATCCATCAATTAAAACTAGCATCTGTTGCTTCATCTAATAGAATGCTCATCGTCTGGAGCATATCATAGTCAATGTCAACAGACGGTCCCGTCGATATATCTATAACCTCGCATCCCCTGCCGCATAAATGCGCTCGAAATGCATACAAGCCACGATATGATGAACCCGAGTATCGTGATATTGCTGCATGTTGCACCATGCTTGCCCCAAATCATCGGCAGCGGACTCCGGTCATGTATCTATATTGTTGCAAACTGAAGCTGCAGCCCAAAATCCAGCCCAAAGATAAAAGCAATGTGATGCAAACCTTGGACAGCTAACTCTGATGCGATGCTATTCATACAAGTGTCGTAAGTATGGCTGGTGTAATTCATGCCCGAGCTAAAACTTTTTAATGTGAAGTTGAATCTGATCATAACGGCGTAATTACTGCGACAATATTCCCTGTGGGTTAAATTTGTGAAGGTTGGCTTGACGAATCGATTCATTGTCGTTGGCCACGGTCGGTGGCACATTCTCGGTCTGTACAGGCTCTGGAGACTTGAGCCGAGTCAAATCACCTCCATTTGCCGTGGCAGAACGTGCTGGTGTGGAGGTATTTGCGATGGTTGGAGTCAAGTACGCTGTGGCGTGGCCTCGATATTGTGGAAGAACACCCTGGGCTGTGGCCGATGAAATTGTGCTAGGTACGAGCTGCCCGCTCGACTTTCCCTTGTGGAGCATACTCTGCCAGATTTCATTGCGTGATTTGGTCCTGTAAAACTAAGTTAGTCAATGACAGGCACGTAGGGGATAAAAAAGGGTACATACCCCGAGGTTGCGGGCTTGCGGCCCTTGAAGAGGATGCTCCGACCATCATCGCCTTCTTCAGAATCCGAGTTCATCAATTTCGAAGAGACAGCAACAGTATTTGCCGGTTGGTCCACAGTCTTGCGAGCATTCTCATTTTGGTGAACAATTTTGCCAGTGCAGGATGTACCGCGCTCGATGACTGAGCTGCCACAGCTCGAGTTCCGGGCCAACGCTTCGGACTGCGTCGTCTGCCCCAAAGGGCCTCGAGGCACTCGCTGTCTTGGTCTGCCCAAGGATCGGAATGGGTCATATACGGATCCGTTAGCACTTCGTGGGCCGTCGCTCTCAGATTGAATCTCCATGAATGAATCATTTGACTCAGAAGTTCGATCTCTTGTGGGGGACGGTGGGTAAAAGTCTTTGCCATCAAACTTGGGAAGACCACGTTGCAAGTGATGAGGAGCCTTGCCCCAGTACATATGGCGTGCACGAAGCTCATCATCGGTAAGGTCTCGTGCATATTGGTACCCAGTCTCCCGTGCTTTGTCCTGATTGCTCCCGGCGGGAATCATGCCAATGAGATATGGAGTATCTGGCTTTCGCGAAGACAAAAACGAGGATCGACCAGGGCCTTCATTCTGTGGTTGGAAGGGGGGTGCAAGAGCCGCATGGACTGGCAGCGTGGAAATTTTCTTGGTAGGCTCCGCGTTGCTACCGAGCCTCTTTGGAGCGAACAGACTGACCGACTTGGTGGAGTTGATGCCTTGGTGTGCTTGAAAATATTCGTGGTCCTTCTCACGCCATGGCTTCTGGCCAGAATTGCCCGTGCCATCGTTCGGTGGTTGGGCAGATGATTCGTCTGTGGAGGGGTTTTGGGCGGTAACAGAGACCGACGATGCGGAAGAATTATCCTTGGATTTCGGATAATAACTTTCCTCAAAGCTCTTTTGGTTCTGTAGGTTCTTCTCGAATTGGCCTACTTGCTGCCGAACCATGTGTGCCTGATACTCCATCCACTTTTCATCAATCTGATGTTTGTTGTATAGAAGTTGATCTTCTAGGTATTTCAAGGATCCCTTGAGAACATCGATTTGCTTCTTGGTAATTTCACTGGGTCGAATCGACGAGATAGGAGGGTTCGGCAGCGAAGCCGGTGTCGTTGGTGATGCAGCCACAGCAGGGCCGGGTTTTGCGGTCCCCGTGACAGGCTTGTCAGACTTGGAAGATGCAGGCACAGGTATATGAGCCGGGACCGAGGTCAGGGAAGAAGGTGTAGGCTGTATTGCCGGCGGTACTGCAACAGGGCCAACCATCGACGGATGAGGGAAACCGGAGAATGAAGGCATACCGTAGGCAAACAGGGATGGGTTATGAGTCATAGGCCACTGTCCATTGAAGTAAAAGGGCCGGCTACCATCTGTAGGGGCGGAAGCTTGGTGCTGAGAAGGGTCAGATGCTTCCTGGCGGTCATCGACGCCATCCTGCTGGTTGCGTGAGTTATCTTTGTCACTGGGTTTCGGGAAGGCGGCTTGTGGCATAGGTGCCGGCAAACAAAACGTGTTGTAGATCTGCCAGGGGAACATTGGGTATGGCGATCCGTGCATGGCAGGAGCATATCCTGGATATAAAGAAGGGAAGGCGCCGAATGGGTACTGGGTGCCATTTGCTGCCGCTATGTCGGCTGCATCCCTCTCCATAGGTCGGGCGGCGAAGAGACTGCCCGACGAAGGCTTGTCCTTTGTCCATTTGCCAGTGGGTGATGAAGAAGCTCTCGTGTTTGGAACAATGCGCCCGCCTGCTGTAACTCTGACATGAGTAGGCGAGACTACGGCCTTGTAAAATCGCTGAAAGCCTTCGTCTTTTTGGGCAACAAGACCGGATGGCGCAGAGATTGGCTGTGGCTCGCCACATTCATTTTCTGTCCGACCGCGGTATCTCCATTCAGAATCGGTGCCATCAAGCTGTTGAACAGGGCCAGGATTGCCGTTGGGGGCAGTTGTAAGCTTTTCAGTATCTTCTTCAGGGATCAAAGGCAAGGATCTGTTGACGGGTAGACGCAGAATATCTTCTACAATTCAAATTGTTAGGAGCAGCAAAAACGAGGTACAACCAAAGAAACGCACCGATAGAAGCCTCCTTCTGCAGTTTCTGGCAAATCTCGTCATACACCTCTTTTCTGGCGGGAGCAGCCCGCATTCGAAGTAAGTCTTGGGGGGTATACGTGACAGGGGCCATTTTTGTTCTGAGAAAGGCGAAAAACAGATATGAGCGATGGTTTTCTCTTGAATACCAGACAAAAAGGGTTGGGTAGCCTCGGGAGGATCCAGTAGATCGGATGTTGGCGCGAATAAAGGTCAAGATGGGGGCAATCTGCGTCCAAAGTCTGGATCCGTCAGTAATTTTCTGGGCCTGGAGCTGTGACTGAAGAAAGTATGGCAAGTCGGTGCAAGACGAGAGACAATGGAGGAAGTTGGAAGCGCCAACCAGCCGTATTGTGACCTGGATGCAACGGTGATGATTGTGAAGCAAGGAATATTTGATAAGAAACGCCGTAGACGGGCCCAGGGTCTCATCCTCATTCTGGAGCACCGAGAGCCAGCGAAGTATCCGCTTCGACTTTTTTGAACGGGTGAGTGTCATGCCGAGTCGTGAAAAGTGATATTGATTTCTGAAATAATGCTAATCGAAGCTTTCGTCCATTTTAGAGTGTTGGCAAAGAGATCTCAAGGAAAGCCAGTGCAACTGTTGGAACTGGGGCGGGAGGCTGAAGCGGCAGGCTGCCCGAGGGAGGCAAATATTGACGACGGTAACGATGCGAGATTGGGGGGGATTGGGAGTCGCTGTGTATATGGCATATGCCACTGATCGAGCTTGTGCTGGCTGCAGCCGGGTTGGGAGGGGGTGACGAGGGCGAGCGGGGAGGTGAGAACAAAGTGAGAAGACCCTGGACTTACCCAACAGTTGCCAGCGAGAGCAATTCGCGACCGCACGTGTATGCATACAAAGATCAGTCAAAATGGCGATCTGGAAACGGCCGTCGTGAGAAATCGAGATAGGAAGTTGTGACAGATGGAGTGATGGGAGCGGATGGAGATGTCAAAGGGAGACGAAATGGACGAGGAGCATGAAAGGACGAGAAGGCAGTCGGCTGGCGGCGCATTGGGAAGGCAGGTACCTACCTAACTTAGTAGGGAGGTAGGCATTGACAATTCTCTACAATACTTTGCAAGCTTCGCGGGCGACATTGGAAAGAGCAATTATTGTTGCTATGGGAAGCGTGTAAGCCACGGAGAGCACGATGAATGCAAGCCGATTCTTATTTGGGCAATGGATATCAGAGATCTCGATAATAGATAATTAGTAGCAATTTCAACTCCCTGCTCTCCGGCAACAATCCGACCATCGTTTTTATTGCCTACAAACGGGCCACTGTCTGGGCGTGCATCCGTTTGGTTTTGCGGCAGCTGCCAACAAAAAAGCGTAAGCTGCCAGCTGTCAGGGAAGGGCCTAAGGCATCGTGCAAATCCTCACATACCTCTTTTCCCATAAAGAATGGCTCTTGCAATACAGCAAATAAACGCACGCGCTTCCAACTCAATTCGCTTGTGCGTGTCCAGTCTCCACCTGGCTATGCTCGAGCTGGCAGCTCATTTTGCTGATGGTCTGGGGTTCTCCGGTACGGGCCGTGGCGGATCTGGCTTTGGTCGAGGCGGGCTACCAGCAGTATTTTCAACTACAGAGGCAAGAGAATCTCCCGCAAAACTGCACGAGTTAATCATCTTTTTACCAATGCGGCGCGAACGATACTAACGAGCGATTCCCCCCCCCCCGGAGCCCAAGGGCCTACCCACCGTCTTATATATTCGCAACCTGGGTACGGAGTACATCGCCGCAACATCCCTCCCCCGCCATTCAGGCGCGCACCCGAAACTTGAGTGTGCTCAGGCGATGTCTGACTGGCAAGCCGAGCCACCCTCCTTGCCTCCCGTGCTCGAACGCCTCTCGGTTTCGAACATGGGGGCACCACCGCCTCCGCCGTGGCGGGCCGCCTCCACACAACCGCCTCGTCGAAGGAGCTACAGTCAATCAATTTGCAACGATGCAGGGTGCCAAAAGTGCCTACTGTTCACATTGTCTCAGAGAATGCAGAATTGGGAAGTCCTCGCATGCTCAGGGAGTTCTAGGCATCATGCGCACAGACACTGGATGCGGCACCGACCGTCACCATCAACGGTTCGCCGACAGTGATGTGACTTGTGTAACTTGCGGCTGGGGGTTGTTCATGCAAACTAGTTCACGCGCCGTGGTGCATGTCTGATGACCATATTGGTCGTCGTCACGTTGTCGCAGCCTGATGTGATGAAAGGATGTGTGCTATCAGGGTAACAATGAAGCTTGTCACGTTCCCTGACACTTGCATAGGCACAACTACCCTGGACGGAATCTCGGTGGGAAAAACGACGACCTTCAAGCTCACCACACGAAGCGGCTTCTGAATGCTTGCCCTCTCGATTTAATGTTGCCTATCACATGGAATTTAGACCAAGTTGACGACTGGATAACCGAAATACCATGTCACTGTGGAGCCGACAGAATAACCTGGAGGCTGGCGCACATGCATCCGAACTTTGAAACAGGACCTATTTTTATGCCGTGGACTTCATTCTTCACCAAAACTCTGGCTGCAGGACAATGCAAGGCTACAGATCGTCTACACATCTGCAACAAGCCCTCAGCGGCCTCCTAGCGTCTGCTCGATGCCCCCAACCCGGTCGGCTGAAGGGAGATGACTCGACAGCCGTCGGTCCGCAGCGTGGCAGCGGTGGAGTCAAGCAACGCATTTTTAGCCACACAACAGCAGGTTTTCTGAGACGCGAGGCTAGTTGAGGTATGAAACAGGCCTGATTGGACAAGCTTGGCTTGAGTTATGAACTAGTTGGGGTTGGCGATCTACCAAAGGCCTCGGCTGCTAAGCCATATCTCCACCAGGTAGCGTTGATCCATACAACTGGGGAAACCGAGTTCAATTGGATGATGGCGGTTGAGAACGGACCGGTAACTAAATTGACGCAACACTTATTTAGACTCATGATGCCCATCTGTTTGTATTTCATGGCTTTGCATCTACACTAGCCTCGAGAACTCAAGTCACGACTGTCACCACATTGAACCCCGTCACGACCTACGACTTTACGACTACAACCGAGGCAACCAGCCGATTTACAGCGCTTTAATTGATTGAATATAGCACATTACGTTGCTGAACCACGTTTCCGTCACCCTGAAACGCATCATCATGGCTCCTCTCACTCCTCACTGGCAGCAGCCATCCCACCCCGACATCCAAAAAGTCGTCATCCTCAACGAGGTCGAATTCACCACCAAGAGCCTCTCGCGCGTGGCTCTGCCACCCTTTGCCCTCTTTGCCCGATTTGACTTTCCACCGTGCACGGAAGCGGCGGAGCCCACGTATGCCACGGTGCAAATGGGACGCAATAGACATCTCAACCTCAACAGTGACCTGCTGTACATTAACCACTCTTGCGAACCCTCTCTTGTTAGTAAACTGCCCGCTCCCGGCTGTGGGTGTTGGCCGTCCCCCGCATTGGAGTTGTCGCACGTGGGAGGAGCAGAGTCTCAGGCTTGTTGAAGACAAGACGTCATATATCCCCCAATACGAGTAGAAATGACAGAATTAACGGAAACAAAAACCAATTAGATTTTTGACACTGGCAACAAGATTATCATTGCTGGACCCAAGGGCCTACAACCCGACGATGAACTCACTGTTAGTTGACCACACGCTACTACCCTTGCCACGGCCCTGGCACAGCGGATATGCAATGCCGAGCCAAACAAGACCACCAGCAATTCTAATCACCAATTCTCTTCGACACTTAGTTTTTCTACCCCTCTACAGAATGGGAAATGTCGCAGCCTTTCCAGTGCCTCTGCGGTACGCCCACGTGCAAGGGCACCATTGATGGCGCCAAGAATATGACGTCGGCCCAGCTCGACGGCCTCTGGCTCTCCAAGCACATTCGCGAGCTCCGCGCCGAGCAGGCCGCCACTGTCGGCAGCACATCGCCCCCCTCACCTGCTGCCGACCCGACGACTGAGGCGCTGCAGAATGCCATTGACCAGGCCGAAAAGGTGGTCGAGGCCGCCCGCGCCGCGCTGCTGTCCTATACCGGCACCGCCGGCCGCAATGGCTCCCAGCTCCCCCGCAACGGCGGCGGCAAGGCCAATGGCGTCGGCCGTCGCGGCGGTCCGACCTCGCGCGAGCTGAGCGGCGAAATGGGCGGCGACACGGCCATTCGCGCATAGATGGCAGTGCACCTAGACGGTTCGGGACGGGGTGCGGGCAGCCTCATGCTTGGATTTGGGATGCGGCTCCCCTCCTCGTCAGCTGGTAGGTGATTGAAAAAAAAGGGCAAGATGACTCCCGCGTCATTCAACTGGTGTGCCTCTTGCGACGGAACAAGAAATTGGAACCATGTGCTTTAAAAATTCTTACATCTAGAGCAGGGAATTCAACATACCCTGGCGTTGAATACAGTTTTGCTTTCCCCACTGAATAAAAAACACCTGCATTGTGCCTAGAAACCAATGGCGAAGAAACAACTAACACGCTATGTACTCAAATAAACAAATATTCAAAAAATAACCAATCGTCGTGGTATACAAATACACATCATTTTCGGAGAAGAAACCATGCGTTTTAGGCGCAACTTCCTGGTCTCGCGCCTCCAGTCTCACACCTTTAGTCTCGCGCCTTGGCCTTTCTCTCCGCTTCTTTGCGTCGGTTGCCGCCCGTGACATTCATACCAGGCCTCCAGCCCGCATCGCTAATAATGCGCTGCTCGTCCGTGTACTTGGCGGCATCCTCCCACTGCGTGCGGGCGAGAGTGCGGCGGTCGTGGTTGGCGCGCGTGAACCGCCAGACTTCCGTGTCGGCCATGTGCCAGGCCTCGGCGGATGCACGGCGGCGGCGTGTTTCCGAGGATGGTGTGCTGGCCAGGGCGAAGACGTCCTTGGCGCGGTCGAGGATGGCGAGCTCGCGCTCGCGCTCGAGCTCGGTGATGGCCTTGGGGCCATAGGCGAGGTCAGGACGGTCCCTGTCGTTGATGTGGTCCGAGGGCACGGGGCTCTCGGAGCGGCCGTCGTCGATGATAGTCTGTGGGATGGCGAAGCCAAAGTACCAGTCGAGCGCGGCGGGGAAGGGGTCCTCGACGGTGAACCAGAGGGAGCGGGTGTCGGCGGTGTCACCCGAGATGGCCCTTTTCAGGGCCAGGAGTTGAGAGTAGCGCGAGCGGTGCTTGCCGCGTAGGCCCTCGGCAGCGGCCAGCAGCCAGCCGTCGCGTGTGGAGTCGTGGATGACGGTGGCGTTGAAGCCGTCCCGTTTGTTGGCAAGGACGGTGCGTGTCCACGGATGGGGCACCATACCAATGGTGAAGACGCTGCTCTCGTTGGCGAAGGTCTTGGCAGGCCGGACGACCAAGGGTGTGGTAGCACCGCAGGGGCCGCACTTGGGTAGGTTGGGGGGACACGAGCCCGCAAGAGGTGTGGGAGGACAGGATGCGAGAGCATGGGCTAGATCGGTCGCGTTGCGGACCATGTTGCTCATGTGATCCTCGAATGGGTTGATGACGTCGATGCCCATGGCGTACGAATTCTGCCACGAGGACTGCAAGTGCGCATTGATCAGTTCGTTGCGCAATGCTCCAAATTGGTGCTTGTTCTTGTCGAGTACCAGTTTTGGGTACTTTTTGGCGACTATGGTGGTGTTGTAGAAAGCCAACACAGGGGGAGTCTCGTGCTCGACCACTGCGTCCGCCGGCAGAGCGTCCAGGAACGAGCTGACCGAGTGGAGGTTGGCCGAGGCCATGACGTTCCGGACCGCGGCGTGCACTTGCTCCCTGGAACCCCAGAATAACGCGCTAGACAAATTGCCAGCCCTCGACAAGGCATTGTATTGGCCGCGGCGGAGTGTCGGCAGGAACCCGTAGTCGGTCCCCATGGGGAACACGACAGGCTGAGAAAGCAGACCACCGTCCATGGTGTCCCACGCGAGCCAGCGCAAAAGGTCCCTCTTCAAATCAGCGCCGACATCCAGGCTGTCTAGCTTGGCGTAGAGTGGATTGCTACTGGCCTCGTCCGGGCCGAGGATCGCCGGCTGGAAACCTCGCGCCCACCAGGCGCGCCGCCACATGAGCAGCAGCCGAGCGTCTGTGTCATTCTCGCCGGCCATTGTTTTGTCCAGCGCATCGTAGTAGCAATATATAGGCTGCCGAGTTTCCAGAGTCGGAAGAAGAGCCCTGTCGTCGTCCAGAGTCACTTCGTTCGAGAAGACTTTGGACAGGGCGTCGGCGTCTGCCAGCCACGACGACCTGGCGTATGTGTCATCGCTTTGACGGGGTGGCGGCTGCGACGGGGGTGTGACTGGTCGCTGCGCGCTCTTCGTGGCGGTGTCGTAGACTTGCGGCTCCGTCGTCGTCGCCTTTCGCTCGGGTGTGGAGAGACTCGGCGGCGAGGGAACGGCGGATGTGAGAAGCGTAATGAGGCAAAGGGCGGACAAGGACACGGCAGCGAGAAGAATAGTCAAGCGGCGCGTGGTTAAGCGAGGCATTGGGAGACCAGGGTAGGGTAGTCGTCGAGTCATGTTGAGTGGTGGGGTGAGGCGAGGTGAGGCGAGGGGGCGCGTCGCGGCACGACTTGAGGGACACGCCTGTTTTGGAGCGGCTGAAAGTAAGGCTGCGCTAGAGACAAGTCGAATGCAGTGGTTGAGAAGACGAGAGTTCCATCACGCCAATGAGCGAATGCAGAGCAAGCACGCTCTACAGTGGGCTGGCTGTGTTGAGCCGATGGGAAGTGTATTTGGTGTTTTCGATCATGGAAGGCGTGGCCGCAAAGGGGGGAAACTGGCGGCTACGCTACGATGTGTCGCGGCACTAGCCAGGCTAACCAGTCTTGGCGCAAAACACGCCAGCGCGGGAGAGCCCGTCGCGGATCGGTGGCCAGGAGTACAAGGGATTACCAGATTTTGTATGTATTTATTTGTGGACACCCAGTCAGGACTGGTGAGACCATCTTGATAGTTAATGCACGTGCTTTGGTATGAAGAATTGTCACAGTGTGTTCCCCTGTCACGCAGTACCCAGGTACCTAGGTACATACCTGTAGGTAGGTTCAGTAAATCCTTTGGTCTCGAGGCGCTAGCACATTTAATGCACCTTGTGCGCCGCGTTTATTGCCTTACTATTAGTACACATTTACCTATCTTGCCCTGAATATCATAACTACACCTACCTAGGTACTAACGAGGTCGTGCTGAATTGGGAAGATGGCGGCCGCGCTGCCGTGCAAAAATCAACTTGTCACGGCCAGGCGGCATGAGGGCGCCAGGTTCTGGGCGCCTGGGCGCTATTACCACACACCTGCCTGATGACCGTAATGGTATTATCGAGTGTCGAAGGATTTAGCCGCTCGTCCTTAGGTATCAACTCGCTTCCCCGTGACCCGTCCTATTCACGGTGTCCAATCCCACCCCACCCAAGTACCTACTCTAGTAGGCAGCCTGTTTGCAGCACCCACTGCCGCCCGTCCTACAGTCACTCGCTAATGTTAGGCAGGCCACAGCCCCCAAGGCCAGGCAGCCGCCGACCACCCTAGCATTTCCTCCATCTCTCCCCGCAGCTTTCGTGAACCCGGGCCTTGCGTATTATGAAACGATCATGACCGTGCTGCCCTCCCTCTGCCTCCCTCTCCATCATCTTTGATAGCCAGCCTTATTCATGCTCGGTACTGTCGCTCGCTTACACACGCCCCGTCACGCATAGTAAGCGCCCAACATGCCGCCGCTGCGCTTCAACGCGGACCTGTCCGAGGCCCAAGACAAACAGATACATGGAGTCTCTGACTTGGTCCACGGTGAGGAATCGGGCAACCTCAAGTTTACATATCGCCACGACAGTCTCCCTGAGCCTGTTGTTGTTCATATGATTGCCCATGGTCAGTCCAGCCAACCAACACCGCCCTCCTGCGCCGCCGCACCCACTAACAATAATACCGTGGCGACGTGTAGATTGCATGTCTTATCCCAAAAACTCGGGCTTTATTGTTTTCTCGGAATTCGACAATGGCGCTGATGACCTCGCTTTGCGCCTCGATAATCTCTCCCAAAAGAACAAGTGGTCCAGCATTGAAGAGGCTGTGCGGGTCATTTCAGAAACAATCACTTCCAGCATTGAGAAGGGCGAAGATAGTCCGTCAGAAAACTCAGAGGACCAAACATGGGAGATTGGTAGCGACCATGAGGAGTTTGATCCAATGGAAACCTCTAGCGACAATGGCGACCATGAACGAATGTCCGACCTAATGGACGTTGTCCGGCCGCTAAGTCCGCAGGCACTGGCTAACCTGAGGACCTCTTTGCGAAAAGCTCAAAGCGCAGGAATAATTGTCGGCATATACCCACGTCTTGAAGACAACTCTCCCGAAGTCATCTCTCTCTCTGCCCCAGCAACGTGCCTTGGCGTCGCTCCCAGCATTCTGGAATCCTGGGGTCTCAAACAAACCGACAACCTAGTATTGCTTATAAAAATTACCTCAGAATACCCGAATCTTGACGACTTGCTCCGGTATTCAAGCCGTCAAAACGTTCTGCAGTTTCGTTTCGGGAGATGCCAGGGCGAGAAACCCTCCGCGGCCTCTATCCAGTCTGCCTACCGCGATACAAAATACTCCTCAAAAGACAACGACATCGGGAACATCGTCGTTGAGAATGCCAAGCTTCCATTCGAGCTCATAAGAATGTCCAGCTCACTGGAGAAGCTACTCAACTCTGATTTCATCGGCTTGCTTCGGGCCAGGAGGATGCACAGGACTTTTTGGCCCCATGTCCAGCATATTATGTCAACCATTCAACTGCTGTCCACCGCGCAAAACAGCGTCGACCAAGGTATTGATGTCGAGTTTCTGAAGTCACAGGTCGATCACGTACCCTGGCAGAGCCTCGAAGGCTTAATCTCCCAGGACGGCGCATTGGACAGTGCAGAATCTTTTAGCCTACCGCTTGTTGCCATGCAGTTCGCCCTTCATCGACTCGCAAATTGCACGCGCTACTGCATGGTATGCAACTCATGCCTGGATCAAGGATCCTCAGCTGTAAAACCATATGTTTGCTCCAAATCGCTTTGCTTGTTTCAGTACTTGTCACTCGGCCTGGGATCAAGCATTGAGCACGAGATTATCACTTCTCCATACGTCGTGGACATGCTAATCTGCTTTTTTTACACCGCGCTGTCACAAAATTCTTGTCGCGAGCTCCCTGATGGACTCAGTATTAAAGCTGCGTATGTTAACAGCCAGGAGGCTCAGCGAGGCTACGTCACCGCAGTCGCAGACATGAAGGCAAGGATAATTCGGGACCTTGACTTTTCTAGACTGCTGGATGGACATACCGAAAAACCTATCAACGAGATCTTACGCCCTGGTGACCGCCTTGTGATTATTTATCGAGAGGCTGAAGCGCCATCTGCGTTATTCCCAGGCGTGGTTGTAAAATCGTGGTGTCAACTTACAGCATTCGTCGGTGGAGAGTGGACATTCGAGTGCTACCATGTCGACCGTTCAGCAGCAGGATGCACCACGAGCCCGCCACATTATGACCTTCCTATCGCCTTGCTTAAGGGAGGCAACTGGCACGGAGTGCATTTGTTTGGGTATTGGCAAAATATTGACAAGTTCGGTGACAAGGAGCGAAGTCTTGCACTGCTCAACATTCTGGACGGGATACCCTCAGTCCTTGACATGCGAGACTATTTGGTGGCCCAACCTGGTAGGCGGTTGGCGAGTTGGAGCCGGCTCAATGCATCCGAGTTGGCAGTTTTGAACTGGACTGTGGCTTCCAATCGGTCATTACTTGTGCAAGACGACTATGTTGTGACAGACCCGGAAATATCCCGTGGTTTACCTCCCGTGACCTCCCGGAACAAAACCAGCCTCCCAGGGAAGACTGAAAGCGCAGAGACGGCTAACGAGACGTGGATGCAGTTTCGATTTGTCCAAGGCGCGCCGGAGAGGGAGCAAAGGTTTGAGCAGAAAGCGACCCAACTGCTGCAAGTGACGAAGACTCCCACGATATTTGCCTGGCATGGAAGCCGGTTGAAGAACTGGCACAGCATCATCCGAACAGGGCTTGACTTTTCCGTCACGGAAAATGGTCGGGCAAGCGGTGATGGCGTGTATTTTAGCAGTGAAATGGGCACTAGCATGTCCTACTGTGCTCGCATGTGGACTACAAGTCAACTGTGTTATGCGGTAAGTCTTTCTACATTACTTCTAACATGTTAAGCGTCAACACGGGCATCGGTGCTGATCGGTTCACAGCGAGATTGCTGGGCCAAGTCGGAGCTTCAAATAAGCTCTGCCATTGCTGTATGCGAGTTGATCAATTGTCCTTCTGAGTTTGTTAGCCGGTCGCCGCATTACGTCGTCAGTAATCTGGACTGGATCCAATGCCGTTATCTACTCGTGTCGACAAGGCCGTCCTCAAGAGCCATGACATTTGCATGTTACGAACAGAAGAGCCACGAGACACCTGCATACGTGTTGCAAGATGCCAATGCATCCATAAGAAGTTGCTCACAGGTTATCGAAATACCTATTGTGGCTATTCCATTTGATCGACGCGCTTTGCAGGCGAGAGAGCCGCCCCAAACACCAACAGCTGCAGCAAAGGCGGCAAAGGCGGCTTCTTCCACGGAGAGCATCGCGCCGTCCAATTTTCACTATGATGTCGATGACGTGCAACTGTATCTGGGTGCTGAAGGCGTTGAAGATGGTCTCCATTCCTCTACGGCGAAACGACGGGGGTCCGAAGGCTCTGATTCTTCCCGATGCCCCCAGTCCTTTAGCAAGCGCCACAAACTCAGTCTTGAGTTACTTCCCACTAGAAACCTAGCAAAGCCAGACCAGACGCGCAATCCACTGACGTTTGACCCTGAAAACCTCAATATGAAATCGCTCCGCCTTCTCGGCGCCCCAATCTGGGCATCCACCTCGAAGCAAGCAGTCCGGCGGCTCACAATGGACCTCAGGGACCTGCACCACCGGCAGACGACGCTGGGCGACCTCTCCGCCGGCTACTACGTGCACACAGACAAGTCGGACAACATGTTTCAGTGGATCGTCGAGCTCTTCCACTTTGATCCGACGCTCCCCCTCGCCGGCGACATGCAGCGGCTGGGCTGCCCGAGCGTCGTCCTCGAGTGCCGCTTCGGCCCCAACTACCCCATGACGCCGCCCTTTGTGCGCGTCATCCGACCGCAGATGGTCCCCTTTGCGCGCGGCGGCGGCGGCCACGTCACCGCGGGCGGCGCCGTCTGCCTCGAGCTCCTGACCACCTCGGGCTGGAACCCGGTGGTGCACATTGATAATGTCCTGCTCCAGGTCCACGCCGCCCTCGGCGAGCCGGAGCGGCCCGCGCGCATCGACGAGGCCGCGCTGGGGCAGGATTACGGCGTCGCCGAGGCGGTGGAGGCGTTTAAGCGGCTCGCGCAGACGCATCAATGGGGAGTGCCTCCTGATTTTGCGCTTATTGCGGCGCCGAGTTGGTGAAGATGGGCTGCATGACCGAAGATGGTGTGAATTGACTGCTCATTTGCTCACGATTTCCCCAGTGGTTATACTTCTTGTATAATCGATTTTCTTACTATTATCATTTATTTCTCGTTATGTGTCTATTTGTCTTCGTCATGATAGGTAAACGATGCACTGTATCAGTCTGGCCGTCTAAATAGTCAGCTGGACGCAGCACAGGACAGACACACGTAATGAAGGAGAACATCTCTGACTTCTATATCGTGTCCCATTGCGGTGCTTGTCCTTTTTGTGTATGGTTTTACAATTCTAGTGTCACGTCCCTATTGGGGGGACAGTTGGGAAGAAAATCTCTTTGTAAAATCTGCCGTCAAAAAAGACAAAATAGTAAAAAAGATTGTGTGCAGCCACATTTACTGCCGCGAGGAGAAAAACAACCAAGTTTTTCTTTCCCTGTCCCCTGGGCTGCTTTTATCATTACGCATCCCCCTGTTTGCTCAGCGTACGTCGCCCTGTAGTTTTTTTTGGTGTTTCGTCATGGAAACTGTCAGATTCTTCAAACAAACCTTGCGGAAAAAACGGCCTTGGATAAAAGAAAAGGATGCCAAAGGTGCATAAAATAGTAGAAAATCAAAGAACAATGCGTTGGACTCTAAATGGTATCGAATTCGACTCTGCGTGCGGCGCCTAGTCGTGCTGGAACAAGACACTAATGGACTCGCCGTGGTGGACACGGCGGATGGCCTCGGCAAACACGGCGCTAATGTCAATGACCTCGAGCTTGGGGCAGAGACGGCAGTGCTCAGTCTGGGGCACCGAATTGGTGACAAGGACCTTGTCAATGGCCGAGGCGTTGATGCGGGCAATGGCATCACCGCTAAAGACACCATGGGTCAGTAGGGCGTAGACCTTGATGGCGCCTTCGCGCTTGAGCAGCTTGGCGGCGCGGGTGATGGTGTTGGCCGTGTCACCCAAGTCGTCGACGAGAATGCAGATGCGGTTTGCCACGTCGCCAACGAGCATCATGCTGGCGTTGCGCTGCTCGGTGAACTTGATCGGACGGCGTTCCTACGGCAGGATGTGAGTGTGGATCGCGGCAAACAGCAGCGGTTCATGTTACCTTGTGGATGAGGGCGAAGTCCATATCGAGACTGTCGGCAATGGCGGTGGCACGCTTGGCACCGCCGGCATCCGGCGAGACAACTACGGCTTCCTTATAGCCGGGGATGTGCTGGCGGATGTAATTTTGCAGCAGGGGCTTCCCGTAGAGATTGTCGACGGGAATGTCAAAGAACCCCTGGTATTGGGGATCGTGGAGATCCATGGTGATGATGTGATCGGCGCCGGCGCAGGTGAGAAGGTCGGCGACGAGTGTGCCGGCCTGAGCCACCCACTGCTTATAGCCTGGCTTGACATGGAAGGCAGGGACGTTGGTGGGTGTATTGTAGTCGTGGGTGGTGAAGCTGCGCTGGGAGGAGACGGAGCCCTCGGCGGTATGTCCGCGGGCGTGTGACGTCAGGCTGGCGGCGCTGTCGGCGCGCTTGGCGGGTGTGAAGTGGTCGGCATTGTCAGACTTGTCCTGCGAGATGCTGTTCTTGGCAAGCTTCTCGGCGAGACTGTTGACGCCATTATTGAGGCCGCTGCTTTTGGGCCCGCCGGGTCGCGGCGTTGCGGGCACGCTTTCAAAAGTGTAGTCTTGCTTCGCACCGTTCTCGAGGGAGCGGGAGAGGGGGGCACCGGCCTTGTTGTAGGGCCAATCAGGTTGGCGAGAGTAGGGAAACAGAGGGACGACGGCGGTGACGCGTTTGGCAGAGCCCGTCTTGCAGGCTGAGATCATGATGCAGAGGTCAATGAGGTGGTCATTGACGTGGCCGGAGCCGGACTGGACAATGTACACATCCTTGCCACGGACCGAGTCCTTAATCTCGCAGCGGCTCTCACCGCCGGAGAACTTGCCGAGGATGCGGTCGCCGGGAGGGATGCAGAGAATATTGGCAATGCTGTCAGTAAGCTCGGGGTGGGAATTGCCTCCGAGGAGGACAATGTTGCGGACCATGGCTGTACGAGGGCGCAATCAGCCTGCAGGTCGTCTTCGTTTGCTAGATGATGGATGGGGGCACTGGGAGGAATTGAGGTAGAAAAGCCAAAGCCTTTCAATCTTGTTCTTTCCTTTTCGAATGAGGGAAAATAGAGAAGAACAGTGCGGGGAGTCGATCACGAAGTCCAGCGGCGAGTAATTGGGGTATGCCGAGGGACAGCCTTTTTTTTTTCTTGGACTCCGTCGCACCGATTGCGGACCAGAATGGACCAGACGCGCGAGCGGCAATGACAGCAGGGAAAGAAAACGGAAGAAGGGTGAAGGAGATCTCGACAACTGGCAAGCGTGGTCAAGACCAGCAGGCACAGCGGGATGGCAGGAGGCGTAGAAAAGATGGAGGGTGATTGTTACAGCAGCATCGTGATGGATGGAAAAGATGAAAAAAAGTTTGGAGGGCCGAAAGGCGGGACAAGAGGCCTGAGTCAAGGTTTTTGGCGTGTGTGCGGTGCACCTTCCGTCCCCCGCCTCTCCACTGCAAGTTAGAGGACCAAAAAAAAGGAATAAAAAGCTAGTTAAAAAGAGGGAAAGAGAAAGGAAAAAAAAGGCGGCTGCGTGGTTCCTTTGGTGGGGTAAAACTGGTGACTGCATTATACGTGCTTTGAATTCAACGTCATTGGCTGTTGGCAGCTGCATGGATGCTACAGAGGTTCCTTGCCAACTGCTCGATGAGCAAAGGAGGGCTTTTTGACGGTGGCAAAAGGTCTTGAATGGAATAATATATTGATAGCAGACTGCACGTCAATCGATATATTTCGTCATGTATTTGTTTGCGCTCTCGACGCAACGGCTATAGGCGGGTTACAGAAATAGTGAGTGCATGGAACATTTCGGAAACGCTGATTCAAAGTAAGTAGATTATACAAAGATATGTGACTTACTCGTTGGATAAAAGCAGAGCACATAATAACTACCTAGGTACCTACCTATCAAGACAAGTCACTCAGTAGCAGTGACAAAGACACAGATTCTTGGCGTGCAGATTGCGTGCAGATTGCGTGGTCATCTTGCAGCAGCTGGGTGGCCCATGTGACTAGGTAAGTACCAAGTGTGCAGTGCAGATAGACCATAAAAGCCTAGAAACTAGAGCAATGGTACTTTGATGTCAATCCCATTCATACCAGGTAGGTAGGTAAAGTAGGTATCCTTGTTGACAATTTCTTTCATAGTGCGATGGCGGTTAGCGTCTCCGGGTGCCATCCAGCGCTAGAGGACGCCAACAGCCTTCCTGTAGGCCCTGTCTCCAGAGCGCTAGCCCCCTGTAGTCAGTCCAGCACTCACTGTATTACGTACGCAGGCGGTGATTGGGCTGGCCGGACAGCTAGAACTCGTTTTCTGCCGTAAAAAAAGAAAAAAAGTTGGGCAAGCTTCAACCCAGAACTTGATGCCAATCGACAACGCATTCTTGACAATCGAGTTTGTCTGCATTGTTGACAATCGAGTTTGTCTGCCACATTAAAATAGTTACAACTCTCACACCGCATCAACCACTTATAGCATCGCCACGATGAAGATTATCGAGGCTCAGGCCGCCGTCCTCTCCAACTTTGAGGTCTACCAGCACGTGGCGCACCAAAAGGACCTCTACAAGAAGACCAAGCGTCGTGGTCCTCCCAACATGGAAACGGTTGCTCGTGAAGTAAGTTGATTCTGCATGAACAAGATATCCACCCCCCCTCTAACTTGGCCCAGCTGCTCCAGTACCTCCGTACCGCGCCTAGTCCCCTCAGCCAGACGCCTCTCACCTACACGCCGTCGTGCATCAAGACGCTCATCCAACGCCTGCAGCCCTTTGAGCTGTCCAAGGGCGAGGTCGTCATGATTCTTAACCTGCGGCCTGCGTCCGTCGCCGCTCTCAACACTGTTCTTGAAGACATGGGCGACCGATACACCGAGACAGAGCAGGAGGACCTCGTCACTATTACCTCCGAGGTCCTCGGCCAGTTCGACGAGCCAGAGGAGGCGCCTGACGCCGACACGTCCATGCAAGACACCGCAGAAACAACCTCTTGAATCCTTGCATCTAGAAAGCAGACCAAGTCGGCACCTGCCCTGCTGCATGTCACAATATGACACAGCCACCCTCGGTCTGGCCTCCTTCGGCTGTTGTCGTCTTGACCGCCGTTGCACATATATCTTCAAATGCGAGCTTGATCAGTTCACCCGTCGAAGCCGAGCACTCTACATAGCGATCAGCTCGCAGGCTCTGCGCCATCTGATAGGCTTCTTGCGGGTAGATGACGCCGTTGGGGTCCGTCTCAGACCGCAGATCACGCTTCAAGCCCAGAACGACAATCGGCACGCCGTCGATGCGAGGGAAAGCCCCCTTAACTTCGTCAATCCACTATATCGGCCATTAGCGTATCCTGCTCTGCAACCTGCAATTGCTGCCAAAAGTTCGGACTCCTCACGTAGCGCTTCATGTTGAGCAGACTCAACCGCTGGCTAATGTCATAACATATAACCACGACGTCCGGATCCAGCAGCCGCCAGTTTTCCGGGCTCGACGTGTCCTGGAACTCTAGTTGGTATTTTCGCGCAGACAAGTTGACGTTGAAAATGAAGGGCTGGTCAATGTCGCGCAGTAGCGGGATTGGATTCACATTCTCCCCCGCGCTGAGCCGCCTATCTCGGCTGTCAGTCACATGCACTCACCCACAGTGTAGCTCCTAGATATAAGAAATACATACGATAAAAATGTCGTCTTGCCGCATTGTTCGTCACCCACTAGCAGGATCTTGACTGTGTCTCCTTCGAAGGCCATATTTGGAGCATTGTGCAGGGTCTGACCTCCTGCCGTCCAAACGGCCTGCCGAGAGATAAGGGCCAGCTGCCAGCCGCTGATAACACGCTAACTTAAAAAACTTGGACCACTCAACATCAACTTCCAACTTCGACACCCAAGTCAACACTCACACGACAGCGAGCCCCAGTTTTAGACTCTGGGGCCTGCTAAAAAAGAACCGACGGTTCTTGAATATTATTTCCATGATTTTATGAGGCTGTTTTTTTGGGCAAAGAGGCCGTGTTGCTGCGCTGAAGCCATCGCTCGAGTCACGGGCACGCAGTGGCCCGTCGCAAGCTTTTCAACCACCCCACCAACCGCATATCTCAGCGCCAGAGCGAAGTCGCGAAAGAAGATGGATCCCGCCAACTACAACAGTTGGACCAAACTCGGTCTTGTCGAGAGAGTCCGGCAGCTAGAGGCTGAGCTGCAAAGGAGACCGGCGGCACCAGAGCCCGAGCCAACGCATGGCGATCCAGCGGGGGCATCAACCCCTGGCACGACAAGGCCGAAGGTCAGGCGCAAGATGGACCCCTCAAAGTATTCTACCCGCTTCATCGCCCTGAAGCTGGCCTATCTCGGCAAGAATTACGGCGGCTTCGAGTTCCAGGCCGAGGGCCACCAGCCCAGCATCGAGGAGGAGTTGTGGATTGCCCTGACAAAAGCGTGCCTCATCTTTCCAGAAAACGAAAAGATTGTTGATTTTAACATTTGCGAGTACTCAAAGTGTGGGCGTACAGACAAGGGAGTCAGCGCCTTTGGGCAGGTCATTAGCATTCGCGTGCGGAGTAACAGGCCGCTGCCCAAGGAGCCCAAGCCGACGGTAGAGGGCGCAGCAGGACAGGACACGGAGCAGCAAGAACCAGAAGAAGAGGAGAAGCCGTTTGACCCCATTGCAGACGAGATACCCTATCCCATGGTCCTCAACCGACTGCTGCCGCCCGACATTAGAATCCTAGCCTGGTGTCCCTCGCCACCCCCCAACTTTTCCGCGCGCTTCTCCTGTCGCGAGCGCCAGTACCGCTACTTCTTTACCCAGCCTGTCTTTTCCCCCGAACCCTCTTACGGAACTGGCACCGGCACCACCCACCCGGGGTGGCTGGACATTGACGCGATGCGTGACGCGGCTAAGCGCTTCGAGGGTGACCAAGACTTTCGCAACCTATGCAAGATCGACCCCGCCAAGCTCATCACCAACTGGTCCCGCACCATTTTCGAGTCGGACATTGTCGAGGTGCGCGACGCCGCCAGCGCGCTGCCCTACGTCACCGCCGCCGGCTTCGCGCCCTCTGCCCTTGTCGGCACCAGCTCCTTCCCCAAGGTCTACTACTTTCACGTGCGCGGGTCGGCGTTTCTCTGGCATCAGATCCGTCACATGGTCGCCGTGCTCTTCCTTGTTGGACTGCGCCTCGAGAAGCCGTCCATCGTGAGCGAGCTGCTCGACGTGAACAAGTACCCGCGCAAGCCCGGCTACACCATGGCTGACGAGGTGCCACTGGTGCTGTGGGACTGCCTCTTCCCGGATCTGACGCAAGCGGATGACGCGGTGACCCCGCAAAACACGCACGTGGACACGATGCATTGGATCCGCGCCGGCGCGGAAACGCCGTCGAGGATGCGCGCTGGCTCGTTTGGCCCGTTTGGCACGCTCGATGGCATGTGGCGCGTCTGGCGCGGCCACAAGATGGACGAGCTACTGTCCGGGCAGCTGCTGCAGAGCATGGCGAAGCAGGCGGCGGGCGAAGATGCAGAGGCGCAGAAGACGATGGAGAAGAAGCCAATGTCGAATAAAAAGGCGGCGCTGAGCGTGCGCTTGTACGACGGCGGCAACACGGGCCGGCCGGCGGGCAAGTATGTGCCGATTGAGAAAAGAGATGTGCTCGAGTCGCCGGATGAGCTGAACGATAAATATGCGCGGCGCAAGGGGTTCGTGGACGCGGCAGATATGCGCGCAAGGTGGAAGGAGGGCAAAGATGTCGTCATGCAAGGTGATGAGTAGGATATAGAGATGGAGAAGGCATTATATAAAAGGCGTTTTGTATCTACTTGTGTGAGCTGCGTGAATTATCACAGACAGTGGGTAGAATATAGAGAACAAGGTGCTTGGGTAAAGAAGTGTGTTGTCGCTTGTGTTGGTATTAAGCATTACGGCTGGCTGGCGTGAGCTGCGTAATTATAAAGAGTCGTAGTCGTCATAATCTGTATACAGTTCCCTCCCAACTCCCAATTACAAAATCGGCGTCTTTTCATCCCTCTTCTCATACAGACACTCCCTCGCGCCGCGCCAGACGGCCTCGACGATGCGCCTCGGCGGCAGCAGCCCGGGAAACACCACCACCAAGTCCTCCTCGCCGTCGACAACCACCACGAGGTAATAGCGGACCTCGAAGCCGCGAAACGCCTCGTTGACGAGAATATCCCGGATCTTCTCCGTCGGGATGAAGCGCGTGGCGGCACGCGCAAAGTACCCCGGGGCACTCTCCCGCGTCTGCACGCCGAGCCCGCGCATCACGAGAAGGCTCTCGGCCGCGTGGACGCGCCGCGAAAGCAGCCGCAGCGCGAGTGCGGCGGCGGGGAGCAGCAGCGGAAGTGGCACGGCGGCAGCGACGCGCGCGAGGCCCTGGCCGGCGGCGTGGCGGTGCAGCACGTCGCGCGCCCAGAACAGCGTGTCGGCGGTGAGCAGGTCGGGCGGGAGGGTCAGCGGGTGCGCGGGCGGGGGGCTGGCGAGCGGCGAGCCGGACCAGCGCGCCTCGACGAGGAGAATGGTGGCGAGGGCGAGGCCGACGCGCAGGAGCAGCAGCAGGATTCGGAGGAGGCGCAGGGCGAGCGTGGACGGGGGCTGCGTGGTGACGGTGAACTCAGTCGTGGTGGGCGAGGGGCGCCGGATTTGGAGGCGCGGTGGTGTGGTGAGCATGGTGGCGGCGGCTCCGTCAGATATTTAAGGCGGGATTTAGTAAACAATCCATCATGGCTTGCAGGGGAAGACAGATTTGAAAGATGTTGTTTGAAGCTGTGGTAGTAGGACAGTTGGTGTGGGGAGTTGTCGCAGAGCCCAAGTGGGGCAGCATAGGTATATAGCACAAAATAGCTGGCTCTTTTTTCGGCTGTAATGGCTCAACTGGGAAACTTCTCGTACTTTTCTCGTTTTGCGACCGCACCAAACACCGTCAGATCCCCTTCTGTTGGCGCCCAGCCCGAACGCTGCGGTGGCCGCCCGCTCGCATGGGCAACCTGCGACCGCCGGTACACAGGCAGTTTACTCTGTCCGCGGCCCTCAGCACTGGAGATGACCCTTGAGGGAGGTTTCACTCTGCAGAGAACTCTCCCCCGTCGCGTGGCGGGCTGGATCACGACCCGGAGGGGAATTTTGGGCTGGTTGTGTGAGAAAGAGAAATCAACCAATTTTTTTAAACTCACTATTTTTTAATTTAATATTATTATTATATATCTAGTTATTTTTTTCTAAGTAATAATTACTTAGCTAAGTCTTAATATTCTACTATTACTTATAATATTTAATATTTTAAGTATATATAAAAAATAAATTTAAATATACTAATTAAGCTATTTTTTACCTTTTTAATACCTCTATATTTATTTAGAAGTAGAAAAAACCTAACTAGCTAGGGGAAAAACCTCTTCTCTCTTTAATAATATTATTATATTTAGTATATATAGAAATTAATACTTTTATACTTATTATTTCTTTAACCTTATTAATACCTTTATTATAGTATTTATATATATTTAATATTAATACCCTTAATAGCTAGGTAGTATAGTGGTTAGTTATACTCCCTAATAAGCCTTATACCCTCTTATGGTTATCTTAACCTACTCTTTTTGCCTTACCTTAGCCTTACCCCCCCCTTTATAAGTTGCTTATAGGCCTAAATTACCGCGCTTGACTTTTAGGAGGGAAAGAAGGGGAGAAAAAACACAAAGAAGGGAAAAGGTACCTCTAGCTAGATTCGAACTAGCACCTATATACTAACCTATACAACACTCCTTAACATAGAACTACTATACTATAAAGGCTTTTAAGTATATATAGATAAAAGTCTTTATTATTAGGTTATAGTTTTTAATAGTTTACTTTTTATATTATATAGATATAAATTAGTAGAAATTACTTATTAGAAAAGTTAGCTTTTCTATTCTAGGAAGCTTTTAATATTACTTACTATTAGCTTCTTAATATTACTTATAGTAGTATTTTATAAGTATTTAAGACTAGTATTATAGTACTATATATAACCTTATAATTATTTAATTAGATATTTACTATATTGATTATTATTTATAGGAAATACTTAAGACCTTAATATTAAGACTAATAGAGTATATATAGAGTAAGAGGTAAAGTTGTTGTATTGTGTAAGTTCTATCTGGTTGTATGGTACGAATATATACTAGATATACTGGGTAATGGGAGATTGTTCTTCCGGCTTCCGGGCCGTCTGTCATCACTTGAGGCCTTGATTTGTAGTGCGTTGCTCTGACGATACCAAGCCACTGTACCTAGGTACCTACCTAATGAGTGGTATCAACAACAAAAGCGTGGTGTTTTTCAACAACACTTCTCCACGCCCTTAAACACCCACCACCTTATCGACACCAACGACAAACGTCATTAGCCATCATTCTACCGAGTCATACTATACCACTGCCATACCAACTGCAGCAATGCATTGTTGTACTTTCGACGGCTCGTCTGCTGACGCTACGGCCACCGAAAAGATTCGACGCGCCACGCTCGAGAAGATACAGCGCGACAAACTGGTGGACATGCTCAAGACACTGGACGCACTGCATGATCTTCCTGAAATTGACATCAATGACCTCGAAAAACTGTCGATAATACGCGGCCCAATGCTCGACGTGGATAACTGGGCGTCGTTGTTACCGAACGAGTTCCATACCAGGTTCTTCATGCCCTTTGACTGGCCGCAGGACTGGTTGGAATATGAAGCATGGTCCACGTGCGATTTCTGGATGCGGATGGATCATTTGGATCTACACCAGACCTGCAATTTGCATTTTCAGAAGTGTCGAGCGAAATGGCTGAGCGCACGCCTCTCTCAGCTGAACAACGTCGATCCCGAAATCTGGGACATTTATACGTAAGCCTTTGCTTTCTGTCGTTTGCTTTCGCTGCTGCTAAACCCATACTAACCCGCCAGTAGCGGATATTGCGATCTTCTGGAGCGTGCCGGACTTCGCCTCCCTTGTCGCTCATTCCACAGACGGAAAATGTTTCCGTATCACGAATACTCTGGCCACTGGGGGTATCTGGCCAAACTCGACACGGACCGGCCACATGCAGCCTGTTTAATGCTGGATTCAGGCGAAAATATTACAAGTGACGTGCTGCTGCGGTCCGAGGTGGCGGCATCAATATGTATGAGCCAGTACCAGCTGAAACACGGCTTCTTCATCAATCACCATACAAAGCCCATCCTCATCACGACCCTCTTCCGCGACCAAAAAGCCCGCTTCACACAGGCCCACTTTGACAGCAAGCAGAACAAACTCATGTTGCGCCAGTCCCGCCTCCTTGACCTGTCTGGCGCCCGGCCCGGGGCTGACGCTTGGCTAACAATTCGTTGGATGGCATGCACACCAGTCGGCGAGACCAGATATCCACGCGCTTTAGACAACGCAGAGGGAAACAGCCATGCGAGAGCAAGTCTGCCACCCTCCATCATGGTGGTCTCCAGCTGACCTCAACGCACGGCGCTGTCTGCATGATAAAATCCAGCGACGTCTCAAAATAGCTTTTTTCAGTCTCGTTAGTTTATATCCAATCATTTACCCATACAACATGCTATTTCTACAAAATCAGGGGCCAACCTACAGCAATTTGTGGATTATCCTCGTGATGGTGGCGTTTTCGCCAGCGCATCCTTGCCGCTGGACGGAAAGTGTAGGTCCTTTGTCCAAAGCAAGGCGCATCGGGTCGCGAACCAGCTCTCTACAGGGTTCCTGGCGCTAATAAAGCTCGTGGACGTGGCATGGTGTGCCTTTTCTCTGTACTGGTACATAGTGGCAGGTCTGGTCAATCTCTTCTCTTCTTACCATCCACAACATCCATCTCTTCTTTTCTTACTTGAGCCGATTTCATTTCAATCAACACCTCACGAAGTATGATACCCGAAACTGTCAGGGCCTGGCTCGACGCTGTCCAAAGCGAAGATGATATTGAACAAACCGTAAAGGACGGCCACCAGCGACTTCATGTTGCCAACACCGACTATCAGTCTGGCTCTACAATTCGCCAGGCTGAATTTCTGCACCTTCGATCCTTTTGGGAAATACATGATGGCGGCATGGATGATTTCGATCATTTGATGCGGGATAACCCCAAAACAGGCTATCAAGGGTATATATCCGAGGATAATGACAAACGCGCTTCTCAAATCCACGAGAACCGGACTAGTTACTTCCAACACTACTGCAAAGAACTGAAGGGAGCCAAAAATGATTTCGACGGCTTAACCCCACATCCAGACAGCGGCATTTGGGCTACTGTGCGTCTTTGGCAGACTCTTACCTACTGGCACACGAAAGAAAAGCCCGATTCGGACACGGAGAAGCCAAAGTCCAACATTCTCAAGAAAGGTCACAAGGCCAAATTCGCCTTTTCCGGAGAAGATTCTGCCACACAGCGGCTTCGGAACCTCCACATATCCACCCCTCCTCCATCTTCGCGACGCCCCGATCCAGTATTTGGCACACCCGTCGCAGTTTCCTACCAGATGGGGTTACAGTCGCAGGGCAATCCCTCCTCGGTGGATGAAATATATGCCAATGTCTCCTTGTTGCTCATGTTGCAGGCAGCAATTTCTGAGTCTATTTCCTTCCTCGGGAATTTGAACTGGGTTCCTCGGCGTCTGCCTCTCAAGCTCAAAGCGTCCGCTGGCGTAGGCACTTCGCGCGCCACCCAAGAATTGATGACGGCTCAAGTTGATGGATATCTCTGTTGCCGAGACTCGAACCACAATTTCTGCCCAAATCCGCTCGCCATTTGCGAAACAAAGCGATACGTCCGGTCGAACAAGATTGAAGACACACAGCGCCAGGAAACAGCGGAGATGGCATCTTGGATCGCACAGTGCTGTGGCAGCACTGATGGTCTTTTGCAGTCGTCTGCGAGCGGCAGAAAGAGGCGCCTCCTCATATCACAGGACAGGCACGAAGTGTACATTATCATTGGAGAGTACGGGTCAGAGTATGAGGAGTACATTACCGGTCGGGCTTCACTCTTGGCCTGCGCGACGCAAGCCGGCGCCGGCGCTGACTTTGACGTGGAAGCTAATGCCCGAGCGGCTGCCGGATCAGGCGCGTACGTGAGCCAGTTGGAACGGGCCGGCATAGAAACCGAGAGCTTGAAATTGACTAAACTTCTCTCAAAGCCGCTGCCGCTGCCGCCCTCGTCAGGCCGCGTGACCCGGTCCCGTGCGCTGCGGGAACCAACACCGCCCAAGGAACTGCCTAGCGTTGACGGGTTCTTGGTGATGCACCAGTTTGGCCCGTACATCATCAACCAGGAGGATAACGTGACGCGGTTCGTGCGCCGCCTCATCGCTCTAATGCTCCAGCTTAAGAGCGGCAGCGGCAGTGCCGACGGCGACGCGAGATTCACTTCGCAGCCACCGCCGGCGGAGTTTATCGAGAAGCAGATCCCACGTTCGTGGCCTCAACACGGGACTCAAGCCGGACCTCAAGAATAATCAAGTCTATCGAGTCTATTATTTCTATTATTCTGTTATTTCTATTAGTTATATTAGTTATATTATTTCTATTAGTTATATTAGTTATATTATTTCTATTATTTCTATTATTTCTATTATTTCTATTATTTCTATT